>NC_049223.1:59924167-60252738 GCF_011100685.1 Canis lupus familiaris | reverse complement strand
CTTCTTATGTCACCATTTTATAGACAACATTTTCTCAGGATCTTAATTAAGATAACGATGCACACCTGTGTCAACATTCTCTGGCAAGACAGCCTTATCAATCATAATCCTTTAAGTACACTCCGAAACAGCAAAGCGATATGACAGGAGCAATCTGTTGCCTTTCCTAGTGCCCGTGTTGTGTCTCTCCTACAAGAATGATGAGATCTTTAAAATACAGCAGACCCACTTTTATGGGTCTTTAAAGTTTTAACTGTAAACAGTTATTACGCTAAATAAACAGGAATAACCTCTTTTGCACTTGATTTAAACGATGACAACTGCACAGCCAAAACTCGAGGAGCAAGCTCTGCGGCCATGTCTTAGCCATGCAATTGTGGATCTTACTTGGAAGCTTTGCATGTTAAGAGTTACGCGTAACCGCATCCGTGCGGACGCGACAAACCAATGAACCTTTTTTAGGAAGTCTTAAGATCCCAATTTTTTAAAGCGCCACGTTAAAAACAAACAGGGCACGCCTACCCTCAGTGGAAGTTAAAAATGTTCAGAAAGACACAAATGCAAGAATAATCCCCCCGCCTCCCCCCTCCCCCCCCCCCACGCCAAAAGAGGAGTCATCTGGGGAACGTGGGAGGAGGGGGCGAGGGCTCCCCCCTCCGCGGGGGCGAAGCTCCAGCACGAGGCCAGCCGGACCGCAGCTTCGCCGGGGAGCAGGGACCCAAGCGGGAAAGCTGACGATAAAGGAGAAGGCAGGGAGGGGAGAGCGGACCTCAACCGTACCCACGGCCAGGATCAAAAAGGGAAAAACCTCGTGTTTACCACCAGAAAAGGAAAAAGACTTCCCCACGGACACGGAGCACCCCCGCCAGATGCTATCTAGATCCCACCAGTTCTTCCATTTCACGTATTAGCACAAGTCGGAGACGCGGGGCGGCCGCGGCCAGCCGAGCAGCGGAGCCATCAATGTGCAAATAAAGCAGAAAATAGAGACATCCTTAAGAAATGAGTCTTAAATTTGACGTAGAGCGGAGGTGACAACCACAGCAACAGAACCATAAATTCGAAAGGCTTCAGCATCTTTCAGGATTCTCTCCAGCCCCGACACCGAAACCACGGCAGGAGGAGGACCGAGGGGAGGGCGGGGGCGGGGCGGGGCGGGGGCGGCCCGGGGCGGCCGCTGCTGGAAGGAGGACGTCGGTGTCCGCGACTCCCCTCCTCCGCGGCTCCGCGGCCTCGGCCGCGCGTGGGTGGCGGGGACACGCCCACGCGCGCCGGCCCGGGGCCCGCGACCTCGCGAGAGGCCCGCCCGCCGCCGCGCGGGGCGCCGCCGCGTCCGTCCGGGGCACGGGGGGCCGCGGGCGCGGCTCGAGGGCAGGAGGCCCGGCCGGCCGCGGCGGCACCGGCGGGCGCGGGACTCACCTACTGTCCGGCGCGGGCGCGCGGGCTGCGGACGCTCCCTCGTGGCTGGCGCGAGCCCCCGGCGGGCGGCGCGCGCGGGCCGCTACCGACCGTTAGCGCGAGGGGCCGCGGCGGCGGCGGCGGCGGCGGCGGCGGCGGCGGGCGGAGCCGGGGGCGGGCGCTGAGCAGCGCCAGGGCCGCGGGAGGCGGGAGCGGAGGCAGCGGGGCGGGGTCGCCCCCCGCGACCACCCGGCCTCCACCGAACCCTGCTGCCCGCGTGGCCAGCACTGCCCAGCTCCGCGCTCCCTCCCGCGCCGACCGGCAGTCCCCGCCGCTGCGCCTCGCCGCCGTCTCCGCGGGCTGGCAGCCACCTGGGCCGGGTTGCGCCCGCCTCCGCGGCCGCCGGCTTCTCGTCTCCATGACAATAGCGCGCCGCCGCCCCGCCCGGCCCCACCCCCTCGGCGCCGGGACTCGGAGGGCCGCGGGCTGCCGTCGCTGAGGGGCAGGGCCAACGGAGGCCAGCGTCCAATCAGAGACGGAGGCAGGGAGGCACTGGGCGGGGCCGACCGAAGCACTGTCCAATGTGGGCTGGAGGGGCGGGGCCGGGAGGAAGCGGACGCGGGGGAGGAGTTAGCGCGCGTGCGTGAAGTCCCGCCGCCCAACGCCACCGAGTTGACCGACCCGGTTGCTGTGCGGGGACTGGAGCTCTGGAAATAAAGCGTATCTTGCCGGCGACAGGCATCGTGGGGAACCGCGTGCTTGTGCTTCGGCTTGCGTGTGGCCCAGGCTTATACAAGTTCACCAAGTCCCTGCGCCCGAGCTTCAGGGGAGTGCCCCGCCCCGTGCCAGCAGCCCCCTGTTTAGGTTCACCAGCGCCCCTGTCTGTCCCGGAGTTCGAGCGCGTCTGGCTTCGGGCGGCGCGGGCTGGAGAGCCAGGCAGGGGGGCTGTTTTGTATTCTATCCGTGTGGCCGTCGTGGGCAAGGGCTCTGCCTGTGACTCAGTTGTGTGTGTTTGCCTTGCCAGCGCCTCGCTGAACAAACAGTGGTTGGGTTGGGCAATGCCGGGTGTTTGCAATGCAGCGGGGGCGGGTGTTAGAGTGCGCGCTAAGGGGAAGGGGACCCTCACCCTCCACCCCCACCCCCACCCCCACCCCAACCCCCGGCCTGGCAGGGGGAGCCGAGGATGGAAAGCCCCGAGAAAGAGGCGGTGCGTCCTGGCGGGGGCGGGAGGGTCCGGAGGCCCGCTCCGGGACAGCTGCTTCTCCGTAGGGCAGCTCCCACCCGTTACCTCTCCTCCAGAGAAAGGCTACCCCGCCGTCCCGGGCCCCGCCCCGCCCTCGCCGTTTGGCGGGGAGCTGGTGGAAGGGAGGCCGGAGACGTGCAGATGTCCGGGGCCTGTGTCTCGCCCACCTGCTGCTGCTGGCGGAGAGGGCCGCTCATCTCGGCCCCCCTGCGCCCTGGACGAAGGCACCCCTCCGTCTCTCCCAGGGACCTCCATTCCGGGTCTCCAACTGGCTCCCCGGCTCCCCGGCTGGGGGGGGAGAAGCCGGGGGCAGGTAGGCGGCGGTCCGCCTGGGAGCCCAGCCTCTCGCGGAGCAAGACGTCCGCTAATTGCGCGGTTTCCTGCGGCCGGCACAGAGCGGAGCGCTCGCGGGCGCCCAGTCAGCCGCCTCGTCGCCTTTGTGCCTCGGAGCGACCGGACCCGCCACCAGGGCCCGCCTTGCGTCGGATCCGCCGCTCCACCCCGACTTAGCTGGGAAGGAAAGTTGGAAAAGATCGGCGCGCCTGGGATGTGATTGTCATCCTGGGGCCGGCGCTCGAGAGTCTGAGAAAGAGAGAAGAGAGGGAGAGAGACCCGGGAGAGGAGGGGGGAGAAAAAAAGGAGGGTGGAGAGGAGGGCCGCGGAGGAGAGGCGGGCGCGAGGGAGGGGCGAGGGGAGCGCCAGCGAGCGGGAGAGGGAGCCGGGGAGGAAGAGGGAGAGGGCGAGGCGCGCCTGGCGGCCGGGTTGGCTGCGGCCGCCCAGAGGTTCCTGCCAGTCCTCCCACCGACTACACCCCGGGAAGGAGGAGCTTCGGGCGCGCACAAGGCGTCAGAATCCTCAATTTCCAACTTAGCATCTTGGCAGGACCTTTGCGAAGCCAAAAGCAGAGCCCCCCAGTGCAAAGAGCGAGGGGGAAAAAGAGAAAGCAGCAGGGGAGGGGGGGCAAACCCAACCGGGGCGAGCGAGGCGCGCGGAGGAGCGGGCTCGGCAGTCGCCGCCGGAGGCGCGCGGGAAGCCAGCGAGGAGGCGCCGCGGGCCCGAGCCCGGGAGCCGGGGCCCGACAAGCGGCAGCCGGGGGCAGCCGGAGGCCAGGTGCCCGCGCGCTCGCCCTCGCAGGGCGCCGCCCGGCTCGTTGGCGGCCGCGGCGCGGCGCGCCCCATGCCCGTGTGTGGCCATGTCCTACCCGCAGGGCTACTTGTACCAGCCGTCCGCCTCGCTGGCGCTCTACTCGTGCCCGGCGTACAGCACCAGCGTCATCTCGGGGCCCCGCACGGATGAGCTCGGCCGCTCGTCGTCGGGCTCCGCGTTCTCGCCCTACGCCGGCTCCACCGCCTTCACGGCGCCCTCGCCGGGCTACAACTCGCACCTCCAGTACGGGGCCGACCCCGCGGCAGCCGCCGCCGCCGCCTTCTCGTCGTACGTGGTGAGTGAGCTGGGAGCCGCGGCGGGCGAGGGCAGCTGGGGCCGCGCCGGGCGGGCGGGCGGGCGGGCGGGCGGGGGCCGCGGAGGACACGGGCCGCGGCGCCACCGCGGACCGCCCCCGCCGAGCTTCGCGGCCCCTGCAAACTTGGGCGACCGTCTCGCTCGGCTTCGCCCGGGCCTCGGGCTCTGGAGTTGCTCGGAGAGCGGAGCCGCGCGTCCTGCTTGGGGCGCTGAGCTGACAGGGCTTTTGGGGGAGAGGTCGCTGCAATTGAAGAGCAGCGTTCGGTTCGAACCGGAGCCCCGGGCCGCCCTGCAAATCTCATTGTATTTTATTGTATTGTATTTTATTTTATTTCGGGTTTTGCCATTTTGGGAAAGTAGTTCCAAAGAAATGGACCAGAAATCCGAGCAGAAGCGTGCTAAGTCTATGTAAATGTGTTTGGCCTCGCCTTTAATTAGTCCTCCAAAATGTTGCAAATCCGTAATCCTATCTTCGCAATCCGATTTGGAGGTATTAAATTTCTGAAAAGTCGGCCGAGCTGCGGTGCATCCGGGATTTTTCGGCCGGGTGCACTTTCTGGAAAAGCGCTGTGGCTTCGGTTTGGGGTAACATTTTTGGAGGGGTGGGAGTGCCCGCGCAAGGCTTAGCTTTTCCTTTGCCTTTCTCTGAGAGGCGAAGAATGCCCTGACTCCTCTCGCCCTCCCTCCTCGGCGCCTGCCGCGCAGCCATCAGGGCGCGAAGTGCCGAGTCGCTGCCGCTGCCCAGGCCTCTGTCTGGGCGGAGGGCCTGGCCGCGGTGGCCGGATCCGCGCTTGGGGGGCGGACTGGCCCTGCAGGGTGTCGCCGAGGCCGGGACGGCGTCAGGCGCCCCGGAAGGACCGGAGTCAGGAGTTGGCGCCCCCGCTGCCTGCGGAGGAGGAGGAGGAGGAGGAGGAGGAGGAGGAGGAGGAGGAGGAGTTGCCCCGGGTCTGAGCCCGCCAGCCCTACCCCTGGGGAAGCCGGCGTTTGGGCCTCGCGGCTCGCGGACCCCTGGGCGCAGGGCAAGTGTGCCCCTGGTCGTCTGGGTGGTTCTGGGGACCACGGCCCACGCTCACCTTCTCTCTGCCTGTTCCTTGCAGGGCTCGCCCTACGACCATACACCGGGCATGGCCGGCTCCCTGGGGTACCACCCATACGCGGCGCCCCTGGGCTCCTATCCCTACGGGGACCCCGCGTACCGCAAGAACGCCACGCGAGACGCCACCGCCACGCTCAAGGCCTGGCTGAACGAGCACCGCAAGAACCCCTACCCCACCAAGGGCGAGAAGATCATGCTGGCCATCATCACCAAGATGACCCTCACCCAGGTGTCCACCTGGTTCGCCAACGCGCGCCGGCGCCTCAAGAAGGAGAACAAGATGACGTGGACGCCGCGGAACCGCAGCGAGGACGAGGAGGAGGAGGAGAACATCGATCTGGAGAAGAACGACGAGGACGAGCCCCAGAAGCCCGAGGGCAAGGGCGACTCCGAGGGCCCCGAAGCAGGTTGGTGGGCCCGGGAGAGGGTGTGTTGGAGCGGGAGCTAGATGGGAAAGCGGGGTCCCGGAGGTTGGGGGCGAGGCTCTTCTCCGCCTCTGCGGGCGGGGACCCGGGCCCCGCCGCGCGCAGCCCCCGCGCCCCTGACGGCCTGGGGTTTCGCCCGCAGGAGGAGCGGAGCAGAAGGCGGCTGCGGGCTGCGAACGGCTGCAGGGGCCGCCCACCCCCGCCGGCAAGGAGACGGAGGGCAGCCTCAGCGACTCGGATTTTAAGGAGCCGCCATCCGAGGGCCGTCTGGACGCGCTGCCCGGGCCCCCCCGCGCCGGCGGGCCCTCCCCGGCCGGGCCGGCGGCAGCGCGGCTGGCCGAGGACCCGGCCCCTCACTACCCCTCGGGCGCGCCGGCTCCGGGCCCGCACCCAGCCGCGGGCGAGCTGCCCCCCGGTCCCGGCGGGCCCTCGGTCATACACTCTCCGCCACCGCCGCCGCCACAGGCGGTGCTCGCCAAGCCCAAACTGTGGTCTCTGGCAGAGATCGCCACATCCTCGGACAAGGTCAAGGACGGGGGCGGCGGGAGCGAAGGCTCTCCCTGCCCACCGTGCCCCGGGCCGGTGGCGGGGCAGGCCCTGGGAGGCAGCCGCGCATCGCCGGCCCCGGCGCCAGCGCGCTCGCCCTCGGCGCAGTGTCCCTTTCCAGGCGGGACGGTGCTGTCCCGGCCTCTCTACTACACGGCGCCCTTCTATCCCGGCTACACGAACTATGGCTCCTTTGGACACCTTCACGGCCACCCAGGGCCAGGGCCGGGCCCCACAACCGGTCCGGGCTCGCATTTCAATGGATTAAACCAGACCGTGTTGAACCGAGCGGACGCTTTGGCTAAAGACCCGAAAATGTTGCGGAGCCAGTCTCAACTAGACCTGTGCAAAGACTCTCCCTATGAATTGAAGAAAGGTATGTCCGACATTTAACGCGGGCTGCGTCGGTCCCGGACTTTCCTAATTTATTAAAAAAAAAAAAAAAAAAAAACATGGCCTTGGCAGTTATTTTTCCATCAACAAGAGAGAGAAACAAAACTACCCCTCCTATTAAAAAGTTTATAGTTCACGGAGATGGATGACATACACATGTAAACATCTCCCCTCCCCACGCAAAAATGTCTTAACCAACCGAAAAGAAAAAAAAAATTAAAAAAGGATTTGTATTAAATCTTATTCTGTATATTTAATGTAGCATTTTTGTATTTAAATTGATAATTCAATATCTTTGAAGTAAATTATGAAATTAAGACACCTGTACAGGCATTTAATGTTTTTTTTTGTAATATAAATATATACATTTGTGTTCCCCCAAACTGTTTCATAGTTTAAAAATACAAGTTTAATTTAATTTTTTTACACCTATTGATTTTTTGCTGGGTATGAGCTAAAGTATTATTACAGAAAGGAAACAGGTTATACTCTTAGATTTAAAAAGTAAAAGAAACTGCAGCCGCCTTTGTAAAATGCAAAATATTTAATTAAAAGAGATTTTAACATAATCAGAGCCACTCATTACTTTTTAGAAGCCTCAGTAAACTGTCCATCGCCTTGGACAAAAGGTGGAAACTGCAACTTTTTTTTTTTTTTTTTTCTCGAAGTGGGGAATGAAAGGTTCCGCAGAGCAACCTCAGTGTGCCAAGGGGAAACCATAATTAGGCGGCAAGCCCCGGGGACCCCAGCCCTGCCGGGAATGCAGATTTGGATCACTGATGGGGGGCTGCTTGGGGGAGATTGGACCCTGGAGGAAGGAGGAGAGAGACCCAAGTGTGTGCCCAGAAGGGAGAAGAGATGGCAAAGCCTGCTCGAGACGCGCACCACCCGAGCTCCATCGCTTAACCTAATTACTTCCAATCAGTGTCGTGTTTTATGCAAAGCAATCAGCTGGTGAACTTTGCTAATGAGTTCGATTTTATGCCGGATTTAGCCCTTATTACTATTTCAAAGGTGCTGTGGGCTAATGCGGGCGGGGAGCGTTAGGGGATGCCAAGGAGGAGGCTTTCCCAAGTCACTCTTTTCCCTACCCCTTCAAAATTGGGCATTGATCTCTTCGCTGGATTTGATTAAATTAGTAGATGTTCCAGCCGCGACAGTGCGGGTGGTAGGCGGCCCCGCAGATCCCCGCGCCGCAGCGAGGCTGGGGCCGCGGGACCGGCTAGGGGACGGTTCCCCCCTTTCACAGGTAGGTGTCACACTTGTCCTGAATTACAAGCCTACACTTTGCAGAGTCGGAGATTGGAGAGAGTGGGCGGAAGTGGGGGAGGGCGCGCCACAGTCGCTTGGGGGCGGTGAGGGGAGCCCCCAGCCGCCCGCGGGGCGCCCCCAGCCCCCGCTCCACGCACCGGCCCCTTTTTTGGACAAGTGGCTTTTAAAAAGTTCGAGGACATTGGCCTTAGATAATGAGGCTGTTGTGAACTCGATCTGGCTTGTCGTCGCGTTAGCACTTTTCCCCTCTCGGAGTCGAGAGTCCAAGTAGCTAAAGTATTTCTGAGGTTCCCCCCCGCCCCCGCCCCCGCCCCCGCCCCCGCCCCGTTTAAATCCCGCATGGTTCATTTCAAAATGAAAAATCAGGATGAGTCTCAACCCCAAAAGAGGAAGAGACACCGCCCGGTGCCCGAGGCCCGCCTGTACTGTCGGGGTTCGCGTCTCCATTTTGCGCCGGAGAGATGGACCCGCGGACGTGTTTTACTTCGTGGGAAATTTTCGGTGGTCGGGGGAGGGGAGGGTTTACAGCAAAAACATACTCCATCGAGGGGAATTAATTTGCTCTATTAAACCCAAAGCCCGAGTGTAGAGAGAATGTGTTTGCACATAACACTAGTTTAATTAGGCTAAATCGGAATGCACATATTTGCATTTCTATTCAAGATTACTTCAACCCTACTTGTTTTTTAAACACACCCCAAACTTTCACCGGAGGTTTAACTTTTGCTTTTTTTTTTTTTTTTTTTTGTAACCTGCGACGGGGTTCCATTAGCTTGTTCGAATTTAAACAAGTTTGAAAACTGCATTGTCCAGATGTTTTTGCGAACAACAGTCGACTTAAGAGTTTAAATGAGTGAGAAAATTCACGCAGGGAAAAATGGTTTCAAAGCTGGAAGTGCGAATGATTAAATATGCATGAGACGATCGTATTTTATTTTGTCCCTTTAATTATAAATGATTTTTTTTTTTAACAATTGAATTCCAGAGATGACTTGCCCTCCACCCACCAACCCCCCTACCCCCGCGCCCCGGCCCCCTCCACCCACCCCGCCGACTGCCTCGTTCACAATCAGCTTTCCACCCCCTCGCCCCCACCCCCAGTTGAATATGCAGCCCCAGGAGTCACCTTCTCTTCTAAAAAAGTCAGAAGAATAGGCCAGTCCCCTTCTCTTAAGAGAGGGTTTAAGGACGACATCAACTCTGCGGGGTTTTGGAAGCGCTGGCCCTAAACCCTGCCTAATGATTTTAAAAAGAAAATTGCAGGCCTCCCTGTGTTCCCGGGAATATGCAAATAGCGCGGCGCGGGCCTCCCCAGGCGGAGCGCCGAGGCTCGGGGCCGGGAGCCGAATGCCCACGGGGCTGCCTGGGAACGGGACCCCGCACCCGGGGGCCCCCGGCGTTTCTCCCCAACGAGGGGCGGCGCGAGGAGCCTCCCCCGCCAGAAGAGCGAGACCGGCTGGGGCGCGAAGGCTGGAGCCCGAGTCCCTGCCCCTGGCCCGCATCCCTCCTGCCCTTGGCCTCTGCAGTGTCTACGGGCTTCTTTACGTGCTTCATCTTGCATGCAAACCTCCCATTAAGTGTGGGGTTTGCCCCTTGCAGAGCTGGGTTTCGTGGCCAGTGGTTTTTCTGGTGCCTAGAGACTTCCCAGTTAGGGGGAGCCTGCCGGGCAGTTCGGGGTTTGGATAGTTCGGAGATGTCTCCCGCGCTTAATCCTAGAAGTAGTTTCGCGTCTTTACGACCCCGAGTGCCTCCTGGAGCCCCGCCCGGCCGCGTCTCGGGGCGTCTGGAAGGCGCAGCGTCTGAGAGGCGCTGGGGGCAAACTTGTGGCGTGCAGTGGGGTCGGGGCTGGTTCGCAGGCTTGGACTGGGGCGCGGAAGCTGCGCGAGGCAGTGCCTGACACCTGGGTGCCGGGGTTGCGCGGGCGTTTGCCACCTGCGCTGGGCTGTGCTGGTTCCGGCCCCCGGAGGAGCGCTTAGCTGGGCAGTTAGGGACCAGGAGGGCTGAATCCCAGGCAGCAGGGGCAGCGGGGTCACTGCGTGGGGTCTATAGGGTCATCCCCCTGAGGCAGCGCCGAACCAGAACCTGCTGGGTCCGTTCCCTTCCCTTCCCTTTCCTCTCTTTGCGGGGCCGAATCAGTTCATGGGATTTGGGGGTAAAGAGCCAACAACCCTAGTCAATCCCCGAGGGCGCCTCAGCGGGCACCGAGGAGGAGCTACAGAAAGGGGACATTCCTGCGGCACCTCCCGCTCCTTGGCTCGGGGTGCTGGGGCCCGCAGTGTGGTTCCCTGGCCTGGGTGCGGGGCCTGCATCGCGGCCTGGTTTACAAACCCTTCGGGGCCTCTCCTTTTGCTAGAGGTGCGCAGCTCTGGGAGCCTGGAGGGTTGCGGGGGAGGGTCCGCACGTGCAGTTTTAGAGCCGATCGTGCCTCCCGGCCCACCTGTCCCCCACGACCAGCCGCCACCTCGGGCAGAGACAAGCAATAGCGCTTTGCAAAGCGCCCAAAGTGAAAGGAATGTGATTGCGCTCCCAAGAGGGAGCGGGACGCGGATGCTGTTTAGGAAGGGCGCCGCCTACTGGTCCCCGGGCGCCACGCGGTTGGAAGAGAGGAGGAGTTTAGGCAAGACCTGGCCTTGCCCCCCACCCCTCAGCGGGATCTTAGTTCTGCACCCCCGAAGCTGTCCCGCCAGCCGCACCCGCTGCGTCTCGGGTCCCACGACCCAGACAGCACTGACGATTTGGAAAGCGGGGCCCGCGACTAGAATAGTTTTAACCCTACCGATTCCCGCCACGGTTTGGCCACGGGCTCGGAAACCAGGCAGCAGGCAATTGAGAAATATGCCTACGGCTACGGCTGGAGCAAGTGTGCGGGTGGGGCCGGTGCTCCGCTCCGCTTCAGGTGCGCGCTTCCGCTTCTGCGGGCCTCGCCACGCCAGGGTCCCGGAACCCGCGCAGTTTTGGTTCACCTGCGGTTTCGGGTGCCTGGGGTCTACCACGAGACCGCACCCCCCAAAACCGTTTCCGTCTTTTGGTCTATGGGTTGTACAGACACAGGAAAAGGGAAAACAAAACTACCTGCGCATTCTTAAAACCCTCCTATTTCGAAAGCGTCTTAATGAGGTGGGCGCTGCAAAGCAAGAGGTGCACACCTGGGCGTCCCCTTTCACCCCTCCAGAAGCGCTAACCGCTGGTATCAACTGGTCTTCCCGTCTTGCAGAGATACTGGGGGGAAAAGCGGAGGCGCGTCCTCGGCCTGGTTCTTGGAATCTCTTTCCACTCGGGCCATCGAATAGGAAAATCGGGCCTGACTGAGACCTTGCCACCTGCCCTCCTTCCAAACTGGCCAAAACGGCAGGACTGTCCCTAGACCCACCTCAGGGGTCTCCCTCGGTGACCTGGCCAGAGTTAGTCTCCTTTTCGTTTTCGTTTAAATGTGACTTGGGTCCAGGGCACAAGGCGGGGCCCAGGTTGTGGCCTAACGGAGGATCGCCTCTGGGGCGGGGATGCAGCTCTGGCTGCAGCCCCTGCCCAGGCCTGCCTCTCCCGGCCTTGCGCGTCTCTAGCCTCCTGTTGGCCGTAGGCCCCAGTTCTGAGTCCCTAAAGCGGCCCTCCTGGCTGCGCTCGTTTCCGGCGCCCGGACGAGCCCGGCGCGCCCAGACGCCACTTTTCCCAGTGAAATCTGCTTTTATTTGCTCGGAGCAAACCCCGGGCTCTCAGCGCTCCCGCCTGATGGATGCAAATGTAAATGTGCACTTATTTAATTGGATCAGGCCCCAAGATAAAAGAGATAAACGGCTCCCCGTTTGCTAACTTATTTTCCGAGGCATGCAGCGCCGCGGAGGGGAAGCTAATGAAGGAGCTGCGCGTCGCTCGGCGCTGGGGCTCTGGCCGGTCACGGTGCGCTGGCCGGTAGGCTCGACCCCGTTTGCATGGCCCCTGCCCGCCGAGTAGGGTGCCCGTGGGACATTCTGGGCACCAGGACCAGAAAGTGAGAAGGCGCCGGGCGGGCTTCGTGTTTGCAAATATCCTACTCCTCACCACAATTTTTTCCGGCTCTTTCCCTTCTCCTGTCATGCTCAGCTCTCCAGGCTGGAGTCCAACTGGCCCGGCCCATTCGACAGAAAATCCTTTCTTACTCTCTTCCCCAGGCGTCGTCTTTCACCCCAGGTGACGGCCTCAGAGAGAAAGACGCAGGGGCCACAGAAAAGGCTAGGCACGCCCCACCCCCACCTCCGCCACCAGGGTCCCGTGGAGCCGCCCTTTAGACAGAAGGACCCCCTTCTCTGTTCCCAGATGGCTCTCTTTTGGAAAGATTGGGATTTCTTTCCCAATTGTCAGGATGCCATGGATTGCCACCCCCGCCCCATAAAGGGCGCACACAATACATACAGATCTTCAGTAATTTCAAGGGGTCCCAGAACCCGGACATCTAGACATTAGGAGGAGAAAGGGCTGCTTGGCTCTCCCCTCCCCGGGGCTGGAGTTCAGAACTTGAGCGCTAGTCCTCCATCGCCCTCCCGGTTTGTTCCCTAAATGGGGCCTGGGATTTCCCCCACCGCCAGATTTCTCTTCTGTTGGGAAGGGCTGGGGAGGAGGTGGGGGTGCGTGAGGACAGGAGGCTGGACACCCAGCCTGCGGTGCGGCTGTAAAGGAGCCGCGGCCGGGGTGCCCTAGTCGGAGGCCCTCTCCAGGTAGCCCGCGGAGGCTAGGCTGGCCAGGGCCGGGAGGGCTGGAGCAGGGGAGGCCGGCCGCGCCCCAACCCCAACGCGCTGATGGATTGGCTTGTCAGGAGAGCTCTGTGCGCGGAGCCCATCAGAAAGCACTTACCTCGCTATACTGAAATTACTGTCTTTTCAGGGGCTAATTTGTGTAACTCCCATGGAGGGGCTTGGAGGGGGTTTGATGAGGCATAAAATGATGATTAATGAATTTATTGGCCGCTGCTCATCAAACAAGGGCTGGAGAGCTCCCGACCGCACCAGCGGCCTGGCGGCGGCGCTCAACACAGCTGGGGTGCAGCCCCCCCACGTGGGGTTGCTCAGCGCTGCAAGGGGTTCCCTAGCACCTGGCCCTGGCCCTGGGCGCTTTCCTTGCCCTTCGCTGCTTTCTGCTGGCCAACCCCGCGTTCAGGGCGACTCCCGCCGAGCCATCATCGCCCCCTGCGGGCGGGCTGCTCAGGCCTGGGGGGAGGCCAGGCTCCTGTGGCTGCAGGCCCAAAGCGGGAGGCAGCCTCTCCAGCCTCTCCAGCCTCTCCAGCCTCTCCAGCCTCTCCAGCCTCAGCCTCTCAATTACTGGGACTGCTGTGACCCGGGAACCCCAGGCAGTGTCGGGATGGAGACGTGGGCTGCAGCTCAGAGACGTTATGGCTCACGGGGTTGGGTGCTTGGGCTTTGGTGGCTAAGTCCTAACCTCTGCAACTTACTAGGTTGTATGTCTTGGACCATCAGAATAACCTCTCTGAACCTCAGTGGCCTCGTCTGTAAAATGAAGCCTGTACCTCCCCTGGTTTTGTGAGGATTCTATTGAGTGGCAGGCACCCACTTGTCCTTCAATATAGTTACTAGGGTGATGCTCTCTTATGACTTTACTTCATGAGAGACACTAGCCAAGGCCTGGGGATAAGAGGGAAGGGCAGGAGACTGAGGCTTTGGGGAGATCCTGCCACATAATGGCTGATGTTCCTTAGCACTCTCCCTCCTCCCACCTTCTCTGGCCTCGCTACACTCCCTGGGGCTTGATGGGGGACACTGGGAGCCTGAGAAGGCAGTTAGACAGAGGAGTGACCTGATCAGACCTGAGAAAACCTGCTTTGGTGTAGAACCAATTTCAGGCTGGTCCTCCTGGTGGTTCACTGACAACCTACCCTTTGTCTGCAGGATCCTGTCTTTTGGAACTTGTCCACAATGGCTGTTTAGCTTCCTCTGGTCTCAATCAAGAACTTGCAGCCCATAAACTTATAAATTCAGCTGAGATGCTTTACCTCCCCTGCCTACCCTGTATCCTCCATGCTGCCCTACCTCCCTCTTCTGACACTCCACTCTACCTTTGACTCCCCAGGACATCCTACCCTGCTGGAATAGTGCAGGAAGGACCTTGGCATTGATCCCTCCAACGGAATCCTTAGATTTAGCCTCCAGGTTAGTGCAGTTCTGCTTAACCTGTTCTGTTCCCTTCCTCTCATATCTACTAACTGAGCACCTAAGATATCCCAGGTGCACCATTCCAGGTATGATTTTACAACGGTGAACAAAACAAAGGTTGCCTTACACTGTGGAGGAGGAGATGTAAAGTGAACAAATGAATGTGATGATGTCTTCTCATAATGTCTGGGTGATGGGTATTGGCTGAAAAATTTAGTAGGATAAGGACATGGAAGGGGGTGTGCTCTTTTAGCCATTTTAGCCAGGGCAGTCTGGAAAGCATTCCTTAAGAGGTGGCCCTGGAGTAGACACCTGAAAGAAGTTGGGGAGTAGGCCATGAAGATATTGGAGGGGACGATTTCTGGGCAGAAGGAATAGCAAGTGCAAAGATCCTGAGGTAGGAAGAGATTCGAGCAACACTAAGGGGACCTTTGTTGGAGATGATGAGGCCAAGGCAAAGCCAGGTTATATGGGGCTTTATTGTTACTAGTGGGATCTTTGGGTTTAATGATGAGAGAGAGAAAGGAAGAGAGGGATGGTCTGGGGGGAGTGATGGGATCTAATTTATGTCTTCAAGGCATTCTTAGACATGAGGAGCTGAGACTCTGGGTGGACAAGATAGAAGCAGGGCCCAGTTAGGGGGCTGATGGAGAATCCAGGGAGAGAAAACACTGTCTTGGACCACAGTTGTAGCCAGAGAAGTGGTGGTTGCTCCCAGTTATCAGATTTAGGCTGCATTTTGAAAGTAGAGTCAACAGGCTTTGCTGATAGATTGAATGTGGGGAGGGGGGTGAGGTGCAGGGGGTAGTTCTAGATGCCTCCAAGGGTTTCGACCTGAGCACTAAGGGGCTTGGGAGATGCCATTTGTTGAGATGTCAAATATAAGAGAGGAACAGGTATTTTAAAAAATTATTATTATTATTATTATTATTATTATTATTAGAAAATAAGACACTGTCTGACCTGACCTCCAAACCCTTCAGCTCAAAAGAACTGCCCAAATGGGCATGCTGGGTCTCCAGTGACAAAGAGCACAGAGTCCAGGGCAAACCCTAAAGCGAACATGTCATGCTCCTTCCGGGAATCAGACATCTCAGAGCTACCTGCCCACAACATTTGCCCTTTTCCTCCCTTCCTCCCTCCCTTCCTTCCTTCCTTCCTTCCTTCCTTCCTTCCTTCCTTCCTTCCTTCCTTCCTTCCTTCCTTCCTTCCTCCTTTCCTTCCTTTCCTTCCTTTCCTTCCTTTCCTTCTTTCTTTCTTTCTTTCTTTCTTTCTTTCTTTCTTTCTTTCTTTCTTTCTTTCTTTCTTTCTTTCTTTCTTTCTTTCTTTCTTATCAGTGGAGAAACTGAAGTCCAGAAAGAAAATGACTCGCCCAAGCTCACAGTGAGCTTACAGGCAGAACTGAGTGAGAATCTAGGCCCGCTAACTCCTGGGCTGTGTCTCGTCTGTGCCTCACCCAAGCTAAATTCTCGGGGATATCTGTATTTTAACAGAGAACTGGAAACAAAACGCCTTAACAGAGAGGAATGAATTTATAATGGTGGAATCTCAGACACTGTGACAGGCTGTCAAGGGAGATATTTTTAGGCTGGGCCGGGAAACATCTTAGCCCTCCTCCAATGCTGCTGGAGGACGGCTGCCTCCTCAGGACTCCGTGTGCAAGGTACAGATGAGGGGAAGGCTAGGAATGTGCCATCTCTCCCAGACACTCAGCAGCAACTAGGGACTGAGCCTGATGTCCCTGCCAGGGAGAGTTTTCTTCCAGAAGTCATTGCTATCTGAGGAGATTTGCTTGCTCCTCCTTTTGGAAGTGACTCTCTGCCTGCCCACCATTATCCTACATAATGAGAACAAAAATCAATGTTCTTTTTACCCAGAGGTTCACAGAGCAACTCCTACCAAAGATTTGAGTAGGGGGCAAGGCCCTGAATCGTGAATCTTTCATGTATTTATTTTTTAATTCCTTCCTTCCTTTCCTTATGTCTCAGCTTGACTGGTTTTGTTTTTTTGTTTTTTCTCCTTCAATTCTTTTCTTGACTCCTTGTGTTGAATATATGGTCGTCAGCTTGGGCATTTTTTTTTCTGTAAAACTATCAGTGGCTTTGTCCCCAAGGGAACCCACAGGCCCTTAGGAACAGCATCTTGACATCTTTTAAGCAGAGTGAGACATCTGTTAGCCCTAGATTCCAAATACCCTCACCGTTCCAGAGCATCCCAGACACCTTCCCCGGCTAACTCGGTTTGACATCAGACTTACCACACAGTTGTCATTTCTGAGACTTTTTTTTTTTTAGATCCAAACCACAATGGTTTTTTTTTTTTTTCCTTTTTCTTTTTTTTATTTGTTTGTTAGTTTTGTTTGCCCTCTATTTGTATCCAGCATCTAAATCCAAACCCTGAGGTAATAGGTGGCTCTTTTTCCAAATACTCATACGTGCAAAGATCTTCATTGGCTGTTGAGGACCAGCTTTCCTGGATCACAGAAAAGCGTGGATTAGTGGCAGCTTGGAGCAAAGGACTCATTTAGAATAAACACCACCTCTCTGCTCTCATGAAGAGTGCGGTAGAAAAATCACTGGCCTGGTTTATTTTGGTTGGTGGGGTTGTTTTTCTCTCCAGACATTTTTTTTTCCATCCTTACTTTCTTTTTCCTTTTTAATTTCCCCCTTTGAATCTGGCAAACACCTGACAGGTCCTGGACCATGTAGAAGCAATGTCTGAGAAGGCTCCATGGGACCTGAGTCTGTAAGGAATGAGCCCTTGCTTCGCTAAGCGCTCTTCAAAACCTTCTGGGCATCCATCCTCCAAACCCCTGTCCCAGCCTCATTGCAACTACTATTAACATAATAACATCCTTCGAGTTTTTGAGTTTTGTCACCATCATTTTGAAAGGAATATTTATACCGTTGCTGTAACTGAAAAGCGACAATCACTTTCCATCAAAACAAGACAATGATAAAAAGCAAATTCATGAAGTGAGGTTCTTGGTGGCCTGGGCTTGGAAGGTGAGCACATCTCTGGGGGTCTCTGGTTGCTCCCAGAAGTCTCCCCAACCCCATTCCCCATTCTGGCATTGGGCTCCCTACCTGCTTTGCAGGCTGAATTCAAAGGCATGCGGGCCACGTGAGCATCTCTTCGCCCTACCTAGCACCATGTCCTGTGGCCCCAGAGATGTGCTTAACACATTTTGGAAAATAGGAACTGTTCGTTTTACAGATATGGGAACGATGATCCCTGACTTGTTCAAGGTGCTCAAGATGACAAAGCTGTTTGGTGACAGAGCTGGGGATGGCTGCCTCCCCATCCCCACCTTGGTTCCCCTATGCTTCTTTTTCTTTTCTTTTCTTTTCTTTTCTTTTCTTTTCTTTTCTTTTCTTTTCTTTTCTTTTCTTTTCTTTCCTTTCCTTTCCTTTCCTTTCCTTTCCTTTTCTTTTTTCTTTTCTTTTTCTTTTTCTTTCTCTTTCTTTCTTTCTTTCTTTCTTTCTTTCTTTTCTTTTCTTTTCTTTTCTTTCTCTCTCTCTCTTTCAGTTTTATTTATTTATTGAGAGACACAGAGAAAAACAAAAGAGAAACAAACTTAAAAAAAAAAAGAGAGAGACACAGAGAGAGGCAGAGACATAGGCAGAGGGAGAAGCAGGCTTCCTGTGGGAATCCCGATATGGGACTTGATCCCAGGACCCCAGGATCACACCAAAGGCAGGTGCTTAACCCCTGAGCCCCCCAGGTGCCCCCCCATGATCCTTTCTTTTTTTTAAAAAAATATTTTTATTTATTCATGAGAATACACAGAGAGGAGAGAGAGACAGAGAGGCAGAGACACAGGTAGAGGGAGAAGCAGGCTCCATGCAGGGAGCCCGACACGGGACTCGATCCCGGGTCTCTAGGATCACACTCTGGGCTGAAGGCAGCGCTAAACCGCTGAGCCACCTGGGCTGCCCACCCATGCTCCTTTCTTAATAAATCCCTTGTACTGTCATGCCCATGTCCACACCTGTTTTGGAGAAGGCAGGACCAAACTGGGAGGATCTTTGCAAACTTGTTGAGCTGCTGTTCTTTCTGTCCCCTTGGATCTGCAAGGCCTCAGCCCCCTTCTTGTCTGTGGGCCATTCTTGGGGGAGAAATGGCCAAGACCAATATACCATTTCACACCACAAAAGACTCTGGACCTTCTTTCCTTCTTTAGGAAAAGGAGAAGGGGCTTGGGCCTCCAACTCTGAACAAAGTTGTATGGGGGGAGGTGAAGGGCTTGAGGAGCTAGATGCCACCTCCCCAATTTGAGAGCTCCCTGCCCCTAGCTGCTCCGCATGTCCTCTTTATCCAGCTGCTCACAAGTGGCAAGTGCCCAACCCACTCTCCTTTTTCTGAAGCCACCCACGGTGACACATAGTAATCTTGTTTATGGTTAATAAGTGGGGGACTGTTGGGCCCTGGATGTAATGTCACTGGAAGTCAATACTCCTCATCACATCTTGCCCCTTCCTCCTCTTCTCTTCCCAGGTGAGGACCTCCTGCACAGCTTGCTCACCTGGTGGGGCCTCCCCTCTTTCCTCCATATGCCCTTACTTCCCAGGTCCCATAGATCCTCCTATGGGATCTCATTCAACTGCCTCCTCTCCGCTGCTCTGGTCTGGGCCTTTGTCATCTGTCATATGGACTGTCCTATATCCTCCTGATGGTCTCCCTGCCCCAGTCACCTTTGTGAAACCAACACAGGGTCCAGGGCCCAGTACATGGTAGCAGAAATGAAAACAAGTGAATGGATCCTAAGTCAATGCACTGGTTTGTATTCTCCCGCAGAAATATGAATTTTGGGTATGCCTAGGTGGCTCCGTGGTTGAGCATCTGCCTTCAGCTCAGGTGTGATCCTGGGGTCCTGGGATCGAGTTCCACATTGGGGTCCCTACTGGCTGCTTCTCCCTCTGTCTATGTCTCTGCCTCTCTCTGTGTCTCTCATAAATAAATAAATAAAATCTTAAAAAAAAAAAGAAATGTGAAATTTGAAACTGCTCTGGGGTCAGCCTGACATGAGTTCAAATCCCGCCAGCACTCTGTTCTCCAGAGTATATTAGTGAACCAGATTAAATGGCTGAGAAATCCGAACAGAGAGGCCCAGGAGCTGTGGTGATTGAACAGGTAGGTGGGCCCCAGCGCCCACCTGCCTGGCTTCCGTTCCCATCTGAGCCAACTGCCCGCTGTGCAGCCCTGGGAGATTTCCTTAACGTCTCTGAAATTCAGTGTCCTCATCCAAAAAGCAGGGATACCTATGGTATCCACCACAGAGATGAGGATTCAATGATCTAACGTGAGCAAAGCTCACCAAAGCACATGGTTGATGCTCTAGAAATGTATGCTTTTCCTAATACGACTCCATACAACGGTTTCTTTTTGTTGAAATGACTTCACCCGAGAATTTCTATAATCGCGTGGTGTTTTCCCCACGTCTTAACTACTTCAGTTCTTTTTGCTGACCGGCAATGGTTAAGATGTCTAGAGTTAAGTGGTGGTGGTGGAGGGGGGGAGCTTATTTTAAGAATCACTCCTTGGAACATTATTTCATTACTTAAACTTTCTGCTGACTCATCTATTCCTTGGTGACTGAGTCTTTCTTTACCAATAACTTTAATTACATCAATCACTCATTCCAAAAACTGCTGAATAATGAGAAACTCCTAGAGGTGACACTGTGGGCTTCTGTCACACAAGAAGGGGCCTGTGGAAGAGGAACTGGTTTTTCTTCCTCTTTCTTTCTTTCTTTCTTTCTTTCTTTCTTTCTTTCTTTCTTTCTTTCTTTCTTTCTTTCTTTTTCTTTCTCTTTCTTTCTGCAATCAGTACTTCAAAGAGAGAACACATGTTCAGCTTTCACGATTTACTATCTGCCCATCTATCTCTCCACCCATTTATAGTTAGCAATCTCCATAGCGGGAAGAATGACAATTTATAACTTCTGGAATTGAATCGAGTGGAATTTGTCTTCTGACATTTTTTTGGTCCTAAAGCCCACCTGCCTCCACCTCACAGTGGGTGAGGGTGGGGGCTGTAAAATATGTGATATTTGAAAATTCTAACACCTATTCTTTTGTCGAAAGCTGCTGATCACATGGTTCAAGGGTTAGTGTGTTGCTTAAACAATTATTTGGTTATCAACAGTAGTAGTTACCTTATTGAGCTCCTAGGATATGCCCGTTATTATATGGAAGGTTTTATGTACATGATCTCAGTAGAACCTCATCAAACCTATAGGGTGGGCACTCTTTACAGATGAAGAAACCAAGGCCCTGAAAGATTTACTTGCCTGAGTTGGTGCCAGATATGAACCCCTGGGAATGTCTGACCCTTATTTTCTGTGCCTAGAGGAGCACAGGAGGGAGTTGTTGGCTATTCTTTGCTGCTTTAGGCAGTAGCTATTTCTCTGGCTCTTCATGGCTCATTTCTGTGAGTATAATAAGGTCCCTGCTTGTTGCTAACCTTGCAATGTTATCTGATGCTTCAGGGAAGCAGTGACCCTTAATTTTGTGAGAGTAGTAGGATGCTGGTGGGGGTAGAAGGGTGGGGGCTTTTCACAGAATCCTGCCCCAAACCACATGTTCTTCCTTTCTCACCTCCCCTGCACACCTTGTCCTCTTCCTCTTGGACTGTGATGTCTAATAGGTCTGTCTCCAGGCTTTCCCCCACATCTTTGCATCTACATACTCTCCCCTTATTAACTAGGAGACAGTAGCCAGGGGAGCTATAGAAGGTTGTAGAGCAGGAGAGTGACAAAATCAAAGCTGCACTTCAAAAAGATTCAAAGTTCCAATTCCTCTCTGTCAGTCGAGGCTCTTCATGAGTCTGACCCCTCTCTCCTATGTGGTCCTGTCTCCCAAGACCCCTCATGGGTATCCTGTGCTGTGTGGTCCCACTGGCTAAACACTCACTCCAAGCCTTTTTTCCAGGCTGGATTCTTAGGCTCAGAACAATCCATGCCAGTCACCTGCCTAAAGCCACTCATGCTTCAGAGATTGGAGATTGAGTTCAAGGGCTTGTGGGAGCTTCTAGGCTTTCTCAAGGGCTCCAGCCTACACTGCTTTCTCTCTGTGTGGGGCTGCTGCTGAGGAAGAGACAGCAGAGAGCATTGGCTCTGGGGTCAGAGTAAGCTGGGTCTGCATCCCACCTCTGCCACATACTAGCTGTGTGACCCGGGCAAGCATCTTAACCTCTCAGAACCTGAGTTCCCCACAGTAAAGTAGTGATGACACTATCTGAGTCCTAGAAGTCTGGTTGGAATAAGTGTGAGCCTGTGCATGGAGTGCTTTAGGAAGCCATTCATTTTAGCACCGCCTATAACATACTCAGTGCCTGTACATTAGGACAGAAACAAGATGATTCCAGAAAGCACACACTTCCATGACCTTTGAACTGACATTTTGTCTTTGCACGTATGTTTCTATAAACAGGGAGATGTGGTTTTAAGCTCTCCCGGTCTATTTGTCTTAAGTCAGTACTATACCGTTTGTCCTATTATGGCTTTGCAGCACAGTCTCAAAATCTGGCAGGGCAGTCCTTCCTCCTTTTTTTTTTTTTTTTTGAAACTATTTATTTGACTTAGCTCTTTGGGGGCATTGATTCTTCAACACTTTTTTTAAGATGAGTTTATCAAGTGCTTAAATAATTTATGTTTGTCTCCTTGCTATCAATACTGTGTCAGGTGTAGAGGCTTAGCTTCAGGGTTATTGAGGTGAGAGCATCCAAGTGATTTTCTGGGAACGCAGGTTGAGGAAATAGTAAAGCGCATACTAGAGTTCTATCAGGATGTGTATCAGGCACCCTAGTTGTCTGTCCTGGGGCAAAGCTGAGGACACAGGTATCTATCTTGGATGGAATGGAGGAGCAAAGGCCTGGGGTGGCTCGGACGCAGGGTCCAGAGCTGGCTGCATGAAGGCTTGGGAAGTCCAGTGTACCCACATCCAGTGAGGGAGGTTTCTCACGTTGATCAGGGTTCCCTTAATGCCCCAAGCCCAGTCCTGAGTCCTAAGCACGTTGTGACTAGGAGTGTAGGCTCCAGAGCCAGGCTGCCTGGGTTCCTGTCCTCCGTCTTTCGCTCCCACCGGCCCCACCTCAGTAAAGGGCATCACCATCTAGACACTCATGAGTCAGGGGGCACCAGGGGGGCTCAGTCGATTGAGCATCCGACTCTTGGTTTCAGCTTAGGTCGTGATCTCATGGATCATGGGATTGAGCCTCACGTTGTGCTCTGCACCCACCAGGACGTCTGCTGGAAGATTCTCTCCCTCTGCTCCTCCCTCCGCTCTCTCTCTGTCTCTCAAATAAATGAATGAATCTTTAAAAAAAAAAAAAAGTAAAAAGAAACCTATGAGTCAGTCTCAGCTTTTCCCAACTTCTCCCAATTGTCACCTCCAGTTACCAAATCTGGACTCAGATTTGGTGGATTCCACACCTCTGATTTTTCTCTCGAGGCTACACTTCCCCTTCATTCCTGCCACCATCACTGTGATCCAGGCCACTGATCACTGTCACCTCCTGCCACCTTGATGGCCTCCCAGCTCTTGTCCTGCTCCTGCAGTTAGTTGATTTTCCCCACTGAAGATAGACTGCATATGTAATGACATAAATCCCCACCTGAAGTATTTAATGGCTCTCTATTGGCCTCATGCAAGGCCCAAACTCCATAAGATGATGCTCCTTCAGAATTTATGCTCTAAATATGTAAAACTGTTTTCTATTGTTCTGTATTGTTTGGCCTCCAGGCCTTCACACACGCTGTTCCCTCTGCCTGGCATGCCCAACATTCTCACTCTGTCCCCCACCCTGTAGAGTCAATCTCTATGTGGTAAAAGGACTGTGCTCAAAGCTCCCTCCTCCCTCAGTCTTCTGTCTATCTCTGTGCTAAAGGCATATAGTAAGGGATGAGCAAAATTTACTAGTTGCATGATCTTGGGTATGCAATTCACAGGCTTTTTTAAAAAATTTTTTTAAAAATAAACTCTGGGACGCCTGGGTGGCTCAGTGGTTGAGCATCTGCCTTCGGCTCAGGGCATGATCCTGGGGTCCTGGGATTGAGTCCCACATTAGGTTCCCCGCAGGAAGCCCGCTTCTCCCTCTGCCTGTGTCTCTGCCTCTCTCTCTGTGTCTCTCATGAATAAATAAATAAAATCTTAAAAAAAAAAACTCTGTCCCAGATGTGGGGCTGGAACTATGACCCCAAGATCAAGAGCCATGTACTCTACTGACTGAGCCAGCCAGGCCACCCTTGGGTGACACTTTAAAAGTCAGTGTATGATTCATTGTCTCATAGGACCTTGGGGAGGGGTAAAGGAGATCATTGCAGGCAAATTTTAGAGACCAATGGAGGAATAAACAGAGGCATAAGGGCCAGCCATAGCCTGAAGGAATTCTCAGTGAGATCAGACTCATACCACCATAGCCAACAGCTCCGTGAAAGCCATTTCCTTCCTTTTTTCCTGAAGGAACTTCAACATTGCTGGGGGTGGCAATGTGCCCAGCCTTAAGGGATATGCCATTTATGTCTAGGTCATTCGTGATCATTTCATTCCCCTTTGCCAGATGCTTACTTTCCCAGCATCCCTTGCAGCTAGGTGTCCATACGACCAATTCTGGCTGAGATATGAGGAGAAATCTACTAATCTTTCTGAATTTCAATTTCTTGTAAAATGAGGAGGAGGAATCAAAGAGCAGTAGTGTTTAATCCCCCTGCTTGCATGTTTTCTTTCTTTCTTTTTTTGAAAGCAGAGGACCTCCCTTTTTGGTTCCAAAAAGATTTTTCTGTGGAACATAGTAGAACTACTTTAATTGAAAAGGAGATTAAGGAGTGCAGGAACCCCATCCTAGCCTTCACTGGCAATCCCTAAAGCATATCTACAAAACAAGACTTGGAAAATCATTGAGTGGGAGCCCCTCTGCATCCTGTAGTGGTTGGGCATTGTTTTCTTTGTGTATATTTTTGGACACCCATTCTGGTCCAGCATCCTAAAATTCCCTGGAGATCCACCCTTACCCTTTCCTTGGTCCATGAGATTTTTGTGAAGTTAATTCGACTCTAGACTTAGGATGTAAGCCTGACTAGCATTCCATTTGCCCTGGATACAATAATTGGTTCAGCAATGGACATGTGACCTAATTTGGTCCAATGACTTTGAGGCTCAGGATTTTTATTAAAATGGGGGAGGGGTGGAGTCAGTCTTTTCCCATTGGACTTCCACTCTGGTACTAGGGAACCTGAGAAGGAAGTCCACATGGAAGGGAACAGAGCTGAGAGATGGCAAGAGAGCAGCCCTTAGAGACCTTGAATCCTTGGATTCAGCTTTGCCTGAAGACTGACAGATCTGCTGCTGGATTTGGGGTTTGGGAGTTAATAAATTCCCTTCTAAGTAGTTTCTTCTTCAGTGCAACCCAAAGAGTCCCAACAAGTATAGATCCTTTCCAGATCCAGAATCCTGCAAACTCTGAGAGGTAGATATGACGATTGATCACAGACTTCCCATTTTTCTCCTGGGTGTGTGGTGGGATTGTACTTCTCCAGTCATTCTGGGTGGGGCATGGCCTAAGACTTCCTTTGCCAGTGAAATGTACAGAGAAGTGGTATGTGTCACTTCCAGGTGGGGTTCTTTAACAGCCACTGCATGATTTACCACTCTCTCTCTTTCCCTCCCATAATAATGTTCCAGATGGTGGAGGCTCCATCAGCCTGGGTCCCAGACTGAGGACAATGTGGAGCAGAGAGCCCTGCTGACCCTCGATGGATCCAGACCGTGAGCAAGAAATAAACCTTTGTTGATTCAAGCCATTGAGATTTTGGCTCTTTTGTTACAGCAGCATCTTTTAGTCTGTCCCAAATAATAGATGGAGAATCATTCCCCTCTTTCTCCTCCTTCTTCTTCTCCTGCCTTCTCCCTCCCTCTTTCTCTCTCTTTTCTACTGCTGCCCTGCTCTGCCCAGCAGTCTTACATAATTCTATTTCTTAACTTATCTTCTGTCGACAGACTTTTAAAGGTTTCCATGATTGTTCATCTACTGCCTTCCCGGGGATATCCAAGTGGACATTGGCAGAAGATAACTAGCCTGCCCCAACCAAGCCATGCCCCTGGCATCACCACTGGTGCCAATCAATTAGAGCAATCAGCCAGTCATTTCCCCTAGTGCTCCAACCTCCTAGCAGGCCAGCCTCCTAATCATATTATTGGACTCACAAGGATCTGAATCAAACCTTCTCCATTCATTACATTATGAAAACTGACAAGACTCTGAAGTTTGTGCTGCGGTATATTCATAACATTAATGGTCTTGCCAAGATCTTAAAAAATCAACAATTAAAAAACATTCTATACCTCGACCTTCATTGTTGATAAGCAATTTAGAGAGCTGATCAGTTCTTTAAGCTGATGCACGAGGCTTCTGCAGCTGGGGAGGAGGCTTGGCTAATGCCTAAGTTCCTTGGGAAGCAGAATAGTGGGAGTAAAACATTCCCCAGCTTGAGAGGGATTATCATTACTAACCTATATGACACTGGTATAGCTCACGGGTCTCAAAATTGCTTGCTGATAGGGACAAGATGAGCCATGTAAATGAGTAAAGTGGACCACACAGGGGTGGTGGTGGGGATGGTATGATACTTTGTGGTGATGCCTCTCCAACGTTCGGCTCTAGCTGTTAGTCATCATCCAGGAATCTAGGTCCAGCATCACTAGCTCTCTCAACCATTTTTTCCCCTCCATTGGAAGCCATATAAATTGTCGACATCATCACATTTTTCCTCAAATACTATTATATCTAAAATGAGTGGGTAACTGCAGGGAGAATGTCTGATGGTATGTAACATGGTCGTCCCTTCCCCCTTCCCTTCTGCATTATCCCCACTTTCCAGATTAGGAAATTGAGACTCAGAGATGACATGATCCACCCCAAAGGACTCTGACAGCCAGACTGAAAGCTCAAGTCTATACCTCCTGACTCTAACTCAACCAGATCCCAGGGGTCTCCTTACAACCCAAGTATGTGGCAGAGAGGCGAACTGTCCACCAAAGACCCACGCTCCCATTTCCTGAGTGTAGGTCATCAGTGGGTGTCAGTGACAAGCCGGAACTCTGGCTTCCTGCCTGGCTTCTAGGTGAAGTCATATGACTCATTCTTGGCAACGGAATCTGATAGGAAGTGATACCTCCGGGTGCTCGCTGTGAAGAAGTGGGTGTGCCTTCTCCTCCCTCTCTTTCTCCTTCCACAGCTTGTTGCAGATGAGCACAACAACCTTGGACAGCATGCAGGAAAATAAAAGAACCTCAAGACAATGAATATGTGGATTCCTGAATCATCTCTTGGAGGAAGGCCACCTCCAATCAGGAGCATCCATTTTGGACTTGACATCGGGCAAAAATAAACTTCCGTTGTATTTGAGCCATTATACACTCTTGGTTTGATTTGTTGCAGGACTAGCACGACTCTAACTATAAAAATATGAATGGATTTTTTTTTAAACCCATCCTTTTTTCCTCCTTCCTACATCAGCGGGAGTTTATAATGGACAGGGTCATCTACTTGACTCCAATGGGTCTTGGGTGAGACAATGACTCAACTTGAGTTTGGTTTCTGGGGATGAGGGTGTAGTGGCCCCAAGCATCACTGCATCTTGCCCACCCCTCACCCCAACCTGGCTTTGAAGAGAGGCTTTTTCATACTTCAGCTGGAGGTGAACATATTATCACTGAACCCTCCTGGAGGAAGACGAAAGACAAAACCGGCATTTGGCCTGTCTGGGCCACACACCCTCAACCAAGATAGGAGTCAACATGTTTGCAAACATCAAAGCTAGTGTGATATCTTAAGCATAAGGAGATTAACATTTACAAAGGTTTGCCCCTCGGCCTGTTCCCAGGAATCCAGCAGACAGAGCCAGAAGGGACAATTAACATCACCCATCTGCATTGGGGTCTTCTGGCATTTTGTATTAGAGGGTTTTCTTTGGAGCTTTCTCCTGGATTGAGCAGGAAGGAGGTGAAGTCTGGTGTCATATTTGAGCAAGAACCCTTTGCACATTTAGGGAGATGCTAGAACAGACTGGGAAGTGACAGCACAGGTATTAAGACCCCAGGGAGAATTTGGCCCCCATAAGTACCAAGCCACTCATGCTCAGAGAAAGAAAGAGAGTCTCTGCCCATCTTCTTATAGCCAGAAACAGCCAGTGCCTCCTAAGCCAGCCAGCCAGTACAAAAGAGGGCTGAGAGAGTCTGCAGGAATGGGGGGTGGGGGGAGGTTTGAGGCACTGGTTCGTCTCTTTGAAGCAAGAGGCCAAGAATATCTCAACACACTCCAAGTACCAGCAACAGTAGGCAATGGATGGGGACCAAAATCCCTTACAGCTGTTGGAAACCATACCCTATTCAGAGATAATTGGCAATTAGTTGAACAACTCCTGTTTAAAACACTCCTCCTCCCCACCCTCCAAGACAGCTGTGTTTAAAAAGGGGAGGGGAGAGAGTTCTCAAGAAATGTGGAAACCTAATCTTCAAGTCAATAAAACAAAACAGGGCCCTGGGAGTATATGAGTGAGAGGATTTAAAAGTATGTGTAGGCAGTGGCACATCTCTTGGAAATCCACTGCTCTACTCTTCTCTCGCTGTGTCACATGGTAGTGGGGAACACAGACTCTGGGAGTCGAAAGGCCTGGATCTGAGCCCCTGCTCTGCTGTTGGCCGGCTGTGAGGACTTGGTATGATTCTCAAACACTCGAAGCCTCAGTTTGCTCATCTGTAAAATGGGGATGACAGTAGTTGCACTGGGGAGATTAAATGAGATGGTGCGTGGAGCCTGGCCCATGGTAAGTGACCGAAGGGTTAGCTCTCAGGCATAATGTTTTGGATCCAGGTTCCTTAGGCTGGCATTCAAGGCCCTCTACAATTTGTCTCCCATCTATGCTTCAAAAGTTGTCCTCATTTTCACATTCCCTATTAACTAGCAACCAAGTGGAACCAGTCCCTGGGACCTCTGTTTTCTAATCTGAGAAATGAAGTTGATGAACTGGATTCTCTCTCTAAGGTCCCTATTAATCCTGTCTTCCTGCCCCATTTGTCAGAATCAACAAGTCCTCAAGGTCAGGTTGAAACACCACCACGAAGCCTTCCCTGGGAAAGCATTGATTTCTTGTAAAGCTCAAACCAGACTTGCAAATCGGTGGCCCTTTTGTTTGATTTGCATTATATATTTGCTTTTTTTTGTAATTAAAGATTTTATTTATTTATTCAGGAGAGACAGAGAGAGAGAGAGGCAGAGACACAGGCAGAGGAAGAAGCAGGCTCCATGCAGGGAGCCCGACGTGGGACTCGATCCTGGGTCTCCAGGACCACGCCCTGGGCCAAAGGCAGGTGCCAAACCATTGAGCCATCCAGGGATCCCCTATATTTGCTTTTTAAAAAATTTATTTGAGAGAAGCTCAAGTGGGGTGAGGGGCGGAGGGAGAAGCAGACTCTCCACGGAGCAGGGAGCCCTGATGTAGGCCTCATTCCCAGGACCCCGAGATCATGATCTGAGCTGAAGGCAGATGCTTAATTGACTGAGCCACGCAGGTGCCCTTATATATATATATATTTAAAACATTTTTAAAAGATTTTTTATTTATTTATGAGAGACACAGAGAGGGGCACAGACATAGGCAGAGGGAGAAGCAGGCTCCATGCAGGGAGCCAGATGAGGGACTCGGTCCTGGATCCCAGGATCACGCCCTGGACCAAAGGCAGACACTCAACCGCTGAGCCACCCAAGCATCCCGCTTTATATTTTTAAAAATTGGAAAATATTGCAACAAAATTTGGATTTCCAGCTTCTCTAAAAAAAAGTCTGAAGACCTGGCAATCCTGGCCTTACTGTTCCTGAACAAAAAACATTGGAGATGGGTCACTGCTGCCCCCTGCAGGTGGGGCAGGCGCTACTAGATTTTTCCACCTCTGGTGTGTCCCTGACAGCCCGTCCTGAAGGTTACTGAGATCCCTACCTGCCCCTTGCCTCCTCCTCGGTTCTTGTAAAGGCTATTTCTTGCTTTCTACCTTACCCTGGAGGTACTGATATTTATAGACATCTCCATCTCCTCTGCTACAGACTGAGCTCCTTGGGTGGGGTGCTCTCTTATTCATGGGTGCAGCCCAAAGGCCCTGGTCCAGGGTCTGGCTTCAGAAAGGGACTGAGCAAGGCCCCTGATACGTACAAGTGTCACCCCTGGTGTGGTGCAAACAAACCAGTGCTGTGATTGAGGAGCGAATGAGTAAAATGATGAATGAATGATGAAGATGGGCACTTATAGAGCACCTACTGTGTGCCAGGCACTGTGCCAAGTGCTTTACAGATACTGACTTACTCATAAATGAGTGCCTATATGAGTGAATTTCAAAGTAATAGGTCTCTCTGCTTGGTTCTCAGCTCAGGGCTGGAGACCCTTCCTCCCTGGGAGGCAGGAGTGGATGCTCTGAGCTCTGAGCTTTGTAGACCTGGGGGCTCTGTCGGTTAGAGATCCACTCACATCAGTGGAACAGGGGTCAGGGACTGTGATCGTTCTCAATTTGGAAACATTGTTCCTTGTTCAAAATCCACCCCAGGCCTTAGTGAAACCCCAAGACCAGTAGACAGAAGTCATTATCACCTAGCAGAGCTAGATTATCTTCCCAGTTTCCCCTTTAGTATTACCCAGAGCATCAGAGTCTTACTCCCTGGAGTGCAGAGTAAAACAGTCTGTGTTTGTGGGGCACCTGGGCAGCTCAGCCAGTTAGTTGCCTGACACTTGATTTCTGCTCAGGCTCTGATCTCAGGATTGTGAGATCGATGCTCAAGTTGGGCTCCATGCTCAATGTGGAATCTGCTTGAGATTCTCTCTCCCTCTCCCTCTACTTCTTCTGCTCATGCTCTCTTTCTAAAATGAATAAATATATCTTTATTTAAAAAATATTTTATTTATTTATTCATGAGAGGCAGAGACATATGCAGAGTGAAAATCAGGTTCCCTGTGGGGAGCCCGATGCGGAACTCGATCCCAGGACCCTGGGATCATGACCCGAGCCAAAGGCTGATGCTCAACCACTGAGCCACCCAGGTGCCCCAATAAATAATTAAAAAAAACAAACACCTCTGTGTTTGCACAAAGATTTGTAGTAATCTTTCCTGTGTACAATGTTTCAGAGATTCAAAATCTTTCCTCACTGGTTACCTATTTTGATCTTGAAGAATTACCCCATTTCTCTCCCTCCTCCTTGGGTCTGTTATGAGGCACATAAAATGAGCATTACCTTATACTCATTTCACAGATGAGAAAAATAAGGTCAAATGGAGGAAAGGATTTGCTCTAGGTGAAACTTGCAAAGCAGAGATGATATAACCTGGATTTCTGGCTCAAATCTTCATCTATATCTCATTGCAAAAATTCGCTTAGGTGGGGAAAACATAGGAACCTACTGGGCACCTTTGTCAGGTCAACATAGAGGAGGGCATGGTGATTATGCAGATTGAGGAGAGGGGGAGAAGGTGCCAGGACTGTAGCCGGGAAAGGCTCCGAGGGCAGGGGAAGCAAGAGTGCAAAGCCCACTGGAACAGATTCTCAGAGAACCAGAGAGGAAGAGACCAGGAAGGGGCCTCGGGAACCTCAAGAGGAGCAGGGCAGAGTGACTAGAGAGCAGGTCTTCGGAGCTGGATAGTGCTGGTTTAACTCTCAATTCTAGCTGTGTGATCGTGGGCAACTGGCTAAACCTCTCAGATTGCAGTTTGCTCATCTGTGAATAGGCGTTGGGACTGTCCCCAGGCTGTTGTGAAGCTGACCTGAGATAGTACTTAGTAAGTGTCTACTAATTGCCAGCTGTCCACAAACACCAGCTTCTTTGGTCTCCTGCCTATGCCTTTGCAGAAAGGGAACTGGCTTGTCTCTTTGTCATACAGCAAATAGGGGAGCTCCTGCCTTCCAGCCCACTGCTCTTGGAACACACCACGCAGCATTCTGGGTGGGTGCTCTGGAGCCTCCGGAGCCAGGACAGCCCACTCCCCAGCAAGCGGGTGCTGTGCCCACTGTCTTCACTACCGATGGCTTGCTCCGGTCTTGGCAAAATTCCCTGTTGGCATAAAAACCGAGGCAGAAGATCCATTTTATGCCACCTTGAATCTCTTCCTTCTGCCCCAGAATTATGTTCCTCCGTCCTAGGTGGGGGAGATGGGCCCTGATGGCCCCCTGCCCCCTGAAAATGTCCCAGGACCACCGAGGAAGCCGCTCAGTTGCCCCGAGTGCCAGCCCACCCCCCACTCCATTCCCACCTCCAGCTGCTGCCTCCTTCTCCCCCATTACCACCCTTCTCCCTAAGCCCGCTGCCCTGCCCCGCGTCCCCGCTGAAGTTCAACTGCACCCCTGCTTCCGAGGCCGAGAAGAGTCAAGCATCGCGGGGCCACGGCCGAATGCAATAGAAATTAGCCGGAGCCAGAGAGAGAGGCAGATACATAATTTATAGCATGGTGGAGAGTGAGTGACAGGCAGCAGCGGGGGGCCCCAGCACCATATCGATCCTTTCAAAAAACCTGAGAAAGGGCCCCGTGCTGAGGGCCAGGGGAGGCGTGGAGGGTGCAGGCGGGGGCAAGGCCATTAAGGACGCACTGCGACCAGGCCAGCCGCCAGGGTGGGCGGGGGCTCCAGCAGGTGGGGCACACGCGCGGCCTCCGATCGATGACACCATGTCAAAACATAAAATGTATGCTTTGGCTCTTAAGCCAAATGTGCGTGAGATTTTTTAAAAGCATTGATTCAGGATGGATCAATGGAAATCGAGGCATATTTTTTTTTTTCCCTGTGCAAAAAGGGGGCTGTAACACCGCAGAGGGGCCTCCGCCAGGGGTGGCAAGAGTAACTGTTCTGCGAGGAGGGCCTTCTCCTCCACCGGCCACCAGGGAGCTCAGGCAGGAAGGTCGAGGTCGGTGGGGGCCGCGGAAGGTGGGGGACGGCATCCTCGGCTTCCCTTCACCCAGCCAGCAACCAAAGATAATTCCACTCTTTCTCCAATGTCTAGGCAAATCCGGCCAGCTCTAGCTTCCCAACACAGCCCCATGTCCCCCGCCACCCGCTGGCGCTCCTCTCATGGGGCCATGGCCTCTGTGTCCCCCTCCAGGCCCGCAGCCAGATGGCCCCCATCTCAGCCAGCGCTCAGTCGGCCCCACACGGACCCACCCGCATCCTCCCACGCCCACCTCACCTCCGACCACCCTTCCACTTGCTCACAGACCCCCTCAGAGAGCCTTCCCTGCTGCCTGGCCTCCTAGCGCCCCCGCCCACCCCATCCCTCCCTGCCCCACCCAGGACCCCCCTTTTAAAGAAAAAAGTAGCACTGAACACTAGAGTGTTGTTGTCTGTGGATTTATCGATGGGCTGTAATCTCTTGTAGAATGTAAATTACATGAAGGCAGGGACCTCGTTTGACTTCTTTTTTTAAAAAAATAGATTTTATGTATTTATTTATTTGAGAGAGAAAGAGAGCTCGAATGGAGGAGGGGGAGAGGGAGAGGGGGACAGAGAGGGAGAGAACCGCAAGCAGGCTCTGTGCTACGTGGGGAGCCCGACCTGGGGCTCATCTCGCAACCCTGAGATCGTGACATGAGCTGAAACCACGAGTCGGACACTTAACCCCCTGAGCCCCCCAGGTGCCCCTCGTTTGTCTTCTTCACTGCTATATATTCTCAGAGCTTGGAACAGGGTTGGGCACCAGAGCAGGTGCCAGCCAATGCTTGTTGAAATAAGGGAGGGGGTGGGAGGCAGGAAGGAAGGAGACATAGCCAAGTGGTGCCAGGGGCGCAGTGTGACGAGCCATTAGCACTGTCGCTATCAAATACAGAAACAAAAAGAAATCCCACCAGTTACAGAGACTTTTCGTGGGAGCTGGTCACCTGTAGCTGGGAGTTCTAACCAGAAGCTCCAGAGCTAGGATTTCAAGTTGTGGAGGAAAGTGTGTTATTGAAGTTACTCTCTTGGGGGGGGGGGGGGGGGGACAAGTTCATCTTTTTGATCAAATGAAAGTCAGGGAGCATCATAACCCTTGCTCGGTTGGAGCAGGGACATAATTGGGGGTGACCCTCTCTCTCCCTGGGGCCTAGAAGAGTAGCAGAGGTTCCTGCCCTAAAGACGTGGAACGCGGGGCTGAGGAATCTGGGGGGTCTCAGGGGACTCTTCTGGTCTCCCTTGTCACCCCAGGTGCTGGCTTCTGGGTTCCCACTCCGGGATGGAGGCTGGAGGCCTGCCTTTATTTCTCCGGTGCCCTTTCCAGAGCCACAGATCATTTTTCACTGTCGTGAGCACTTACCTGGCCAGGACAGTCAGACATGATGATGAGATGAAATGAATCTTCAGCACCCATGAGAGAGTCTGAGAGGTAATTCCACCAGCAGGCATGTGACCTGGTTCCCCTGCCCTTCCCCCACCACCCCAGCCTCCTTCCCCCCCACCCCACCCCGGGGAAGAACAGGCTGGAAAGAATCATTTTATTCAGCCAGGGCTTGCAAAGACAATTATTTAATCATTTCCCTCAATCATCCTCCAGAAGGCCAGTCTCATTCTGTTTTTTATTTATAGGATGACAGTCGCCAACTTGGGGTGTGGGTGGGGGATTGGAAGGGGGGAAAGGGAGGAAAAGAGGGATGGATGAGAGGCATGGGGGAGGGGACACGAAGAAGGGCTTGCTCGCAATCCTGCTCTCTCATTTTGCTTTTCTCCCAATTGCTTCAATATGTCTCTCTTCTCTTCCCCCTCTCTCTCCCCATCTCACTCCGCCTCCTCCCACCCCCCCCCCATCTTCTGTCTGCTTCTCTTTCTGCTTTAATAGCCTCCCTCTCCCGCTCCCCTGCCTCGGCCCCCAGCCTGACTTAGCAGACAAACTTCACCCCTAATCGTTTCTGACAGTGAGATCACCCCTGTGCAGAGCAAGGTGCCCACCTGCCCCAGCAGCAACATCTTTCACTGGCCACAGCCTGTGGGTTTCCATTAGTGAACCCAGCCCCTGGTGGGGGAGGGTGTGGGGCTCAGACAAGAGCATCTCATTTTCAGGTCCCTGCCATCCCAGCTGGGAGTGCCCTCCAGCCCTTGGTCTGGGCTCCACATGCTATTCATCTGGTACTGTGCTGAGTTGGGGAGGCCAGTGCTCCCCTGGATACCCGTCCCCATCCCTAGATGCTGTTCTCCTATGCAGCTTAGTCCCCCCAGGCCTGAAGGGGGCTTTCGTCTAGCGGATGAGACAGAGAAGCAGAGGGACTCTGGACCAGACCGCACTGCTTCCCAGCTGTGTGATCCTAGGCAAACTGCCTGACCTCTCTGGGCCTTGGTTTCCTCATCTGTAATGGCAGCAAGTCATAGCTTCCTCATAGGGCTCGTGCAAGGATTACATGTGTTAATACTTGTAAAACACTTAGAAAAGTAGCTGACATATTACAAGTACACAGTCAGGGCTCGTTGTCATCAGTATCTACCATCTCATGTCTCAACCTGGGGATATGATGTGAGGCATGGGAGGTGCCATCTGGCCTGGACCCAAAGAGAGCAAGCCTGTTGACTTGCTGATAAAAAGCCATAAACCTCGGGCAGATCACGTTTCCTCCTTGAATCTCAGTTTTACTTCCTCTGCAAGGCAGGTACTGAGAGTACGTGGGTACAGGAGTGTTGGGAAGCTGACATGAGCTCATGCATGTTAAGAGCAAAAGCCTGCCCTTGGGAGTTCAAAGGAGTTGAGTTGTTAGGAGGGGCACCTTCGTCAGTGACACAATGGACAAGATGATGAGGAGCTGAAACTCCTAGAAGTGGGCCTTCGGGGGGGGTGGGGGGCAGGTCCTGGCTAGGCCAGCGACTCCCTGTGTGACCTTGAATAAAATCTTTCTTTTGGCCTCAGTTATCTCATCTGTCCAATGGGAATGACTATTTGCCCATCTCCCATATTATTATAAAACTCAAATAAGATCATCAGGAAGCAGATGTCCTGACAGTGAGGGAAGTACTACAGAGCTCAAAGTTGCCTGTTCCATTTGGGCTCTTTTTTTTTTTTTTTTTTAAAGATTTAATTATTTATTCATGAGACACACACACACACACAGAGGAGAGAGAGAGAGAGAGAGGCAGAGACACAGGTAGAGGGAGAAACAGGCTCCATGTAAGGAGCCTAATGTGGGACTTGATCCCCGGGACTCCAGGATCATGCCCTGGGCTGAAGTCAGGCACCAAACCACTGAGCAACCCAGGAATCCCCTCCATTTGGGTTCTACTGCTAGCAAGAAACAGGGCCATTTTAGGGACCTCATGTCATAGAGGGCACACTGGCAAGAACCAGAGAAAGAAGGCCACCAGCTTCTGGAAGAGCACGAATCAAAGAGAGGCTCCAGTCTCAAGTCAGGAGTGCATGTGTTCCCTGTCTATATGGCTCTACCACCCTTGAAGCCTCACTGACAGTTGGCTTCTTCAGCCTCCCAAGAGGTACCTTGTTCCTCTACTCTTATACCTGCTTTCTCAGAATTTTGCTGTCTTAAAACATCAACTTGTCCAGACTTGCTTGGCTCTTGGGTCCTCTCTCAACACCACGGGTCACAAATGCACTTGCCCATGGGTCCAGGCAGTTAACATAATGGGTGCAGTGGGCCAGGTGGCAAGTGGATAGCATCTGTGCCATCTGAAAGGTCATTCACCTGTTTGTTCTCAGATGGATTCCCCTTCCCTTTCCTGTTGTGTGCTGCATCACAGGGTGGATGCCTGTAAACTACATTTCCCATGATCCTTTAACTACTGGTTCAGCCAATAGGAGGTGCTGGTGGGAGACGTGAGGTGGAGTGGAGTGGGTGGACAGGAAGAAGGGAGAAGCCAGGGTATTTCTCTCTCTCTCTCTCTCTGTTGTGGATAGTGTCTCTGGCAGCAGGTGTGCTAGATCTGTGACTCCTCCTCCTGCTGGCTGGCCCCTCTCTCCACAATCCTCACTCTTGCAGGGCAGGCCCCCCCCATGGTTCTAGACTCTCTCAGCAGTGTCTATGCTGGAGCTGTTGTAATATCACCTCCTCTCTGTCCCTTTTGTCCTGGTTCCTAGCTCAGGATTGCTTCACCTTCTCCTCATTGATTTTTTTTTTTTTTTTTTTAAGCTCTTTGAACATCTTTGTAGCTAAGGACCTGCCTTAAATCCTGTTGCATTCTTGGAATGGGTTTTGTTTTCCTCGATGTACTGTGAGTGACAGATACAAAGGGCAGTTGTTGCTCTGTGCCAGCCAATGGTTGCCCCACAGGCATGTGGGCCTAGCCTTGCCTGATTTGATCTCTTCAGCAAAGGCAGGTATCTGGATTTCTATATGATGTCTGAGTTTTACATGTCAGCAGCAAATTTAAGTTTTCAACTTTTATTCTGAAGGCTGAATAAAACAAGTTTGTGGTCCTAGTCTGCAACTTTGTTCTTTATCATGACTCCGTGTTTCTGCTACACTTTCTTCTCCTGGTGTTTCCTGGGTCAGATCCCCAAGAAGGATCTAGGATTGGTTAGCTCATGCGTTCAGGCAGGGTTGCAATGGAGTTGCTGCTTATGGATCAGCTGATCTCTTAGCCTAGCAGCCGAGGTTGGGGGGTGGTCATGTGGGATAAAACTCAGTTGATTAAGGAATATGAGGCTGGATATCTGAAAACATATTAGACTCAATTTGGCAAAATGCTTGAGTCCTAATCCAGTGCTCTTTCCACTTTATCACTTAGACCTCCTCTAGTTACTCAGCACACTTGCTTGCTTTTCTTTCTTTCTTTCTTTCTTTCTTTCTTTCTTTCTTTCTTTCTTCTTTCTTTCATTTCTGTTTTTTCCCCCTATTTCTTTCTTTTCCAGAATCAAAGGCAGTACTATAATCCAGGTTTCTGGGCTTGGATGAGTCTATTCTCATCTTAGGATATCAGCTTATTTTTCTGGAAGATGAGAGGCTTAGACCTTCTTTCTGAAGATTATTCTAGGCCCGATGGTCTAAGGTTCTAGTTGCTCTTTCTGTGACATCCATCAATATATTCACTCATCTTTCCAACCATCATCCATCCATCATCTATCCATTGATCCATCCATCCATCTACCTATTCATCCATCCACCCTCCTGTCCATCTTCCCATTAATACATCCATTCAACAAATATTTATTAATCGTCTACTGTGCACCAGGCAGTGTAGTAGGTGCTGGATAAAATAAAATAGACTAGGACTACCCTGATGGGACTACATTCTAGTCAGGAGGGAGAGATAATAAATAAGCAAAAACATGCATATGTCAGATAATTTTGATAGTGATAGGTGCTGTAAGAAAATATAGAATAGATGGATAGGACCAAGAATGGAGGGATAGTTTTGATTGGCTGGTCAGGAAAAGCCCGTGTGAGAGGTGACATCTGAACTCAGATTTGAAAAAGGATTTGTGGGGAGAATATCCTAGATGGAGAATGTTCTAGATAGAGGGTTCAATAAATCCAAAAGTACTGAGAAGAAAGGGAGGAGCAGAAAGAAGACTTGGAGCACAGAAGAGGGTGAGTATTAGGAGACAGAGTTGGAGATAGAGCAGGGGCCAGATTTTCCAGAGCTTTATGGACCACAGAAAGAACTTGAAGTTGGACTCTGAGCACAATGGGAAGCCATTTCTGATCAGTGAGAAGCATCCTTACTTGTCATGTAGCTGTGACCATGGTGAGGGTGATATTTCTTCAGCGAGACCAACACCAGCTGATGTGGCGAGGCCAGGTCCCAAGAGTAATTGTGTCAGGAATGAGGGAGGTCCTGGACATCTTGCCATTGAATATTGGCCAGAGTCAGACTGGCTTAGGCCAGTCTAGAGCTGAGGAGGGAGGTAGGTGAGGTCCACGGGGCTTTAGACATCCAACGTGGCCTAGATGAAGCTTCAGAACTTCCTTTTTTCACAGGCCCTATGCTTCAGGGTAGAGGGGAGGGTATGACATCAGGAGATCAAGTGGGTAAGGCTCCGCCAGACTCCTCTGTTATTCACTAGCTGGTGACCTTGCACAAAGTACTTACCTCCTTGAACCCGTTCTCCCATCTGTAGACAAGACACAATCACAGTGCCCTCCTATGGCCATCAAAAGAATCCAATGATAATGCAAAGAAGAGCAGAACACAGAGCTCAATACATTTTTGCTGTTTTTCTCTTCTTATAGTCTTGTTATCACCACGCACTAGCAATTCTAGACAATGTCAGTAATAAAATACTCCACCTCACCTTGACTGGTAAGTGGGTGGCCTCATCATTTACTGCCCACACTGGGGCATGGGGACAAAAGCCATAAACTGAGACCTATAAGGTTCTATTGGATCTGGCCTCCATCCTCTCTAACCTAAATTCTTGGAACCTTCCACTTCATTTAAATTAAATGACCCACTATTGGCTCCGCAAATGTTCCAGGCTTCTTCCTGCATTGGGGTACTTCTCAAGACCTGGAGAATGGAGTTCTCTGGGGCAGGGAGTTGACATTGCAACCAAAAGGAGAGCCCTGCATGGCTTCAAAGCATTTCCCTTGGCCCTCATACAAGACCACAGGAACTCCTTAGAGTCTTGGATGAAATCCTCAAAGGCCCTCCTTATGACCAAACCTAGAGTAGAACAATGTCTCTTTTATATTGTCCTATCCCCTCACATCTTTTATCACAAGGGCCAATGTTTTGTTATTCAGGTGATTCCTATTTTTGGACCCTGTCCCCAGCAGGCTCTGAATTCCGATATCAGAGACCATGTCTGATTTGTTCAACACCTAACACAGTACCGGCACACAGTAGGTGCCTGCTAAGTATTGATCAGTGGATGGATGGCTGTATGATTGGAGCTGAGATTTCCAACCAGCCCATGCTCTTCCCATAGCCTCATTCTGAGGCTGGCAGCCTGGTTGTAAATGCTGGTCATAAGCAGGCTAGAGATGCTCCTTATCAAAGTCAAGGCCAAGATAAGTGGGAAAGGATCAGGTCAAAGCAGAGGATCCAGATGTGCAAATTCCCTTCAATGAGGCAGATGTGACCCAGTGATTCCATGCCAGGAATAACCGCTGCATCTGATTCCTCATTTCCATTAAAGGAATTGTAGCAGGTGCAAAAACTGGAGATTATCCCAAGAATTAAGATATGAAAAGCATGTTAGATCACTAAACTCCAATTAGGGAAATTAAATTGTGCACACTCCCCTCCTGACGCAATATCAGGAGCCTGCATTAGCTCTGGGCTCTGGTTCTAATAAAATTAGAGAATAACACTTTAATTGAATTGTGCTTAAAAGGATCATGCTGACAAATGTGATTGTATCTGGCTGGGATGCACACCTTCTCCGGCAATCATTAAATCCAATGAAATGCCAGTCTCGGGTTCTTGACAGTTTTCTGAAACAATCTGTGAACCGTGCTGTATCTTGGAGTATCTAATCAATTTAGAGCCGCCTCATTAGGACTTGGCTGCTAACGGATACTTAAAAATCAAAGCAAATTACTGCACTCCATGGATAACTAGCTAATCATATCGATACAACATGGCTGGATTGTGTTGCAACAATTCATTTCCTCTTTAAGAAGCCACTGTCACCCATAATTTAGGGATTGAGATTCATAAGCCTGATGCAGACTGCTCCAAAGTCAAGGGTTTTCCTGAGCTCAGCACCAAGGAGTGCATGCCACCCCAGCTAGTGGGGTGAGCAAAAGCCAACCCCTTGACTCCTTTGATTTACATTCTACTAACCCCAAGCTCATTCCCAGGTAATAAACCCAATACCCTTATTGTATAAAAGAAGAATCAGAAGATCAGAGGTGGACAGCATCTTTCCTAAGATCACACAGTAAATTAGTGGCAGAGCCAGGAAACCAAATTTTCTAATACCATTTTAATAGCAATTTAGAGCAGTGGTTATACCTTCCTTGATAGTTTACTTGAATCCTGTTTTTTTAAAAAAGCATTTTATTTACTTATTTGAGAGAGAGAGATAGAGCATGAGTGGGGGTGGGCAGAGGGAGAGGAAGAAGCAGACCCCCTGCTGAGCAGGGAGTCTGACTTGGGGCTCCATCCCAGGACCCCAAAATCATGACCTGAGCTGAAGGCAGATGCTTAACCAACTGAGCCACCCAGGCACGCCTACTTGGGTCCTATTCTAATATCCTTACTAATAAGAAGCACCACCACCACCACCACCACCACCACCATCATCGTCATCACAACACAAGCAGCCTGTCCTTATATAGAACTTACTGCGAATTTTGGTCATTTCATTTCCTCAACAACCCTAGAAGTACATTCTGTGATTTTCGTGGTTGGCGTTAATGCCGTCCACGGGGTATTTTGGACTTTCCTCTCTAGGTCATGGCTCCCTGTGGTTGGATGGACCAGGAGGCTAGTTCTGGCCAATGAGCGTGAACAGAGGGGACATGTGTTATACATAAGCCGGAGCAGGATTGCTGGCTCAAGACCTTCATCATTCTCTTTCCCCTCAGTTCATCAACCAGCAACGTTTGAGTTGGTCGCCGCTCCGAATACAAGGAGCAGAAACTCCTGGCTGACCTGCCATGGACCCGTAACATGAGCGGGAAATAAACCTGTGTTGTTGGAAGCCACTGAGCTTTTGGGGTGGTTTGTTATTGCAGGATAACCTAGCTCGTCCTGATTGGTAGAATCATCGCCCCCCAGCTTTACAGGTGAGGAACTAAAGCACCTGGAGATTAAGTGAAGATTAGGTCGGATTCAGGCATTATCAATGGCTTTCTCTACAGCCCAGAAGTTTCCTTGGCTCCTGCTTTTTGTACTTCCCATCCTCTTTCCTTATTTGGCAGCACCTCCCCAACACCAGTTACTGGGCCTGCAGGGCTCACAGTGAGTGTTGGGTGCCAGGAGCTACTTTTCAGAGACTCAGGTCAGGCCTGTCCAAACCACTCCTCCCCGTCACTCGGCTCATGCCTGGGCAGATAGACTTTTTAACATGCTCCTAGACCGGGCTTCCTGTGTAGAAGCGCCTTTGGTATTCTCAGAGATAAAGGTTGGTCAGCAGGTACTATATGAGAGCCATACTTTGCCAGAAAGACTACCTCTTTGACTTAGAAAGTTCAGGTGCGGTGAAGGTCTGGGCAGGGACAGTGGGTGGGGACCCTTCCACGCCGTGCTGCCCCCACCTCCAGCCTAATGATTTGGTGCCGTGGATGTATTAGTGGTGAGGAAGGAAAGCCCTGCTGCTGTGTCCTCTTGAGCACGCCTCCCCATTGGCCTCACAGAAGTTTGGGGGGTGTGGCTGGAGGGAGGGAGCCTGAGCCCCCAGCCCCCGAAGACGAGAGAGGGGAGGAGAAAGTTTGCAGAAATTGTATACAGCTTCGGAAAATGCATACCCTTTGTGAACCATATCTGAGTCGGTTAAGACGGTAATTGCAGACCTACCCCGACACAGAGAGAGGGCAGGATGGCAGGGCCTGCTATTATCATGTTCTTTCAGGCACAACAGCTTGTTTACAGGAGGGCTGTGGACTGTGGGGCGATTGTCTGGTGGCTCTGGGGGCAAGAGCCGCTTGCCCCACCCCCTCTTGCATTCGGGTCCGTGGCCAGCAGCGCTCGTGGTGAGTCCTGGGATGCCCCTTGTCAGGAGGCTCCGAGGGGGTGCAGACAGCTGACTGGCTTCCATTATCAGCTCCTGTATCATGCTTCACGTCCTCCCCACCTGCCACGGCCCCAGAGAAGGCCAGCATGCCCCCGCTGGGCTGCTTCCCTGGAAGCTACTTGAAGCCTAAAGGCAAGAAATCTGGGTCCTGGTCTGGGGTCTTGCTCACCCACTGTGGGGCCCTGGCACCTTCCTTCTCCTATCTCATCCGCAGTCTTTCGATTTTAAAATAAGAGTCCCACTAGATTAGCAATGATCAGATTTAGGTTATGTACCCAATCCTTTGGGGGGAGGGGATGCTTCTTGTGGATGCTGAGTTTTGACACAGATTATTTTTATTTTAACATCACTTCAATATTCAGATATATGATGCCAACAACAGAAAACAGTGGTGGTGAATAAAAGGAGAAAACATATTAGTGGAAAGATATAGAGTGTCTTCTAGGCTTTCACTGAGGACCAGAGAACAAGGAAGGAGACCCCATAACATCCAGACAAAGGCAGAACTGGTCCTACAGAGACCAGCCTGGGGCCTGTGCTGGCAGAGATGCCCGAGCTGTTTCTGCAGACATCACCGAGGCTGTACCTCAGCTGTCCTAGCTGCCAACCTCCTCTGAAAGGGTTCTATATACCTTTTCTCCTTTTTTCCATTCTAAGCTTCCTTTTTGTTTTAAAGATTTTATTTCCTTATTCATGTGAGACACACACAGAGAGGCAGAGGCAGAGGCAGAGAGAGAAGCAGGCTCCCTGCGGGGAGCCTGATGCAAGACTCCATCCCAGGAGCCTGGGATCACGACCTGAGTGGAAGGCAGACGCTCAACCACTGAGCCAACCAAGCGCCCCATCCTAAGCTTCTGATCAAAGTCTGGTGATAATTCATCTGATTGGTGGACCCAGGTCATGTGATTGTTCTCTAGCTGCAAGGGAGGCTGGGAAAGCAAATCGTTGGTTTTGGCTTCTCCATTTGTGTTTTTTTTTTTTTTTTCAGCTTCTCCATTTGGAAGGAGACTCTGGTGGCCAAAAGATCAGCAGGTGTCCCCTGCAAATTACAAATATAAAACTAGCTTATAGTCCTTACACAACAGCATAGTGCAATTGCATGGATGAATTAAATATAAACTTAGTGAAAAAAGCAGTAACATTTGGGGCCCCTGGGTGGATCAGTCAGTTGAGTGTCCGACTCCTGATCTCAGCTCAGGTCTCAATCTCAAGAATGTGAGTTCAAGCCTCACAAAATAAAATTTAAAAATATAAATATATATTTTTAAAGCAGTAACATCCAAATTCCATAATATAAACATCCAAATTGTAAAATAAAAGCATTTAATATGAAGAATAATTTTGTTTTACAGAACTAAATCGCCACTTGAAATAAGAATATGGTGCTGTTACACCAGTGCTCTTCTGGAGTCTCAGAAGCATTCCATCATCCGTCAGTTGGTCCTCATCTGGCACCACTGGATCTTTTCATATTAAGTTTATCTGTGTTCTTTTCTCCTTAGCCCTCAACAATTACGGTTGTATTTCTTGACACCAATGTGACTTTATAGACATGACATTGGAAGGTTTGGTGGTTCCTGGTTATAACATGGGCATCCCAGTGGCCAGAATATTCTGAGGATAGTAATGAATGGGAAAGCTCGTCACAGTCTCCAAAGCCCTCTCTGATCTAAGGGATTCTCTCCCACATGCTCCTCCTCCTCTGGCTTTGGGATGAGGACTATTAGCCCAAATTTCCAGTTCCATGTTCCACCCAGATAGATAGAGGAATGGCACTTCTTTCTCCCCTTAAAGCTGAGTGTGGGGATCCCTGGGTGGCACAGCGGTTTGGCGCCTGCCTTTGGCCCAGGGCGCGATCCTGGAGACCCCAGATCGAATCCCACGTCGGGCTCCCCGTGCATGGAGCCTGCTTCTCTCTCTGCCTCTCTCTCTCTCTCTCTCTCTCTCTCTCTGTGACTATCATAAATAAATAAAAATTAAAAAAAAAAGTTAAAAAAAAAAGCTGAGTGTGGCTTGGAACCTACTTAGACTATGAGTGTGTCACTTCTGGGTGGAAGCATTTCAGAGTCAACTTGGTGATTCTCCACATTCCCTTCACCCTGTCACGACGGTGGTAAGGGAGGGACTACAATCACTGTCATCTCATTTTTACATGACAAAGAACTCTGGGACGGAGAGTTTGAGACCCTTGCTCAAAGTCAGACAGCTAGAAAAATTCAGATGCAAAACTCAAGTCCCTGTCCAAGTCGTTGCAGACCTCAACTTCCCCCAGTAACTCAGCCGAGAATACAGTCCCTGTAAGAAGCAAGCGGGACTGGTGGGAAAGGTGGCATGTCTCAGTGGCTGGGGTGCAGGCTTTCAGAGCTTATGTAAAGGATCACTCTGAGTGCCAAGTACATTTCCACTTCAAAGTGTCCTAAGTGTAAGAGTGAGCCATTCCGAATGTTTAAATTTAAAAAGGCAGTTCTCAGGTTCCCCCCAACAGCCAGGGAGGTTGACAAGATGATAGATGCATTTGGAACTGTTGGGCTTCCATTCCAAGAAGCAGTCGCTGGCTGTAAACCTGTTCATAAGAGTGATGTGTGTCCCCGCGTCTGTGGGTGGCCACGCAGGGTGCAGGAGGGCTCTCCTTTCTGCCTGTGGGCTCCACCCGCCTCCACTTGAGCAGCAAGCCTCTCATGTGAAGGCCGAGCGTGTGGCTTGTAAGACAGGGGGCTCAGAGAAACACCAGGGCCTACTGCAGAGTTCACAGTCACTCCAGCTATGGCGGTCGTGATATTAGGGGAATGTGACTGGAAGTCAGCAAAGATTGCATAATTTAGCAACTGTTTTCTCCAAATGAAGCAGCATCCATTGAGGGTGCAGACTCAATTCTGATCTCCTTTCGAGAATCAAGTGCTTCCTGCAGGTTCCTGAGGATTTCCAACTCTCTCTCTAATATACATGATATGTAAACAATACATAATTATATATTTATAATTATAAATAAAATATATTTATGCATATTTACATACATGTCTCCAGAGAGAGATTTATTTTCAGGAATTGGCTCGTGTGACTCGTGGAGGCTGGCGAGTCCCCCATCGTAGGGCAAGTTGGCAGGCGGGGGATTCAGAGAAGAGCTGATATTTCAGTCTTGAGTGCAAACTCAGAATTTCTCTGTTGCAATCTGGAGCTGAACTCCTTTTCGGAGAAACCTCAGTCTTTGTTCTTCGGGTCTTCTGCTGATTGGATGAGGCTCTAATCTTTACTTAATTTAATGCAAATGTTAACCACATCTAAAAAATGTCTTTACAGCAACATCTAGGCGAATGTTTGACCAAACAACTGGTTACCACAGTCTAGCCAAACCGACATAAAATTAACCATCACACCAGGATTCAATCTCAAGAGTGTGCACTGGCCAGAGGCATGTCCACGAGCGGTGAAGCGACCTGAGGTCCCATGGGCTATGACCATATACGGTGTTCTCCACTTCTGAGGCCTCCAAGCTCCCAGCTCCAATTCCAGCTTCAGGAATCTTCTGATGAGTAATAACACTTGACAAGAGTACTAATAATGATAGCAGATTGCCTGTAGTCAAACGAATGCTTTACATGCCTTCATTTAACTGTTAGAGCAGTCCTGCGCAATAAGGATTATTGATACTCCATTTTACAGAGGGGGAAACAGCCATAGAGAGACGAAGTTATAGCAGTAAGACCGGAACCCACATTTCTCTCGTCCTCTCTTCTACTTTTCCTCATAAACTTCCCCTTATAGTCCAAATGAAGGGAATTGCTATTTTATCTTCTCAGCATGGAGCGGGAAACACCAGTGCTCGGGGATGAGCATGCTTGGTATCCACTTCCTGTCATGTGGTACCAGAAGCTCTAGGCAACCAGGCTCAGTTTGGTTCTTAGTTGAGATTAAGGCATCTAGGTGCCTCTATCTGCCAGAGCTGTTAGCTCTTGCCTTTTCTCATCTATGCAACCTCTTACCTATGCGACAACATTTGCATTCACTCTGCTTTAGGTGCTAAGGATGTAATAATGATGAATAATGCTAGTAATGGTAGTGGTGATGGTGATGACCACGGAGAAGGTGAGGGTCCGTGCGATGATGGTGCTGATGATAATACAGCAGCCCTGAAGGGTCTGGTCAGTGCGAGGCCAATGTCTCCCTTGTTCTAGATACAATGCTTTTTCTTTTCTTTCAGTAGACTTCACACCCAGCATGGAACACAATGTGAGGTTTGAACCCATGACCCTGAGATCAAGACCTGAGCTGAAATCGAGAATCAGAGGCTTAACCAACTGATCCACCCAAGCGGCCCTAGATAGAACTCTTCGATACAAGCATACTGTGCCACATTTGGGGAACTGACACTTGGTGGGGAACTGACACTTGGTGGGGAACTGACACTTGGTGGGGAAATTACCACTTGGTAATTTCATAGCCATACCAGCCCTTGAGCATACCAACACACATATACCCCATCACCCACCACCTCACACCAGGCCCATTTATGTCTGGGTAATTCTGAAGAGGGGGGATCCTAGGCCATGGCAAGGTGGAGATCAGGGAATTTGGTCTTGCTCTCTCCTGCCTCAAGATCTTGTCTTCTTGCTGTTGGGGCATAAGTCTCACTTGGCTGCTGACGAGGAGTGGCAGCCACACATTTTCATGCAGTAGCAATGGATCTTCCTCAGCCTCGTCCCTACAAGAACCCCCAAAAGAAGAGAAGTGGGGCTGGTGGCCGCTTCCTCTGGCCATGCCACATCCTCAGTGTCTCTGCCAGACCAAAGGCTCCAGACTGCAGTGTAAACATCTGGAGCTTACTCGCTTGTCTTCTGCCCTCTGAACCCCTTTTTCATAAATTAATTGACCATTTATCTGTGGGTTTATTTCTGGTCTCTCTATTCTGTTCCATTGATCTGTGTGTCTCTTTTTATTCCAATATCATACCGTTTGGGTTGCTATAGCTTTGTGATATAGTTTGAAATCAGGGAGTGTGATATCTCCAGCTTTGTTCTTCAAAGTTCAAGATTGCTTTGGCTATTTGGGATTTTGGGTCATTCTACACTTTAGGATTATTCATTCTAGTTCTGTGAACAATGAAACCAAAATTTTGATAGGGATTGCACTGAATCTGTAGATGGCTTTGGGTACTACAGACTTTTTAAACAAAATCAATTCTTCCAATCAGTGAGCATGGAATACCTTTCTGTTTATTTGTGTCTTCTTCTATTTTTTTCATCAGTGGCTTCTATTTTCCAGTGAGCTCTTTTTTGCTTCCTTGGTTAAGTTCGTTCCTAGGTATTTTATTCTTTTTGATGCAGTTGTAAATGGGATTGTTTTCTTAATTTATTTTTCTGCTAGTTCATTATTAGTGTACAGAAATGTAACTGATTTTTGCATGTTGATTTGTATCCTGCAACTGTACTGAATTCATTTATTAGTTGTAACAGCAAAGTTTCTTTAAGGTTCACTACTTCTTATAGAAGACAAGGTGGCAGAGATAAAGGTTGGGAATGATAACTAGCTTGGTCATTCTCCTGTTTTACGAAGGTCTTTGCAGACCCAAACCTTTACTGGGATCGTTCCCTACTTCTCCCACCCCACGCCACTATGATGATCTTTATCCTTCTGATTACTTTCTCTCTTAAAACTTTTATTTTAAGAGATGCCTGGGCGGCTCAGCAGTTGAGCGTCTGCCTTCGGCTCAGGGCATGATCCTGAGGTCCTGTGATCGAATCCCACATCGGACTCCCCACATGGAGCCTGCTTCTCCCTCTGCCTATGTCTCTGCCTCTCTCCCTGTGTCTCTCGTGAACAAATAACAAATAAATATGATCTTTAAAAATTTTTATTTTAAAAATATTCCCACATTTCTCTATATTTAGGCATTTTATTTTATTTTATTTTATTTTTTATTTTTTTTATTTTTTTATTTAGGCATTTTAAAACAGATTTTATTTATTTGAGAGAGAGAGAGCTCAGAGGGAGAGGGAGAAGTACACTCCCCGCTGAGCAGGAAGCTGGATGTGGGGCTCGATCCCAGGACTCTGAGATCATGATCTGAGCTGAAGGCCGATGCTTAATATATATATATCCCAAAATACATAGGCATTTTTGAGCTCTGCAAAATGGTGGCCCCAAATCTGTCCTCAAGACACTCTGCTTCCTACAGGATGGGAGGAAAGAGGTTCTGTGCACAGATTGCTTCCCGCACCCCCAACCCCCCCAGCTCAGCCACTACAAGCCCCAAAGGGGGACTAGGGATGGGATCAAGCCCCATGAATGAAGGTAAAAGTGAGTGCTCCAATTCCACTTCCATCTCCCCATCCAAGAGATGTGTACCAACGTCCTTTCTAGATCACCTGTGAGGCTGCACACCCCTCACTGCGAACATTCATCTTCTTTGGAGTCAGTTCAAATGTTTTCCCATGTGGAAGAAGGACCATTTCCTCAATTAGTGTGGCTTTGCTGCTGTGTGCTGGGAACCACTGCCACCCTCACCCCTCATGCTTATTGGGTTAAGGAACATTCCATTTCTCTCTTTCTGCCTCGACTTGAAGCTGGCTTCTCTTATAGAATTGTAAAGAGGTCTGTCTGTGCTTCACCAGAGGACAGGACCAATTCTTAGTAGATGCTTTCAATTTTAAGTCTCCCCTGACAGGGGGCACGGGCTCCTACCATATACGTTTTCTTATTTGATTCTCCCAACAAAGCTGTGATGGATATATCACAATCCCTGCTCTGTGCATTTGAGGAATTCACAGTTCAGAGAAGTAAAGTCACTTTTCCCAGCTCATACAGCAAGTAAACCAGATTTCAAACCCAGGGAGGTGAAGCCTGGAAAAGATAAGGTAATACCAGCTGCTACAACACATAACCCCCAGAACCTCAGTGGTTTAATACAGAAAAAGGTTAATTTCTCACTTGTGTCCAGTATCTCTGATGGGAGAGGTTATCCTGCAATCCGGGGACTCAGGCATCTTCCCTCTTGTGGCTCTGTCCTTTATAGCACTTGACTCCCAGTGTCACCCTGGGGTCCTTTATTAGTCCAGCCAGCCAGAAAGGAAAAGAGGATCATAGAGGATCACACTGAAAAGGGTAGTGATAGGATTGTTCTGTGCACCTGTCGCTCCCAGGTCAGAACCACTCCCTCCCATGCTGAGCAGCCTCAGTCTTCTCCATGCAGCTCTCTAGGCAGCTGCTATGGATTAAGTGAAGCTCATCCCTAGGGTGAAACTTTTCCTGCCACCTTGAATTGAGTGGCTCAAGAGACACACATTGCTTTGCTGCTCCGTTTTGGAAGTGAAGGGGAGGCGTGGGGAGGGCACCATGATTGTGTCAGGAATTATTGGGAAAGGCCTGGAAATAAACAGAAAAAAAAAACAAAAACAAAAACAAAAAACCTCAGTGCTCTGTGTCCTGTCTAGCTCATCCTTCTGGTTTCTCCCCAAGTGGCCGAGTCGTTGAGCTATTTTACATCTCTGAAAATTGTGGAAAATGAATAATAATTCAAATACTTCCTGTCCATAGGAATGCAAACGAACTTTGTTTGGTCAGAATGCAGTTGATTCATGAGGCTTGGGTAGATTATTTTTGCATTGACTTCTAAGTTCATTTCAGCTTTCTTGATTGCCTGTACATGTGGTTCTTTGATGTGCTTTTGAACAGTTGTATATCTTACAGTTGCGTCATTAATTAATGAGTTAAATAGAATCGTTGTCACATGTTCACTTTATATTTGTGTGTGTTCACGTATATATATGTCCTTTAACAACTGCAAGTCCTCAGAGGGAGAAGGAAAACCTTATGATACACTATAGCCCCCCCCCCCCCACTTCCTAGGAGCCTCGAGCTCATCATGGAAGAGAGCCAGAGCAAGATTGTTAGTCCCATTTTGCAGCCGAGAAAACGGAGACCCACAGCGGGGACTCTCAGATACCAGGGATCACATGACTAGAAACAGTAGGGCTGCGAATTCAAACCCAGGTGAGTCTGATCCTGATGCTGGTATTTCTCCCCCAACCAGTTCTTGAGACATAGGGGATATTGACAGGGTGGATATTAGCACGTCTCTTATTGGGCAAGTGACAAACCTGAGGCTTGGGGAAGTTAAGTGACCATGAGGTAAGTCTGTATCCAGAGCCGATCCTGGAGCTTTCTTTATGTGATCCAAGTGAGCGGGCTTCTCTAGCTAAGATGCTCCTTGAACATCTGTTCCAGTCTTTTGTTTTGTTTTGCTTTGTTTTTTAAAAAAAAGGCAGGGAAGATTACTAGGTGGTTTGGGTTCCTAAAATGCTCTCTGAGCCTTTATTCATAGAAGCGTAAGTGAGGCGGGAACCTCAGCCAAGGCAGCAGCATGTGCCCTGTCGGGTTCAGGTCTGGGCCTTGGAAAGAGCCAGGAGCAACGGAGCTGGCACAGGACGCTGCTCTGGGGCCGCGGGAAGGTCACGGTCTGCTGAGGTTCCCGCTCGCAGGGCTCTGCCCAGGGTTCGCTAGGGCCGAGTGGAGTCAGAATTGAGAGGTTTCTGGAATAGTGGGAGACTCCCACTATTTGGGGTCAGGCAGGCTGGAATTCAAATCCAGCCTCTGCCACTTAATGAGACTTTATTATTATTTTTTTTTTAAGATTTTTATTTATTCACGAGAGACAGAGAGAGAGAGGCTGAGACACAGGCAGAGGGAGAAGCAGGCTCCCTGCAGGGAGCCCATTGCGGGACTCGATCCCGGGACCCCGGGGTCACACCCTGAGCTGAAGGCAGACGCCCAACCGCTGAGCCACCCAGGCGTCCCAAACATGAGACTTTAAGCATTAAACGTCTGACGTCTCCCTGGACCTCATCTTCTTCATCTGGAGCCTGGGCTAATGACTCTAACTTCACGGGGGTCCCCTGGCGCAGCCTGCCTTCCACTCCACCCAGGCCTGTGACTGTGAGCTGCTTCTGCCTAGATGGGCTCACGTGTCACATGGCTGGTGGCCGTCTGGGCTGTCACCAACGGCACGGAGGCTGGAGAAGAGGCCTTGGAGCCATCTACCTCTCGACGTCTCTTTCCTCTCCCACACAGTAATGCGTCTCGGCTTCTGCAAGGTGCCTGGCAAATCAAACATCATTGGCTTCTGCTCACCAGGGTAAGCAGCCCAGAGCGAGGAGAGAGCGCAGGGGGGCCGGTGGCACCCAGGCGCCCCCCGACCTGAGCCGGGCCCTCCTGGGAACGCAGGTCAAGCTGTGGGCCGCCCATGTTATGTATTTCCGTGTCCCAGAGAAAATCCACCCCATGAGAAGCCCCAGGCCTGCCCGGCTATTCTAGTCTCTTCTAGCAGACTTAGCTGGGTGCTTGCGTCACCCCCAAGCTCTTGTTTTTGAGTCCCGCAGGCTTGCGGGAGTCCTCTGTAAACTTTACCTCTTGTCAATGGTCCCCGTTCAGGAAAATTGGCTCCTTTGACACCGTTTTAGACAAACCATAATGTGTGTGGAGCTGAAAGAGGTTCTATTTACAAGTCTGCAGGAAATAGCCCTGGGCAGAGGATGGTAATTGTAGGGTGAAGGTTCAGGGGCTCAGAGGGGAGAGGACCGCCCTGGGGAGAGGGTGCTAGGATGGGCAAGAGAGGGTGCAGGGCTCACCTCCATCCCCGGGCCGACGGGGGCAGGAGGAGGTGGATGAGGGTGCGGAGGTCTCCCCCTTCTCCTGCAAGCCTGCAGCCCCCTCAGCACCTCTGGACTTCACACCCTCTCCTGGAATGCTCCAGGTACCTGGACGGCTCACCCCCTCACCAGTTCCCAGTGCTGGTGCAGCTATGACTGGCCCTGCTCACCATCCCAGCCCCTACACACACACACACACACGCACGCACGCACGCTCACGTACACATGCACACACACTCCCTATTTCTTTAACCTTGTTTTATTCTTTTCATGAGGCCCATCCCCGCCAGACATAGTGATGCATTTATCTGCGTGCTGTCGCTTCCTTCTGTCCTGTACGTTCTGCTAGAACGCGGGGCTTTTGTTTGCCCCCCTCTGGACGCCCAGCGCCTGGGACGGTTCCTACGTGCAGATGATGCTCTCACTCACCAAGTATTTAAGAAAGGAATTCCTTTCAAATGAGCAAAGGAGCGAATCGACAGATAACTAAATCCCAACATCAGGGGCCTCTTCGGTTCTCCCCTGGGGAGGTGGGGCTCCCTCGTGCAGTCGACCTTGACTTTCAAGCTGAATAAGTCACAGATCCAGATGGGGAGCTGCCATCTGGGAGAAGCCACTGGACGGGGGTAGGGGGGTGAGGGGGTCACCAGATAGCTGTCTACAAGGTGGTCGGAGCCAAAGGTGTGGGGCCTGGGAAGTGGGGTGTATGTCCATGATCCCAGTGTAGCAGAGCCACTCAGGGGGGTGCTCCTACCCCTGCCCCCCCAGCTCCCTTGCTCAGGAGATGAGGGAGGTCATAGCTGCCCATGGCCCTCACTTCACCATCTTGGACGAGCCGACCTTGGCCGGTGGGATTCAGGTGTGTGGACAGGGGGCACAGGTGGTGGGGTGGCTGGGGTCTTCCTGCAGCTATGGGAGGCTGGGAGGGGCCCGGGGGTGGTGATGCCATCATGGATTTCTTCCAAACCATATCCTCAGCAGGAGGCCACTCTCACTGGGCTGGCCTTCGCTCCACTTATAGCTGCTTCTCAACATCCCAGACATCTGTCCTCCACCTACTGGCTGTGTGACCTCGGCAGGTTACCACCCCCCACCCCCCCCACCCCCCCGACTAATGGTGGCCATGACTAACATTAGCCAGGACAAAAGGGCTGTCAGGTGGTTTTGAGTCCTCAGTAGCTTGTCCCCCAGGGGAGAACAGGACCAGGCTCTCCTCACCCAGGAAGGGAGGCCAGACCCGTGAGAGGGTAGAGGCCAGTCACCTCAGTGTGGCCTCCATATTTTTAGCATCTTCCCTCCTTCCCTCCCTCCCACAAGCCACTAGCCCACTCCTTGCCCAAATAACAGTCACCAAAATAGCCCTGGCAGTTGACTGAGGGGTACTGAGAGGGTCCCCTCCCTCCTGCTGGTCAGTCAGGCAGGAGCAGAGGCTCTGGGGCTGGGCGAGGCCCAAGCGGAGGCTGTTAATTGTACCTTTGGTCCGAATAAAAAATAGCTCTCCTCGGGGCTGATTGCAGCACTGGTTCTGAGGGGCCAGGTGCCTGTCTCTCGCCGGCCCCTGGGCTCGCCGAGGATGGACACCTTGGGGTCTGGACTGTGCCCTCAGCGACAGATCAGGACGGCCTCCCCCACACCCTGAAGGTGGCAGCAAGATGTGCAAAGTGACCAGATTGCGTGTCTCGCTCAGGTCTCCCTGGCACACGAAGGCCCCGTAAAAATACATGGGCTCGGCCCTCACCTCCTCAGACACACCTTGGCTGCCCAGTTTGTGAAAACCAGTCCCCAGCCCCTGCCCCCTGGCCCCTCTCCTGTCTTTGTTTCCTTTCTACTGTGGCTGCTATCATGTATCTGTTCCCATACGTATTTCTTGCCTCCTCTGGAAAAGTCGGCCCCCCGTCCCCGCAAGGCAGGGCCCTGGTCTGTTGGGGCCCCTTCCTGTCTCCAGCACACAGACTAGTGCCTGGAGCTCAGTAAAGTCAACTGGATGAAGCCAATCACTGGACGAAGAAGAAAGCTGCAACGCACAGCAGATCTGGCCAGTTCCCGACTCCTGCCGCGGGACAGACCAGCAGAAGAGAAAGAATCAAGAAGCAAGGCCCGGCCCCCCTTGCCGTCCCCACCCCTCCCCACCAGGCCAAATTCCCCAAACCGGCCCCAGACCCCCGTGAGAACAATCCTCCCCGTGTGCTCAGAACCCAGATCTGTCCTCACGATGGCCCTGGGCAGCAGGGGTGGTGCCTTTTAGTAACGAGGAACCGGGCACGCTCGGACTGTGTTATTTATGGGGCTAACACAGGTAGTTCTGGTGGTGACCCCTACATACGAGTGAGCCCCGTGATTAGCCCCATTTTATGGATGGTGACCCCGAGATCCCCAGAAATAGAGCCCCTTGGCCCAAGTCACATGACCTCTGAGCATCAGCGTTAGAATCTGAGCCCAGGGTGGGATTGGAGCCCACAGGGCCTGGCCCCAAGAAGGCCTTGTCTTTAATTCCTGCAGGAAGCCTGTTGCTTAATGAGACCCGGGACGTTCAGATGGGTCAGGACCTTCCCTTGGCCAGACGAGACCCTCGTTGCCCTGTCCCTGTCAGTTACATCATCTGCGGGGCCTGCCCATCTCGAACAGTTTGTATAGGGCTGCCTGCCTGGCACCTCATTGGCTCTTCACGGCAACCCCGAGAGGTTGTACTGCTACATTCCACTCAGCCCCATGTTTGAGGGGTGGTGGCAGAGGCCAGAGAGGGTGACTTGCTGGAGGTCGCGTGGGTGAAGCCTCCTGCTTTCTCCGCACACCACCCCGTTGGCCTCTCTGCCCCCGGCGCCTCTCCCCGCTTCTGACCACTGGTCCCTTGGCTCAGGATGCAGTGCCCGCAGACGCTCTTAACACCACCTGGGGCTATTAAATACCTTTTTGACTTTTTATGAGTTTTGTCACCTTGCCACGTGCCGAGTTGCCTTTATGGCAGCACCATTAAGGCAGATCATCAAGATGAACAAAGAAACACAGACGGGGTTGGACGCCAGACAGTTCCATCGGAGGCCACGGGAGGCAGATATGGAAGCTGCGGCAGGTGCAAGCTGGGCTCACTGCGCGTGGTCCCGGGCACCCCCTCCTCCCTGGATGCCGCTCCAGACGCCTGGGCACCCGGATCCTAGCGTCTTCCCCATTGACTTCTTTGGGTCTCAGATACCGGGTCTTGCCAACAGGGACATGCGTCCGTGCTTTGCTGTCTGGCTAGGATCACAAGTGATGGGACACAGGGTTTTAAGGTATGACTGCGGGGGTGGGGTGGGGTGGGAAACCTTCCCCACCCCTGGGCTATCACAGATCTCGAAGTTTTCAAGGCCATCTTTCCATGTCAAAGTCAAATCTGCCTCTCTAGGGTTCCCTGAGGTTTCTATCTAGGAACCCATGTGGGCCAGCCTGCTCCAGCCCTGTCCAAAATTTGGATTTTTCTCTACCATTTTATTTTTTTCATTCATTCATTCATTCATTCATTCATTCATTCACTGCTCAAATTTACCTCCTCATTCTCCTCTTTCTCCTTAGCTAGCATGCTAGCATTGCACACCTCTCCCTCTCCCTCCCTCTCTCCCTCCCTCCTTTCCTTCCTCCCTCTCTCTCTCTCTCTCTCTCCTTACTCCATTTCTCTTCCTTGTCTGAGTATCCTCCTCATTCCTCAACCTCTCCACGCTGTCTCTCTTACTAGAATATCAGCTCTGTGGGGGCCGGAGCCTTGTCCCGTCTGCTCCCTTACCCTCCTTAAAGCTCAGCCCACGACCTGGCACAGAGGAGGAGCTCAAAAAGAGGTGCGAAATGTTAAATTCAGTTGCCCCGCACAGGTGGAGTCAGGCCACCTTGTGGGAAGAGTCTCCTTGCCATTCCTCCCTCGGGGACCATCTAAGAAACCTGGCTCCTCCGCTGAAATCGTAATGCAGGCCGTGTAGACCCTTCCCCCTGCAGCTCTGCTGTGGACAAGGAGGCCTGAGCAGGAGATGTTATTTATCTCCCGGGGGTTTCAGACACTCTTCCAGCTCCTTGGGGAGTCCACAGAGCCTCCTCACGGTTGGCACCCCACTCCCACCCAACTTAACAGAATAGGTTCCTTCTGACAGGCTTTTCCCATGGAGGGTCTGCCCCAGATTTTGTTTGAAGAAAGAATCCCACCAAGTAGAAAATAAACCATTGATAAAAAAAAAAAAAAAAAAAAAAAAGTCCTGGGACACCTGGGTGGCTCAGTGATTGACTGTCTGCTTTTGGCTCAGGTCGTGATCCCGGGGTTCCAGGGTCGAGTCCCGCATTGGGCAACCCTCAGGGAGCCTGCTTATCCCTCTGCCTGTGCCTCTGCCTCTCTCCGTGTGTCTCGCATGAATAAATAAATAAAATCTTTTTTAAAAGGAAAAAAAAAATCCTGTCTTATTTTTAATAGAGCAATAAGGCAGCATATAATGTGGCAGGGCAAGGATCAGCAAACTTTTCCTGCAAGAGGTGTGATAGTAAATATTTTAGACTCTGTGGGTCATCCAGCCTCTGGCAGTTACTCAGCTCACACAGCTTGAAAGCAGCCAGAGACAATATGGAAACTGTGTTTCGGAAAGAGTTTTTCTTTAGGGACCCTTAAATTTCATGTAATTTTCAGATGCCCTGTCCTATTATTCTTCTTTTAATGTTTTTTTAGCCATTTAAACATATGAAAGCTGCTTTTAGCTCGCAGGCTATAAAAAAGGCAGGTGGCAGGCAGGGTCGGCCTGCGGGCCCTCGTTTGCAGACCCTAGGAACTAGGAAACCTGAGTTCAAATCTCACCTGATCAGCAACTCACCAGGTTATCTTGAGCAGTTAGCTAAGCTCACCTCTCTTGGCCTCAGTTTCCCTGTCTGGAAAAGGAAGGCCTGGGGCAGGTGGTCTCCAAAACTCCATCCCACTTGAATACTTGATGGTGGAAACCAGGAATTTTGCTGGGTGGGTGGAAGGACACAGTTTTGCCAGGAATAAGGGCGGAAACCCTTCTGGGGGCCCTCAAACCCTGTCCTCTGAGAAGGGGAGAGGGAGTCTACTTGGCTATGCCTGGCTCCCCTGGAGGTTGAGTTGGTCTTGGAGTCTTAGGGACCCAATGACCCATGGACAAAGGGTTTTTGGCTGAAACATCAGAAACTATCATCCCCACCCCTCCTTCCCATCTCCCAGCTGGGGCCCCTCACCATTCATGCCCGGCCCCCCCTTACCCCATGCCTTGCTTAACAAAGACAGAGACAGCAGTTGACACTGTAATGTTGAAAATTGCTTGTTTCAGAACATCCCAGTAAACAAGCCCGTCTTTGTTTTAATCCCAGCCTAGCTTACTGTAGTTAATTATAGGAATTTGTGGCTATTTATGTGAACCGAGGACAGGCAAAAACATTCATTTGTCGGCCGTGTAAGTGCTGGGTGGGAATGGGCTCCGAGTACCGAGGAGACCTAGGTAGCATTTGTCCTGGGGGCTGTGCAAGGTAGCAAAGGGCCAGGTGTGTAATTATCTGCTCTGCCCCCAAAGAGAGAGGAGACTGCCATAGAAAGTGACACCTAATGACTGTTTTCGGCCCACAGTGGGTAACGGGAAAGGCCCCCGTGTTTAAAGCAATTGCCAGAGATGGGGGGCTTGCACCTGCCAGGTGAGTGGAGTTATTTCTGGGCCCCGTCAGTTGCCGGCCTGGTGTTCCTGTCCCCAGAGGGGGTGGTGGGAGGGGAGCAGGGCCGGAGTTTCCCAGGGGTTCGGGATGCTGGGAGCGAGGTCACAGAAGTGAGCGGACACGGGTGCCGCCTTTTCTCCCTCTTCTCCAGCCCCAGAGGAGCCACAGTTAGTGAGGAATGTTAACAAAGAGGAGACAGAGCTGGCTAAACAGAGGCCCTACAACAATTCCCGGCCCAAACAGAGCTGCCCAGGCCCCCACCCGGACGAGAAAACAAGCCAGGCCTTTGTGCACACTAAATAATTATCGTTGGAAATTACCCGAGTCGGGGCTGCCGAGCTGGGCTGGGGCGGCAGGCAGGGAGGAGGGACTTCTAGAAGCTCTGGGCGGCTGGGGGTACGGTACCTGCTGCTCCGGCCAATGGTCCAGGACACTGCCTGCCCGAGAAACCCCAGGTCCGGGGGTGTCGAGGCACCCTGCTCTAGACTCCCCCGGCCCAGGCTCCTGGCCTGGCCCTGGCTATGGGGGGCCCCTGATGGAGAGCCCTGGTTATTGGCACAGGCCCCAGGTGCTGGCAAGCCCGTACTGATGGTGGGTTCCGGCCTGCTCTCTGCTCTAAATTCTCATTCCCCTTGACGCCCACCCCCACCTCTGTGCCTTCACATGCCCCTCTCTCTGTGTCCTGGCCCCCAAACTTCCACTCTCCCCTTTTCCTCTTCTCTCCCCCAGATCCAGACCCTGCTTCCTCCAGGAAGCCTTCCAGGACTCCTCTGCCCGACGCTTCTCTCTCCTTGTCTGACCTTTCACAAGTTTGTGACTCACTATCCTGTGCCCATCTCTAAGGGAGAGCCTGTAGAGTTGACCCTTGAACAGCACGGGGCGGGGTAAGGGTGCCAACACCCCCAACAGCCGAAAATCCACATATAACTTTTGACTTTCCCAGAACTTTTTTCTTTTTAAGGTTTTATTTATTTATTTATTTATTTATTTGAGAGAAAGAGAGCACAAGCAGAGGGAATGGCAGAGGGAGAGGGAGAAGCAGGTTCCCCGCTGAGCAGGGAGCCCGATGTGGGGCTCGATCCCAGGACCCCGGGATCATGACCTGAGCTGAAGGCAGACGCTTACCCCACTGAGCCACCCAGCACTTAACTACTACTAATAACCTCTCATTGACCAGTAACTAAATAGTCAGTTGACACGTGTTCTGTATGTTACATGTATTCTATACTGTATTCTTACAATAAAGCAAGCTACAGAAAAGAAAACATTATTAAGAAAGTCATAAGGAAAAGAAAACACATTTACAGCTCTGTCCTGTATTAAAAAAAAAAAATCAGCATGTAAACAGACCCGTGCAGTTTAGACCCGTGTTGTTCAAGGGTGAGCTGTTGACGTTCACATGTGAACGCAGAAGTGCCGACGCAGTGACGAGGGTCATAATAACTGAGTGTTGACTGTACGCCGGGCCCAGCGCTAAGTGTTCTCCAGGCATTTATCATTTAAATCTCACAACAGCCTTACACGTAGACACCCTTACTGCCCTCGTTCTACGCTTGAGGATCCTGAGACACAGAGAGGTAAGTACGTTGGCTGAGGCCACAGAGCAGCCAAGAGCAGAGCCGGAGCCAGTGGGGAGCTGGAGCTGGCGGGTCAGGGCTTGTGGGACCCGGTCCGACCCGTCTTCCCCCACTTTGGTCTTCAGCCACCCTGGTGCCTTGAGAGGGGCCGTGGTGGACATATTTATGCCACGAGACTCATGGGCACATTCTGCCATCAGGGCTACGTCCCCACCCCAGACAGTGGGTCGTCAGACCGCCGGCTAGCAACCACGGGACTGGGTTCATGCTGCATGAGCCATTGCTGCGTGATGATTTGGGGTGTTTGTGTATCTCTCCTGCTGGCTCTCACGCCCCAGGGCACTTCTGGGTACGTAAGAAGTGGTCTTGTCCATCTGTCCACCCAGAAGAGCAGGGACTGATTCCTGGGCTGTTGGAAAGTGGGGGATGGGGTGGGGGTGGGGGTGACCCTTGGCTAGAGGGCTCTGGCTTGGGGTGAGGGGGACAGAACCTCACCCTCTTCCTTGGTGCCCGATGCCCTTCAGTGTACGGAGGCCCCTGTTAATCCCTTGCGAGTCCAGGAGCCTGGGCCACCTACGGCTCCAGGAGAACGAGCGTCTCCCGGACTTGACCTTGGCGAAGGCCCCTCACCTCTGTCCAGCTGCCAGGCGGAGCCGAGAACTGCAGACACAGACCAATTAGCGGCGAGCTTCATCTTTGTTTCCAAAAAGACGAGACCAGAAAAGCTGTGGATAATGTTAGAAAGGGTCAAAGTTAGCACTTTTCTGAGAGCCCTGGCAGGGCCGGGCCTGGACGGCTGTCCCGCGAAGTTATTTTGGTTCCCTGCCCGGTGGCTTGGAGCAATTTGCTGGGCACCCATCGGCCAGAGAGGCCAAGAGGCTCTTGCCTTTGGGAGCTGCCATTTTACACCAGAGTAATGATGGTTTCTGGTCAAGAGAGATCAATAGGGAATAAAAATAGGCTTCCGTCACATCTGGAGGCCTGCTCAGTCCCTTGATGACTCAGAGGCACCCCGTAAGCAGCTGGGGGGGCATTTGACACGACAGGGCTGGCACAGCACTGGGGGAAAGGCAGCCTGTTCCACTCCCCAAGGGCCTGGAGCCTCCAGACCCGAGTGGAGAGGCCACTCAGGGGACGTCGGTGTGGAGGAAGCCCTCATGATGCCACATTCTCACCCAGGGTCCTCGGAGAAGGCCCCTGTCAGCTGTCCATGGAGCAAGAGGAATGGGGAGCATGGGTCAAAGGAAACCAGCAAGCACCCTCCGCGTCCAAGTGTCAGGGATGCAAGGGGCAAGAAGACACAGGCTCTTCTGCCCTTAAGGAACTCACAGTCCAGGTGCAGAAAGAGCCAGGGGAGAAGACAAATATTTTACGGGGAGTTAGTGAGCCCTGCAAGGGGCCATGAAGACACAGAGTGGGGCCCCAAAGTCAGCAGAGCCAACAAACAAAGACATACAGTCAAGGATTATTATCGTTTAGGTGCCAGCCAGTTGGGATGCGTCATCTCTCTCAATCCTCATATCAACCCACAACGTAACTTATTATAATGATTCCCATTTTACAGACTGTTATACTGAGGCTCTGAGGTCCCCTGTAACAGGCCCAGAGTCACCAGATAATGAGCAGTGGAGTCAGCACCCTATCACTGTCCTCTGCCCCCCAGACCGGCGGCCTCAACTTTCTGCCTTATACCAGGGGTTGGCAAACTTGTTCATAAAGGACCAGATGGTAAATATTTTAAGCTGTGAGGGCCAGATGGTTTCTACAACTACTCATCTCTGCTCTCTGCTGTTGTAGCATGAAGGCAGCATTAGATAATATGTGAATGGATCAGCGTGGCTCTGTTCCAATAAAACTTTATTTACAAAAGCAGGTGTCAGGCTGGATTTGGCCTACCAGCCTCTCCCTATTATGGCTTACCATAATACGTTTTATTATGAAACCATCTTGAGAGAATTCAAGTTCTGGAGCTTGGAAGTCTCTGGTAACTTCCAGCATTTTCCACACTGTTGGATTTGGACTTTTCACACTGTGCCCTGCTCTGGAGCAGCACTGCCTAACAAAAATATAAACATAAGACATACACGTAACTTTATATTTTCTAGTAATTACATTAGAAGGGGGGAAAAAGAAACAGGTAAAATTAATTTTAATAATATATTTAATGTAACCTGATATATCCAAATTATTATGATTTCAACAGGTAATCAATACAATCAATTACTAGTAAGATTTTTCACAATCTTTTTTCATATTCAGTCTTCAAATTCCCATGTGTATTTTACAGTCAGAGCACACCTCAATTCCTACTTCCTTATTTCACGTGCCCTGCCACCACACACGGCTGGTGGCTATTGTATGGGATATGCAGCTTTAAAACAAAGCTAAGGTATTTTTACTGGTATAAGGTGAAATCCCTGGTATAAGTTGAAAATACAAGAAAAACAGAAATGGGAAATTTCCAGATAGATCAGTGCATTAGTCAGGTTTCTCCAGAGAAACAGAACCATTGGGATATATATTTGTACACACACATATGGTTTTTCATATGTATTTATTACAGTTGACTCTTGGACAGCATAGGCTTACATGCAGATTCTTTTCTGTACTGTACAGGACTGGAAATGTATTTTCTCTTCCTTACAATTTTTTAAAAAAAATTTTATTTATTTATTCATGAGAGACACAGAGAGTCAGAGATATAGGCAGAGGGAGAGCAGGCTCCCTACAGGGAGCCTGATGTGGGACTCGATCCTGGGACTCCAGGACCACACCCTGGGCCGAAGGCAGACGCTCAACCACTGAGCCACCCAGGCGTCCCCCTTACAATTTTCTTAATAACACATTTTTTTTTCTCTAGCTTACTCTATTGCAAGAACACCGTATAGAATGCACATAACATGCAAAATATGCATGTACTGACTATGATATTGGTAAGGTTTCTGGTCAACAGGAGGCTGTCAGTAGTTAAATTTGGGGGGGAGTCAAAAGCTATATATAAGTTTTCAACTGCCCAGGAGTTTGGTGCTCCAACCCCAAAGTTGTTCATTTGACATTGTATGTCAACTATACTTCAACACAACAAAAATATTTTAGGGCGCCTGGGTAGCTCGGTTAAGCATCTGCATTCGGCCTAGGTCGTGATCTCAGGGTCCTGGGATCAAGCCCCACATCAAGGGCTCCCGGAATTTGCTTCTCCCTCTCCCTCTGCCCATTCCCCTGCTTGTGCTCTCTCACCGCCCCCTCTCTCTGTGTCAAATAAATAAATGAAATCCTAAATTTAAAAAAATAAATAGGGATCCCTGGGTGGCGCAGCGGTTTGGTGCCTGCCTTTGGCCCAGGGCGCGATCCTGGAGACCCGGGATTGAATCCCACGTCAGGCTCCCGGTGCATGGAGCCTGCTTCTCCCTCTGCCTGTGTCTCTGCCTCTCTCTCTCTCTCTCTCTCTCTCTCTCTCTGTGACTATCATAAATAAATAAAAATTAAAAAAAAATAAATATACATACATATATAAGGATGTATTCGTACATATATAAGGCATGCATCCATATATATATATATATATATATATATATATATATATATATATATATATATCTATGGAATTGGCGTACGTGGTTACGAGGGCTGACAATCTCCAACGCTGTAGCTGGCAAGCTAGAACCCAGGATCGCCTGTGCTATACTTCTACCTTGAAAGCCGAGAGGGTGGAGACCCATGAAGAAGTGACATTTCAGTTCAAGTTCAGAGGCAGGAAAAAAAAAACCCACCACAAAAGATAACCAGTCAGGAGGGAGGAGTTCTTCCTTTCTTGAAGAGTGCCAGCCTTTTTGTTCTCTTCAGGCCTTCATGCATTAGACAAAGCCCATCCACATTGGGGAGGACAATCTGCTTGACTCAACCTACCAACTCAAATGTGAATCTCATCTAGAAACATCCTCACAAACACACCCAGAATAATGTTTGGCCGAATAACCGGGCACCTCATAACCCGGCCGAATGGACATGTGAAATCAACCTTCCCAATCGGGGAAGGCTTCCTGGAATAAGAGTCATTCGAATTGAAATCTGAAAGCCGAGTTCACTACACAGAGAGGTGGGCAGCGTGTGAAAAGGCCCAGAAGCAACAGAGCACAGAGGTGTACAGACACTGCAAACAGTTCGGGTGGTTGTGTCTGGACAGCAGGGCTGAGGTGGACAGGGCATGGGTCCGGGGGTGGTAACCCAGGGAGGCATCTAGGCTGGATGTCGTGGACTCCCGAAGGCTTGGGAAGAAGTTTGAACTTGATTCTGAAGACAAAGGGAAGTCACGAAGACTGGCAGCCCCCTGATAATCTCCATCAGACGCCCCAAGGCCTAGAGACACGGGCACGATCTAAGTAACAGCTCTAACCGCAGCTTCGACACAAGCCCGAGGCTCCGGGCCGGCAGCACCAGCCCCCCGAGCTGCCTGGAAACCCAGCAACCTGGGCACCAGCCCAGACTTGCAGAATCGGAATCTGCATTTTTCACAAGGTGTCCGGTGTGAGCGCGTGGACCTGTGACGGGTGCCCTAAGCGCCTTGGGTTCCAGTGGGAGAGAACCTTGCTGAGCTCGGGCACTTCACCACCTCCCCGATCCTGCTTCCTGCCAGCAACCCCAGGCCCCCCTTTGCACCTTCCTGCACCTCCCTGCTTCCTCGGCCCCTCGGCCCAGAGGGCTCAGAAAACTCTTCCTGCTCCGTTGTAAAGGACTCAAATTAAAGAGATGCCTTGGACCCCGTTTCCTGTTCCTTTGGTATTTTAAATATTCCCTGTTTGGATTTCCTAGAGCTGTTTGAGATCTCTGCTTTTCTCTCCCAGGGCAAACGGTACTGCTCGCGCTGCTGGGGCCGGTGTGTTTTGCTGTAAGTGCTCAGCAAGGAGGGGAGGTGGCCACTAGATGGGCTTCTAAAGGCCCCACCGCGGGCCCAGCCTGCTGGGCACAGGGTCCCTGGGGACGGAGGGGGCATGTTACTCTGGGGCAAGGGATTCTCATCACCGAGGGAAGCATTTGATGGGTTCTGGTGCTTAGGCTCCCCGGCCCGCATTTGTCATCCTGTTCATTTCATTCCTATCTGAGGCGGCCCTTAAGAGGGCTTCTTTCCACTTTGCTTCTGGGCAGCAGCCAGAGCCCACCTTTACAGCAGAATGTGGGGGACACGCTCATGTTACTGCTTGGAGATAATAGGGTAGTTCTGTGCACCGTCCAAGCAGCTTCAAGGTGCAGCTAAAGATGCTCATGCTTCATGGTTTAGGCCTTTTGAGGGTGCCCAAGATACAGCCCCACGGTCCGTTTACAGCAGAGGGATGTCGTAAGATGTTTAAAGGACGTGTGGAGAGCGATTGCCCCTGCAGGTTTTCAGATTCCTGAAGCATTTGAGGGAATTGTAGAAAAAAGTAACCCGAGAGAGTCTCGCTGAACATGGTAATCACCATTGATTGACTGGCTTTTCCTTCACTGACATCAACATTATTTTAAAGAATGATTTTCCAACTTCAGATTGACCCTCCCTTGAGAGAATATTCTGGGTATAAAGAAAGAAATTGCTCTTGTGATATTCTGCAGACTCATGTCCTGCCCTGATCAGGGGTGTTAAGTTTGAGCTTGCACAAAAAGAGCAGGTCATGAAATAGTAACAGTAATAATAATAATAATAATAATAATAATGATAATGCACATTTATCGAGCACATAGGATGTGACCCCCACACTAAGCACTTTGTGTGTTAATCAACAGATCAGGATGGCCCTTTATTATACCCATTTTACAGATGAGAAAAAAGAGGCACGGGGAGGTTAAAGGATACGCCCAAGGTCATGCAGCCGGGCGAGGACAGATACAGGATTTAAATGTGGTCTGATTCTGAGGCTTCTGCTCTTTATCCCCATGTGGTTCTGCCTCTTGGTGATTTGCACAATATTATCTGATCCTTGCAACCACCTTGAAAAAGAAATTATCATGACCTGTATTTTACAGATGGGATAATGGAGTTTCCAAGAGGTTGTAAGAGCTTGAGAAGGGCAGGATGAAGACATTAACCCAGATCTTCTGGCTTCACATCTTTTGCTCTTCTCAGAGGTGACAAACTCCAGGCCAGGCAGGAAACACACACCAGCAAAGCAAGCTGCAGAGGAACTTGGGTGACCGGAGGGCACGTGTCATCTGGGGTGGGGGACACATATGATCTGGGGGGTGAGGGGGTAGCCGTCACACTGCTGCTCCAGGCACCCCGCAGGCTGGTGCTGGGCCTCTCGCTGCCCCATCTTCTGGTTTTCTTAGAGAGACTCAGAGAGCTCTGGAAGCTCAGATTTTATTTTATTTTATTTTATTTTATTTTATTTTATTTTATTTTATTTTATTTTATTTTATTTTATTTTACTTTAATTTTTGAGGTGGGGGAGGGGCAAGAGGAACGGGAAAGAGAGTCTCGAGCAGACTCTGTGCTGAGTGTGGAGCCGGACACAGGGCTCGATCTCACGACCCTGAGATCATGACCTGAGCTGAAAGCAAGAGTCGAATGCTCAAATGATTGCACCACCCAGGTACCCCCGGAAGTCAGATTTTTATGTGAGATTTCCCGACTTGGCAATGTTGACAACACATGACAGTCTTCTATGAAAACGTTCTGCTTTGAACAAATCAGTCTGTGGATTGCAGGCAGCCAACGGGCAGCCTCTTATGACCAGTGCTCATGGGACAACTGAAATGGCCACTGGTGTCAGAAAACCACCTTCCTCTGTGCTCTGAATAAAGCTGGACCCTCTCAACCTGGGATGGAACAGAAGCTTCTGTACTCAACTGCTCTACGTTAAAGTTCTTTTTCCAAGGCCATTGTTAACTCTGCAATCCGGGCTCCTCTCTGCCATGCTAGGCCGGGTGGCACAGGTTGTCAAAACATTAAAATAGATCCAACCAGGTGGCATATAGTTGCTATCTCAAGATCTCAAGTAACTTCCCTCCCTTCGGGCCTCTTTAGGATCCCAGATTTCCCACAATTTGAGCAAAGCAGGTAGGACATCTGACCCAGCCTGGGCCACCCAGCATGTGCTCCCAAAAGCCTGTTGGGGCCTGCATGATAGAATCACTAAATATTTGGAATATCACCCCTGCACCTGCTAGTCCAGGATCACTTGTCTCAGCTGGCTCCTCCCTGATGTTGGGGGTCAGTGTTGTTCCAGTCTTCCCCCACCCGCCAGCCTCTGGTCCCCTCTTCCACACAGACTGGGTCAGAGCAGGGGCTCCCATCGCCCGGCCCAGCCTGTTTTCCCCACCTCCTAACCACGGGAGAGGTAGCAGTGGGATTTTCATCCTGCGGAGAGAACATTCTCCAAGGCCTCCGTGCATTTGATGAGATCTTTCTCTGGGCAGAAAGCCGGGGACCCCTAAGGCAAAGTGCTCATTTTCAGGAAAATAGCAGATGTGTGGGGGTATGGGAACTGGTTCCTTCAAATCCACAGAGCACAGGGGGTGGGGCAGGGCTTCTTACCAGAAGAAATCCTACCTCCATGCAATCACGGAGGGATAGAAAGAGCTTCGACTCTATCTCATAAGCCAGGGTTGTTCATTTCTATTACTTTCCCTTTTGTGTGTCTGAAATATTTTGTCCCCATTTGGACAAATTGGAAAAAATAATGTAGATGGGAAAATCTCTCCCAGCACCTTCATCCCCTGAGGGAGAGACTCTGACGCTCACCCTCTGGGGAACAGGGTTCAGGAAAATCAGTTTTGAAGACCCTTGTGGCCTGGCATGACACAGACCAAGGGGGACTGGGGAGGAAAGACAGTTGTGGCTGTTTGTCCTCTAGCCAGGGCACTTGCCTTGAATCATAGGATTAAATGAAATCGAGTACTCATCCTGTCCGATATCTATTGTTCCTTTCTTCCTGCTAGAATGTGGAATATGGGTGGACGGGGATGGGTGCTGGTTTTATTTGTGGCTGTATATTGAGTGCTCAGAACAGTGCCTGAAACATAGTAGGTGCTCAGATATTTAAGTAAATGAGTGATGAAATACACCCTTACACCAATAAGGAGTTATCTCTAGCTATCTCAGCTCACTTTTTGTTTTGTTTTTAAATATTTTATTTATTTATTCATAAGAGACACACAGAGAGAGGCAGAGACACAGGCAGAGCAAGAAGCAGGCTCCCTGCGGGGAGCCCTATGTGGGACTCGATCCCAGGACCCCGGGATCACGCTCTGGGCCAAAGGCAGACACTCAACCACTGAGCCACCGAGGTGCCCCACAACTAACTCTTTGTGTCATATGGATAATCTAGACTTGGGGAGAGGAAGGGATTAGCCTCACAACCAGTTGGAGACAGAGCCTAGACCTGTAGGGTCTGTTCCTGGCCGACTATCAGGGAGGCTGTCATTACTACCCCACTTGGGTCTCATCTGTCTACCCCAAGAGCTCAAGTATTTGTTGTGACATCCACTTCCCACTGGCATCTTCCAGCATTTCATCTCTTCTAGCTATGCCCTCCTGAATGAGAACACAGAGAGGTCTTTCCAGGGGCTGGTGGTGTTCGGGGTCTAGACCTGGAAGCTAGTTGCAAGGGGTGTTCGCTTTGTGTGAATTCTTTGAGCTGTGCCTTTCTGATATGTTCATATTTCTGGTTATATAGTATACTTCAGTGTGAAAGTCATCCACATAAGACTAACACACATGTGTGCACATGTACAAGCACATGCACACAGAGCCAGGGGCCTCTGAGCTGCTTTGAGAAATAGTATCGATATCGATAATATTATTAGTTAACCTTTACTGATATTTGTTATGTACCAGGCACTTTTCTGAGCTATTCAACATCTACTAACTCATTTAATCTGAGCAACGATGACAAAGCAGGATTCTGTAAAAAAAAAAAAAAATTATTTTGTAGAAAAAGAACCAAAGTACCAGAAGTTAAATAAATGTCTCAAGGTCACAAATGAGGACATGAAGAGCTGGAATTGGGACCCAGGCTGGCTGACACCAGTGTCTGCTTGTTCCCTTCATGCTGCAATGATGTGTGCTACTTCCCTAAAGTCTTAAAGAAAGTGAAATGAATATTTCAGCTCCATTATCAACAATCAAGGGTGGCTTCCTGGAAGAGGGGACATTCAGCTACATCCCAAGATAAGTGATGAACCAAAGAAAGGAGAAGGGACCTGGCTCTTCCTGCTCAGATTTGACAAGTTATGACTTAGGCAGTGTGGGGGCAATTTTCTATATGTTATTTTAATATATGTGCACGGCTCTGTGAAGTGAGAAGTGTTCACCCCATTTCTCAGGTAGAGAAACTGAGGCAGGCCCTGAGCACTGACATGCCTTGCCAGGGTTATCTGATAGGCAAGCAGCAGAGCTGAACTTCTGTGTGTGTGTGTGTGTGTGTGTGTGTGTGTGTGTGTGTGTGTCCTGGTACTCAGGCAAGCCCTTGGCCCAAACCCATGTCTCCTTTTCTTTCTTCTTTCTTTCTTTCTTTCTTTCTTTCTTTCTTTCTTTCTTTCTTTCTTTCTTTCTTTCTTTCTTTCTTTCTTTCTTTCTTTCTTTCTTCTTTCTCTTCTCTCTTTCTCTTTCTTTCTTTCTTTCTTTCTTTCTTTCTTTCTTTCTTTCTCTTTCTTCTTTCTTTCTTTCTTTCTTTCTTTCTTTCTTTCTTTCTTTCTTTCTTCTTTCTTTCTTTCTTTCTTTCTTTCTTTCTTTCTTTCTTTCTTTCTTTCTTTCTTTCTTTCTTTTGATTTTATTTATTTATTCATGAGAGACACAGAGAAAGGCAGAGGCACAGGCAAAGGGAGAAGCAGGCTCCCTGTGGGACTTGATCCCAGGACCCCAGGATCACGCCCTGAGCCAAAGGCAGATGCTCAACCACTGAACCACCCAGCCATCCCCAAACCCATGCCTTCTGAGACCGGGAAGGAGCTCCTTCTCCCAGGAACCCCTGTCACCCTCAGCTGCCAAGGCCCCCATCCCCACCACCCCCTTGGCCTCGACTTGCCCACCCCAGTTCCTGGGGAATAAAAACCCTTGACTGTTTCTTTAAACTGATCGTCAATTTCCCTTTTATGAAAATTAACACTAGATAGGAAATGCCTTGAAAAATACATCAAGGAGAGGCAAATGGCTTTTTGAGATCAATCCCAGGCACCCATAGGCTTGGGCGGACTTCATTTGATTCCCTCTCCGAACCGGGGTCAGGGAGCCAAGTAGCAGGAGCCGAGCATCAAGCATGCTTCTCTGAGTAACCCCATCCCCCGTGGCAGCCCAGGAGAGCCACGTGGAGGGGTCTTCTCCTTCCAGCTCCCCTTCCCTTCCCCGCCACTCTCCTCAAGGTATTTCGACTTAATTTTGTTTAGAAATTTGAAAAGCAAGGGGAAGTGTGGCATGATTATAGACTTTATTTAAAGGTTTGATTTAGGTTTCTCTCTGTTCTTATATCAAAGATAAAGTGGAAGTGGTGGTATCATGTTCAGGTAATGAGATTTTATATTAAAAAGAATAAATTAAGCTCATAAAACCATAGGTGGAGGGGCCAGGCGGGGCTGACACTCACAGAGGAAGCCCATGCATTTATGTAACGAGTATCCACCACGATTGGGAGTCCAGATCTGGGTCTGGGCTTTTAAGTCAAGAGAAGTCTTTTTCCTGCTTCTTTTTGGAAATTGCCCCCAGAGGCCAGGGGACCATCTCAGAGATGACATTCCAGGGTCCCCGGATCCAGAAACAACCACTAATTTGCTGTGTGACTGGGGACCGGCGGCTTACCCTCTCGGATCCCCCGGCCCTTTCCTGGCCTCATATTAGTATCCAGTCAGGGCGATGGCAGGCCCGTTGTGAGAAGGAGCACGTAGACGTGTTAGCTCTCAAAGATTGTTAACCAAGGTAACCCTGAGTGTCAGTTTTCTCTTCTGGATGTTGCCAACCATCCTGTCGAGCTATCGCCGCGAGTAAATGAAATAAGAAAATAAAGATCTTAGTACAAAAAAAAAAAAAAAAGTAACTATTATGTTTGTAATGTCATTACTGCTCAGACACTCCATCCAGTGAGGCCTGGGGAAGAATCTTCCAGAGTTCGTCAAGCGGGCCTGGATTCCCTGCCACGGGCTCAGGAGGGCAGGAGGCTGGTTAAAAGCCATCAGAAATTCCGACCTGCCTCTGCCCTCTCCCCACTCCCCGGCCCCCCTGCCTTCCTTGCGAGCAATAAAACAAAATACAAAGAACAGGAATCAAATAAAGACTCTGAAACCGAGCCGTCTGTGGTCATTTTAAAACAGATCCTTTTTGAAAAGCCGGGTGACATTTTTCTTGAACGCCTGATTTTTTTTTAATGCCGGCTGCATTTTTTAAGCGCCCGGCCAGCTTGTAACTAGCCGAGGCAGTACAGTAGCTGCGCCGACTGTACCATTTGATCATTAATTTATCACAGTTCTAGCAGTTTGTCTGACAGGTGATAGCACTTTCATCTAATGAGCCCGCAGCCGGGGTGGGGGCGCGGGCGCCCAGGCTGGCCGGCCTGCAGGGTGAGGGCCACGCACTCGTGCCCTACCTCCTGTTTTCCTTCCGGGGACCACTAAAGGCCCAGAACATGACCATCTACTAGGGCTGGGGTCCTGCCAAGTGGATCAGGTGTGGGAGGCCCCCCCCGCCGTGGGCCAAGGTCGTGATGAAGCTGTGGGTGAAACCCTGTATTAGGCCAGCCACGAGTCCCTGTATCGGTCAGGATGAGCTTGGTTGTGCTGCTGTAACAGCTACCTCCTCCGCCTCCCATCTCCAGAGGCTTCCCACAGCACAGCTGATCTTCCACTTGTGTGACACACTCCCTTTGGGGTAGGGGAATGCCTGTTCAACGTAGCCACCTACCCATGGAGTGGGATCCCACCATGTGCCCTTAAACAAGACAACTCAATATTTGCCAACAGTCCTGATGGCTACCATGGTCATAAATTCTGCTCATAAGAATAGCTCTGTCTCCAAGACCCCTGGATCAATTCACTTTTCTCCATGCTCTGCCACTGCCTCTGCATAGACCGCTATCACTTCTTATCCACAACCGATGGCCCCTCCCAAGGCCATCCTTAGACCTGTTCTGGGCCCTGGGCCTCAGTTCAGTGGTCCTGTGCTTTGGAGTCATTTTCTTGAAGTTTGTAAGTCTAAGCCCCCCTTCTAGTGCCTGGAACCAGCTGGGGCCAGCAGTGCCACGGGGTACCCTGAGTCCTGATGGGTGCCCATCTCTCTCCTCCTCTGTGACCCCGTCATAAACCTCTCCCTGAATCTTGCACTCATTGGGTAGACCAGTTGCCCCGAGGAGCTCCAGGATTCATACCTATGGGGTCATCCTGGGGCCCGTGGTCTGGCTGTAGTTCCAGGAGGGCAGTCTGACAAGTAGATCACTCACAACGGTCAGAGAGGTATTTCTTTCATGGGAATCTGTGAGTTCTGGCCACTTGAATGGTGCTGACTCATAGATTTTGGATGACTCAAATTATTTATATAGACAGAGGCCCTGAAAAAATATTTGCCTAGGGCCCTGCATACCCTAGGATCCCTGGACATACCCTGCTTCTGCCTTCTACCCTTGTTCTATTTAGATCCACACTTCACCCAGCAGCAGAGAAGACTTAAAATCCCCCTGTGGATTCCTAACACATTGAGTAGACTTCTTACGATGGTCTAAGAACGCCTCTGCCAACGTTTCTCACCCCAGTGAGAATCACTTGGAGAGCTTTTGAAACAAACTGGCCTCATATTCCTCTATTCCTCATCTTATGCTTTGCCACTTCTCTTGTCTTTCCTCCAAAATGCCAAGGTCTCCCTCCCCAGGGCATTTGCACTTGCCGTTCCCTCTGCTTGGAATATTGTCTCACCTCAAATGTTGCCAAGGCTTCTATTTTCTTGCCATTCTGCTCTCTGCTCAAATGCTACTTTGCAAAGATGCTTTCTTGACCTTCCAAGGTAGCGTCACCCCTCTCTGCCCCCAACCCTGTCATTTTCAGGGCTGTACTTATTATCTCATCTTTTCTTGTTTATTTACTGTGTTGTTTATTATATATTGTGTGTTTTCCTTCACCAAAATATACTTTACGAGGGCAGCTACTTTGTTAGCTTTGTTCAGCCTGTATCCCCACCATTCTCAACACCTGGCATCTTGCTCAGTAAGTAGTCATTGAGTGAATCAATGTAAAGACTCATATTTTTAGAGCAGTTTTTGAGGTTTGGTATCTTTGTCCATGTGTTTCAGAATTTAATTCTGGGGAAAAGGTTGTCTCTCTTAAACAAGTGGTAAGAGTGGATTGTCTTTGAACAGGTAATTGTCTGGATTGTGTAACTCTGGAATAATAAATTTAGCCCTGAGCTTCCTGGGATCCAAGGCAAGAAGGGTCAGATTAACCACAGAAACTATGTCGGTCCATGAGGCTGGTATATTTGCCTCTTCCTCCTCCTTCCTCATGGTCTTTGATTTTCCGCGTCTATTTTCACAGCATCTGATTACAAGCTGTCTCAAATCCTTTTTGGAAGCAGGCGGAGTATAAATAGCCAGGAACACAAACAACTGATTCATGTGTGTAATGCCTATTTTACAGACGTGCAATACAAGTCCCGGGCAGGTGGGGTGGCTTGTCTGAGGTCACACAGCCTGGGCGAGAACCCACATCCCTTGAATTCCAGGCCAGTTCACCCTCCTCTGCATGACGCCAGAGGGGCCATGCCCTGTGCTCTGTTTGGCTCCTCAAAGTCTTAACACAGTGTCGGTGATCTCACATTAGGGTGCTTCTTCACCTAACCCGAACCCCAGTGAGGCTAAGCCCTGGCCCAGGGTCAGCTAGCAAGGGAGGGGCAGAGCCAGGCCCCTGCAGGGTGTCGCTGGGAGCCTCTCTAGATTGATGTCCACCCCAGCAATGGGCTTGATTGCGTCCTGATAACACACTGTGCTCAGGGGTGGGAAACCAGCTGCGACATTCGCAGAGCTGAAGAGGAAAGTGGAGCCATTCTCTAATTACCTGCTCAGTGGCCATAGCTGCTGTCCACGGAAATTGTCACCGGATAGGTAAATGCCAAGAAGATGTGGGAAGTGGCAACAATCCCAGGCTCACTGAACCTACCGACCTGCCAGACAGACGTCCTGTGGCACAGGCCCTTTTATTGTAAGGGTAATTATGAGCTGAAAGCATCCTTCAGCTCCTCCAGTACAGAAAAACAAGAGGGAACAGCACAACCAGAAGATGGAGGAATCTGAACCCAGGACGTGGTTTCGTCAGTCACATAAAAAGGACTCCTGACTGGACGCCTGGGGGGCTCAGTGGTTGAGCATCTGCCTTCGGCTCAGGGTGTGATCCTGGAGTCCTGGCATCGAATCCTCCGTCAGGTTCCCTGCAGGGAGCCTGCTTCTCCTTCTGCCTGTGTCTCTGCCTCTCTGTCTCTCTGTGTCTCTCATGAAAAAATAAATAAAATCTTAAAAAAAATATGACTCCTGCCAATTATGGGACACCAGCCAGGTGTTGGATTGAACGCATCAGATGTGTTTTCTTGTTCAATTTTCCATCTTTGGAAGGCACTGTTGTTGCTCTCTTACAAAACAGGAAACTGAGGCTCAGAGAACTTGGAGTGACTTGCTGGAGCCTACATTTGTACCGTGCTTCCCGAGGACCAGGGAATGTTCTAGAGCTTTTTGTGTGAAAACCTACTCTGGGCAAGGGTTCCTGCGGGGTAGGGTCTGATAGAATCTGAGGTGTGGGGGGGAGAGGGAACCTGCCCAATGTCAGACACCGGCTGTGGCAGGACTTGAACCCAGACCCAGGAGGCCAGGGTCTGCGCACGTTAGCCCTGTGTGCTGGAGGACCTTCGCAAATGGCCTCAGGGTTCAGCTCTGGCCTTCCCGGCTCCAGTGCCCTTTCCACTCTGCTCCGTGGCCTTTCCTGAGGACTCACTGATAGTGGCTTCATCTGATCAGAGGCTGATTTCGGCTCCATGTGGGCGGTCCCTGGAGTGAAGGTGAAATGCAGCTGTGCACGCATTCCCCCAGCCGGGGCCGCAGAGGGCCCGCGTGTCTGCTGAGCAGCACCTGCCCCAGGCCGTGTGCCCAGGGGAGGGTGGGAGGGCGGGGGCCCAGCCCGGAGCAGTTGGTCCTGGCAGTTCAGGGGCACAGGGCTCCACAGAAGGAAGGGGATGCTCCAGCCGTCTACACAGCACAGCCGGAGCTAGGCCTAGCTGCAAACCCGGGGCCTCACGAAGCTAAACCTCAAGTTATCCATTTGACCAGCTCTGTGGATTTCATAACGCTGGAAAACAGGCCAGGTGTGGGAACCCCTGGCTCCTCTGAGACCTCTACTCCTGTCCTCTGGTCACGTGCATTGAAGGCTGTGTTGGGATGGGGAACACGAATCAGTGGGAATCAGGAGAGTCCCCTTGACTCATCTCACCTGGAGCTTCAGACTCCCCCTTGGCTGCCCAGGCCGGCGATCCACAGGAAGGCAGCGCTTCCATACCTCTCCACACCCCACCTTTGAGACAGCCCCACTCCTCGACTGTCTCTGTTGACAGCTGTTATGCGTAAGGAAATGGATGTCCTTCGTTAAAACGCCCCTGAAAAGCTAGGCTGCTTCATCTCAAATCACATTTGGAGCAATAGAGGCTGTGGCTAAGACCTACTTTCTTGAGCGATGAAGAATAATTCATAATCATTTATAATTAGCACACAGCAGCAGCAATTTGCATGCAAAGCCCCTGGAAAGCGGGTTTTGTACTGAAGGCCAAATCTGCCCCCTGCAGTCTTGTGTACAGGCTTGGCTCCACAAGCCCATTCTACATGGAGCCCAGAGGGGACTTCAGCAGAGTGCTTCCAGGACCAGTGCGCTCCTCCTTCAGTCCTCTCTGTGAACATTCTTGACCTTGTGCTCCCACGTTGGCTTTCGTTCAAATGTATATGGTTTTGCTGTGGCTCGACCATCATCGTCTAAATAACAGCAGTGGTCATTGCAGCACGTGACACGTAATGCTCTGGCCACACCAGTGGTTCTCAACTGGGGGCAGTTCTGTACCGCCAGCCCCAGGGGACATTTGCAATGTCTGGAGATGTTTTTGGTTGTCACACTGGGAGGGAAGTGCTATTGGAATCTAGCCCTAGAGGCCAGGGTGGTGGCCAACATCCTTTAATGCAGAGGGCACACCCCCAACAAAGAATTATCTGGCTTCAAATGTCACTAGTGCCCAGGTGGAGAAACACTAGCTCTGACGGTCTAGACGAGGTTAATCATGTGTTATTTGTTTGTTGGTTGTTAAATCCATTTTACTTTTATTAGGATTTTAGTGCCCATAAAGAGGTTTGTAAATTTGCCCTATTGTGTTTGAATTCTACTTGAAACTTCCCCATAGTCTTTTTTTTTTTTTAATTTTATTTATGAGAGAGAGAGAGAGACAGAGGGACAGAGAGAGACAGAGAGACAGAGGCAGAGGCAGAGGGAGAAGCAGGCTCCCTGTGGGGAGCCCAATGCAGGACTTGATCCCGGGACTCCAGGATCACCCTGAGCCAAAGGCAGACACTCAAATGCTGAGCCACCGAGGCGTCCCTCCATAATGTTGATATACTGACATCACCAATCAATGTTACCTAAAGTGACAAAGGATTACTTGAGCCACTGGTTGAGTAAGTGTGGATTTTAACCACTGTTTGCTAATTGTCCTTCCTGGCTCTGACACCAGCTACTTCAAGGGGTTTGGGGCTAAAAAAACAAAATCTCCTGAGTTGTGTCTGAAATTTCTGAATGATCCACAGGGAGAGCTGGGTTTTTAAGCTGTTGCATGTGCCTGGGTTTTTAGACTGATTAACTCGACTTAAGATGTTGGCACGGATTTCTCAAAAAATTAAAACTAGCTTTACCATATGATCCAGCAATTCTGCTTCTAATTATATATCCAAGAGAACTGACATAAAAAAGGTACATGCACACTTGTGCACATAGCAACATTATTCACAGTAGCCAAAAGGTGAAACAACCCTAGTGTCCATCAAATGGGTGAGCGGATCAACAAAATGTGATATATACATACTTGGAATATTATTCATCCTTACAATGGAAGGAAATTCTTTTTTTTTTTAAGGATTTTTATTTATTTGACAGAAAGAGAGAGGGGGAGAGAGAGAGAGAGCGAGCGAGCACAAGCAGAGGGAGTAGGAGAGGGAAAAGCAGCCTCCTCGCTGAGCAGGGAGCCCGATGCAGGACTCCATCCCAGGATCTGGGATCATGACCTGAGCCGAAGGCAGATGCTTAACAGACTGAGCCACCCAGGTGCCTCCAAAGGAAGGAAATTCTGACCCCTGCTACAAAAAGGATGAACCTTGAGAACATTGTGCTAAGTAAAATAAGATGGTTACAAAAAGAAAATACTGTCTGATTCCACTTATATGAGATATCTAGAGTAGCAAATTCATAAGATGAGTACACAGGTGGTTTCCAAGAGTCATGGGGAGTGGGGAACGGACAGATGTTTAAAGAGTATGAACAAGTTTGGAGATTAGGTGCACAAGGATGTGCATATACCGAACCGTATACACTTACTTTAAAAAGGTTTCAACTGGGACGCCTGCGTGGCTCAGTGGTGGAGCATCTGTCTTTGGCTCAGGGCCTGATCCCGGGGTCCTGGGATCGAGTTCTGCATCGGGCTCCCCCCGGGGAGCTTCTCCCTCTGCCTGTGTCTCTGCCTCTCTCTCTGTGTGTCTCTCATGAATATATAAATAAAATCTTTTTTAAAAAAAGGTTACAATGGTAAATTTTATGTTCTGTGTATTTTACCACAATTAGAGAAAAAAGATGCTGGCAAGTAGGAGCCATGTACAGACAAGCAAGGACACAGCAGATTAGCAGAGGAGGCTGGGAGGTAGGAAAGGAGTTAGTGTGAGGGTTCTGAGTGGCCCATGGGTCCGAGTGTCCTAGGGGTGTCTAGGTAGACCACCTTGCTCCAAACCAGGGTCTGCAATCTGCAAAGCCAGGAGGAAGCTGGCCCTGCTTGAGCTGGCGAGGAGGAGCGGGGGAAACGGGAAGAGAACAGAACTCCTCCCAAGGGCCCCTTCCCCACCCTCCTTGCCGCCCCAGTGCGGGGTGTGCCTTCCCCCTAGAATGTAAACCCCACCAGGCAAGGACACTTTTAATCTCGTTCACCATTTAGTCCCTAGGGCCTGGAATAGTATCTCAAACGTAGTAGGTGCTCAATAAGTATTTGTGCAAGGGATGAATGAATCCTCATTGTGGCGACCCCACTACTTTCCCAGGTCAGCCTCCTGATCCACAGCTTTGCGTGGCTCCTGGACAGAATGAAGTCTAGATGCCTTTGTGCGGTGTGCTAGGCTTTTAGCATTTCGAGCTGTTAGGTACCAGCTTCGTCTCATATCATATCCCCCTCTAGACTTCACCGAGTCCCAAAAGCGCCCTGGGCTTTCTCACTCACATGACTTTTCTTCCCCAACCCCAACAAAATTTTCAGCTTTTTCAAAATGCTGAAAGTTTTTGCATCCTTCCAGATACAGCAGATGCCAAACAGGGGAGGAGTGGTATTCATGGGAAAAAAAGACACCTTACCCCCAAATCCTGCTCTACACCTTTTGACTCAAGGCCCCCCGCCAATGTGATGGTGGGAGGCAGGGGGTGGGGAGGATGTAGCTGGCTTCTCAACCCAAGGACAGGCTGCCAGAGTCTAACCCCTGCTGGGACCAATGAGATGGAGGAGGGGATGGGAGGGGGCCAGCAGAGGGGCTGGGTGGAACCGGGGATCACAGGAGCCTTCCCAGGACCCAACAGCACCTCAGGGCGCAGGCTCTGAGATGGGCATCATAGAGGGGACGGTGGATGGCACCTGCGCTGAGCCAGGCCCGCAGGGACAGCGTCCAGCTTCATCTAGCTGGGAGCCCCCAGCACCAGGCTGGGACCTGGGAGCCTCAGTAAAAGTGCACTGTTCACGGGGGGGCAGTGGGGCTCATCAGTCAAGAGTGCAGGCTCTGGAGTGTGTCAGACCCAACTTCAAATCTAGGCTGCTCCACCCTCCATGATCTTGAATAGTTTCCTCAACTTGTCGAGGCCTCAATTTCTCCATCTGCAAAGTGGGAACGACAAGCATGCCCATCGGATAGAGGGGTTGTGAGGATTCGAGGAGACAATGCAGAGAGACATGTCTCTATCCCAGGGGCCTAGGAAGCTGGACACACGGAGGTAAACGCCCCCGAGATACTGGCTATTGCTATTGATGCAATAACAGTGAATATTTGCACAGCATTCCTGAGCTAACGGAGAACGTGGATGCCTCTGCTGAACTGGAGAGCTGGGGGATTGGCATTATTATTCCATTTCATGCAGGGAGAGAATGTGGGGTGGGGACTTGATAGACCATGGAGACAAGTCATCCTGTCTTTCAATCCTCTTAGCCACTCAGACCGGGTGATACAAAGGTGCCTGTTTTGCAGATATGAAAACTGAGGCTCAGGAAGGCTTGAACTTGCCTCCCACCAGTAAGCAGCAGGGGTAGGATAGGCCCCCCAGATCTGCCTTCGTCAAGAGTGCCAGAGGGGAGAGGAGAAGCGAGGAAGAGGAAAGATGGCCTTGTGCGGGGGAGTAGGAGGGGGTCCCCAGCTCCCCCTTCCTTGCTCCCTCCTCTCCAGCATGCAGGGCTGGCAGCTGAGGCTGGAGGCTATGTGGGCTGCAGGGGGTCCTGCTGGTTCCTGCTGGGGGTGGCCTAGGCCCCACTATCCTCCTGGGGTGTTGAGAGGCCAGGCCTTGAAGGGTCTTTTGTGCCCCAGAGCCTCCTCTCCAGACACCAAGAGGGCACTTGATCCCAATTACAGAAAGTGGCTGGGTCAGCCGTCACCTTGCATGATCTGAGCGCCTGCGATGGTGGCTGATTAAAACCCAGACAGCACTCACCCCATCTTGGCCTTGAATCTGGGAGCCAGAGGCCTCCTGGGCCTCAGGGTTGTGCCTGGATGCGCAGAGTCACCCATGGTCCGCCCTGGCACTTCAGACAGAGGGATCATCGGCGTGGACCGTGGACTCATTGGTCATGTGGACATGTTTATAGAAGTTACATCAAGGGGCGGCCTGGCCTGGTGACACCCATGTCCTATTCCTTGTCCCCTTGGCTGGGCCAGCTCCCGGACAGCAAGGACCAAGCCTCAGCCTTTTACACTTCCCTACTGCGGCTGGAGGAGAGAGCCCCTCGGTTCAGTGAGGACGGGGCTGACGATTCCTTTGACTACGTCTCGTCCTCCTCAAGATGAGTTTAGCAGGCAGGCAGCACTGCAGGGCTTGCGGGAGTGGGAGCGTCCTGGGGGCAGAGGAGAGGACAGTGTGTGGATGCGGCCAGGGGACAGGGCGGGGTGAGTCACCCAGTGAGGCCCTAGGGGAAGCACACCCCACACCAGGCATCATGCCCGTCCGTTAGCCGTGCTCTGCGCCAACCACGCGCTTTCACATGCACTGCCCCCTGACCTCCCACGGGGCTCTTGGAGACCCCCCCGCCATGTCATAGATGAGAAGGCTGAGGCCCAGGAGGGAAAAGTAATTTCTCAGAGGCTGCATGGGGAGCTGGTGGTGAGGTGGCTCCTGGATCATGAGTGAGGCAGGGCCAGGTCCAGAGATGTCCCTGGGTCACTGGTCTGGCCTATCAGCTTCCTCACACACCAAATGTGCCTTTGTCCCCAAGCCCCTATGCCCTTGGCTACCTTTAGCTCCAAGGTCATGGGCAATGCTCATGGTCTCTGACCTCAGGCTACAGGTGTTCTGATTCCATGTGTGGGACTAAATCAGGGCGATTGTTTGGGTATTGAAAGAAAAGGTTGGTGGAGTCATTTTGGGAGTGGGTGTGTGGGGCGTGGGGGAATGCTAAGACCCCTTGCTAGCTCATATGGTGTCTCTGTGCCCATTAGCAGAGACACATGTTCACTGGGACAAACATAGCTCCCGTGTCAGGCACTTGGCTAAAAAGAGTAGAGCAGAGGCTGAATTTCTTCTTCCATTTGCTTGATTAGGGATGCTCTGGTGCAGTGAACAACCTGCACAACTGTACACAGTGGTCCTGAAGAACATGGTACCCCAGAGCCCCCAAAGCTGCCCTTCAATACCCACCCTATCTTTAGATCTCTACTACCTTCCCTTCTCTCCTCTTCTTAGATCTGAGCCTGTCAAGTGTCCCTGGGTCAGCAACTTTAAAGCAGAACAGGTTTTCTGGAATTTGAGAGACTGGAGGGGCTGAATGGAATCACCTTGACCCTCCTCATGGCAGGGGCAGGAACACTGAGACCCAGACAGAGCCCATGGCCACGCAGGGCTTGTGTGCTGCAGCATCACCCACCATATGCAGGCCCAGCTATGCCCCCCGTTCCTTCTCAAGGGATGTTTGAATTAAGGACTAGCAGGAGGAGCCCTTTCCCTCCCTGCTTGGTGAAGCCAGGTTTTGATTATGGTTTATTGTGGGGCTGCATTCCATCCAGAGCTTTTCAGAAGAACGAGTCCAGTTCTTTGCCTCAGTCTGGTCCTAAAAATAGCACCAACGGAGGGGTTCCTTTTTCCTCCCAGCCACATAGTGGAAGGAGCGCTAGCCCTTTGCCACTGCCCGCCCTTTATGAACTTGGCCAGTTAACCTAGCCTCTTGACTCCCCAGCTGGTGCAGCTGTAGGATCAAGCTAGGGAGGGCCACCCTTCTTTGGGTGACTTCAGGCCATGGAGGTAAGCAAGCACGAATGGCTTCGACATAGAAGGTCCTGTAGTTGGTGGGACAGTGTCGTGTGAGGACACGGAAGTGACTCTAACCTCTAAGGTGGTTTATCAATTTGTCCCAATATTTCTATCATCTTAAGAACATAAAATATCCAAGCCCCATGGATATACCAAAACATTTTTGGATCTTGTTCCCCCCCACCTGGATGACCTCCTAGGTTAAGGATAACAAGTCCCCCAGAGCCTTTCCCCTCTGCCTGGCAGAGAACCTTTGCTTTGTTCTAAAACAGTGCTGTTTAATGGAAATGTAATGTGAACCAGGTATGTAATTTTAAATTCTCTAGTAGCCACTTTTTTTTAAAGAGTAAAATGAAACAGGTGAAGTTAATTTATTAATACAATTTATTCATCTCAGTATGTCCGAAGTATTATCACTTCAACATGCAACCAATATTGAAATGTTAACAAGGTATGCTCCTCTCTTTTTTCATGTTAAGTCTTCAAAATTCAATGTATGTCTTATAATTGTACATCTTCGTTCAGACCAGCTGCATTTTAAGTGCCCAATAGCCCCATGTGGCTAGTGCCACCATACTGGGCAGCACAGCTCTTAAACCATCCACCTCCTCTTTGCTGGATGATTTTGAGCAAATTACCCTCTTCTCTGAACCATCACCATCTCCACATAATAAGAGCAGTGGATTAGAGCAAGGATAGCAAATCTCTGGCATTCTCCTTGTTCCTTTCATGCTGCCCAAGGCAGACATTAATAATGGATAGCCACTCACCCATGGCCATCTTCCCCACTGAGTCTTGGCCCAGCCAATGATTCTTACCCCAACAGGCATTAGCAAACAATTGCCGTCTGCAAGCCAAATGAACTATCTTTGCTTGTTGAATCTTTTTTAAAAGATTTTATTCATTTATTCATGGGAGACACACAGAGAGAGACAGAGACATAGGCAGAGGGAGAAGCAGGCTCCATGCAGAGAGCCCAATGTGGGACTGGATCCCAGGACCCCAGGATCACGACCTGAGCCAAAGGCAGATGCTCAACCACTGAACCATCCAGGCATCCCTGCTCTGTTGAATCTTGACGTCCTCAATGGGCTTGTGGAGTCTGGGTTCCTACCATTCCATCTCTATCATGTCTGTAAACCTGCCTCCTCCAACCTTTTCCCAGGCACTATTTAATTCAGACCACAGATGCCCACCACTCCGGTTTATTTTCACCTACTTCTCATGTTTTGTTTTGTTTTGTTTTGGTTTGGTTTGGTTTGGTTTTCCATCTCGGTCTTATCCCACCAACATCCTAGAGCCGGAGTCGTATGCCAGGCTCAGAGCTGGGCAGGAGTCAGGAGTGTGAAGTCTGTTCTGGGTTGTGAGCCTGTGCTCAGGTGGTCATCTCTCCATCTGTGGGGCCAAGCCTTGTGTTGGGGCTGTCGGGACACTGGTGTGGGCACAGAATGTGGACCTCCAGTTACAGAGGAAGCCCGGAGGACAGAAACAGACCAGCGCTCATGCAACCAGCAGCTGTATTTGGGCTGCCTCACTTAGCCAGAATCATAGGGTCCCCAAAGCTTGTCCACATATTTGTATTTTGAGGCAATTGAAGGTGACCTTTTTTTTATGCAATTTTTTAAATTTATTTTTTTCCATGAGAAAATTTTCTAAAATAAATCATGTTATTCCTATTTTCTTGGAGAACTCTAAACACTATTTAACCTTTTATAGATGACTTGAAATGCTGATATTCATTATTGTTCTGTGCTTTAAGACTGTGTTCGAGAGACCCATCCGCCTAGTGCAGAGGACTGTATTTCTTTGCCCTGAATGGCCCAGGGGGCTCTGTTTTTCCAGTCTCCTGTCTCTGCCTTTTAATATTTCTTCCTCATTTTCCTGTTGAGATGCACAGTAAATACTCCTATGGCTACATGAGGCTAGTTCTAGTGAAACCAGAAGAAACAGAGGAAGGAGAAGTGGACTGGACCGAGACAGTCAGGGACAACTTTCTGGACGAGGTGAGATTGAGCTATGCTGGGAAGGATGAAACAAAGAGAGTGAGGCAGGGGTCCCGGGGAGAGGCCATAGGAGAAGCAAGACCCTCAGATGGTCCCACTTCATCAGCTAGGGTAGAATGATAAGGAGAATGCAGTTTTCTTTTTTTCTATCATAAAGAAATGAGATGTGTCTCTTACTGACATCCTCTAATGCTTCCGGGTACAGTCCTCACTAGGAGGGGTTTGGAGACTCTTGATTAGTATCTGTAAAGCATTTGATTTTCCCATCTGTGAAATGGGGCTCGCCTGGCTCTGCTGACTCACCAGCTGAGTGACAAATGCTTTGGAAACTGTCATGTGCTCTAAAGATGAAAGAGCTCAGAGCATAGACTTCAACCAAGTATTCACTCAGCTACAATTTAGATTCAATTTCGATTATTCAAGGAACATATGACTCTATGCAGATATACATAGTACAGATGCGATTAAGGTTCCTTTGTTTTTTTGAGATTTTATTTATTTGTTCATGAGAGACACAGAGAGAGACAGAGACAGAGACACAGGCAGAGGGAGAAGCAGGCTCCATGGAGGCGCCCGACGTGGGACTCGATCCCAGACCCCAGGATCACACCCTGAGCCGAAGGCAGACACTCAACTGCTGAGCCACCCAGGCGTCCCTGATTAAAGTTCCTTTGGCTGAGGTCTCCTTGTCCTGGTCCCCTACCCCATTCCCTGGAGACAACCGCTGGTATTATTCTGCTATAAATTCTTCCAGACATGTTTCTGTGGGTTTACATACATGTGCATGTACCTGTGGAAATAGGTGGTGGTTTGTTTTGTTCCACTTTGATTTGCTGTAGGTGACTGAAAGTACTCTGCTTCTGGCCACCCAACAACACGCCTTCGTGATGTCCCCTTACGAGGACATATAGAGCTACCTTGTTCATTTTAATGGCCCCACAGTGCTCCCCAACTGTTGGACATTTCGCTTGCTTCTAGTTTTTTGGCTTCTATAAGTCACATTGCTGCGATCATCTCTGCGCATACCTTTTTAGACACAGTGGTGTTTTTCTCTGGAGGAGCCACGAAGATGTATAATTTGTGGGTGGTAGGTTCTGTGTGCATTTGGACTTTCAGTAGCCACCGCCAAATTGCCCTCCAAAACAGCTGTGCCCACTTCGACAGTGGCCATTTGTTTGCATCCTCAGCAGCTCCCGATATGAGAAGCACATGGGGACGTAGGCAAGAGGAGTCCCTGCTCTGAGCCCTGCACTTCAGAGGGCCCAGCTCTGTCCATCCTGCAGCCATGACCCCCCCATGTGAGGAGTCTGTAGAGGCAGGTGCTGATGCATCTGGGGTCACAGACAGGTACCCACTCAGAGCCTGCACTCCCATTTCTAGAGGATGCTCTGGGTACCTGGAACTCATGAATTCTTGCCCAAGTGGCCCTCCTAGGACCTGTGGGGGTCTGTTTTCTGAGTCCGTCCCTCCAAAGGTGAGCTACAAATCTTGTATGTGAACCTCTGGTGCCCAGGGTAGCCAACAGTGGCTGTTGTGCAGTGGCAGTGTGTGGACAGAACTGGATGCCCGGGCTGGAGAGTCCACACCCAGCTGAGGAGCCCCCCAACACACATGCAGCTGAGGAGCCCCCCACACATACACACAGAGTGGAGGAGCCCCCCCTCCACAGCTGAGGAGCTCCCCCCCACATACACACCCGAGGAGCCACACACACACACACACACACACACAGCTAAGGAACCCCCCCAACACATACACACAGAGCTGAGGAACCCCCAACACAAACGCAGCTGAGGAGCCCCCACACACATACACACAGCTAAGGAGCCCCCCCAACATATACACACAGAGCTGAGGAGCCCCCCCACACACATGCACACAGCTAAGGAGCCCCCCAACATATACACACAGAGCTGAGGAGCCCCCCCACACACAGCTGAGGAGCTCCCCCCCACACACACAGCTGAGAGCCCCCCCATACACCCAGCTGAGGAGCCCCCACATACACAGAGCTGAGGAGGCCATGACACACATGCACAGAGCTGAGGAGCCCCCCAAGATATACACAGAGAGCTGAGGACCCCCTCAGCTGAGAGGCCCCCCACACCCAGCTGAGGAGCCCCCCACATACACAGAGCTGAGGAGGCCCCCACACACATGCTCACAGCTGAGGAGCCCCCCAACAGCAAGCCATGAAGTTGGGGGAAGGATATAAAAAGGGGGAGCTTCTTGTCCTTGGCCCCACGAATGTTGTGGGTGGTTGTGATACCGATGACCTTTGCGATTTGGTTTCAGCATTTTCTAGCACATTCACTCCTTCCAACTTACGTGTGTGTGTGTGTGTGTGTGTGTGTGTGTGTGCACGTGTTGGGGAGGGGGCCTCAGCTTCTCCTTTCTACAGAGAGGTTAGGAAACAGGACCCCGCCAGCAACCGGAATGTGACCAACACGAGCCCCGCTCTGGCCTCATTCCCGGGTCAGGATCATCATTTTTTTTTTTCTCCTTCATCCTAATTTCCAACCAATATGATTCTCCCGTTCCTAGGCTATCTCTTCCTCCGTCTCCGGGAAGGGGGAGCCCGTGTCTGGGGTGGGGGCTGCCTCCAGGGACTCATTTCCAGCCGACCTGGAGCACTTCAAAGGGGTTCCTTCCCAGGAAGCGCGCTTTTCATGGAAATTAAACACGCTGAGCAGGTGTCTCTCCTCCCCTGCCCCTCTCAGGAGAGCGGGGCAGGGGCTGCAAGGGAGCTGAAATAAACGGTGCAAATAAACCTCGGCACCCGTTAGCGACAGCTCCCAGAATTTAAAGGGACACGTAATCACTCCTAATACACATCCAGGGCAGAGAGCCAGATGTCGCTGATGGCAAGGAGCATTGTTGGCAGAGAGGAGCACGCAGCGCCCCAGCTCCCACTGACACGGCCAGGCCCGCTTCCCGGGCCCTCTCTAGACTGACAGGGACATCTTCCTCTTCCTCCTCACTGCCACCGTCACCACGGATGCTTCTGTGTGCTGAGAGCTTCATGGTGCCCCAGGCTGTGTGCAAGGAGCCTTGCACGGGTCAGCTCATTGAAGCCTCCCACCAACCCGATGCAGGATGAAATACTATCCCCATTTTACAGGTAAAGAAACTGAGGCTCAGAGAGAGGAACGCCTGCCCGAAGTTGCACACTTAATTTGGGGCAGAGATGAAATACAGTTGCAGGTGTCTCTGACTCCCGAGGCGGGCCCCCCACCTTCTAGAGTTGCTCCTTGCCCCTGGGCACAATGTCCTTGAGGCTGAGCCACAGGGCCAGAGAGGCAGCCCTTCTACCTCAGCATGACTCGAAGAAGGAGGAAGGTCCACTTGCCTCTAATGCCCTGGGTCTCATCCCGCCTGCCACCCAGTGGCACTGGGACAAACAAGATAGGAAACCCTAGAGAATCATACTCACCGGGCGCATTGGGGGGACATGGTTGTCAGTCCTGACCTATGACTTAGGGAAGTGTGGGAAGGGGCCTCTGCTCCCAGACGTCTCCTCTGTAGGCCCCCCGAGATGCCACCAGTGTGAAGTTGCACCGCTGGGGTAAGCATGGCCCCATTTAGCTCCTCTTTGAAAAAGCAATGAGTCTGGAGACACATTTAGTTTCTGCCACCTTGGAGTGAATTAATTTGCATTGACAGAAGCCTGAGGGCAGCATGGAAGCTACTGGGCCCCTGGAAAAATGAGAACGTGAGCCAAGAGGAAGGGAAGCAGGCCTTGTCTGCATTACTGGGAAGTAGGCTCCAGAGCCTCGTGGCCACCCAGGAACTGGGCGGGTGGGGGGCAGTTAGACCCACGGTGAAGACCAACCAGACCACGATGAAGCCTGCTTTATGCAGATGTTGAGGCCAGTGGCTCAAGCAGTACTCACAGTAGTTCTGGAAAGACAGGAGGCTGCTCAGAGAAATTAGGCTCAGAAGGGGGAAGGGGGTCACCCAAAGACACGGTTTACAATTGAATCCAAACCCCACCCACGTCCACCCACAGCTCTGCATATGCTCCCAGCTGCCGCTGCCTCGGCCAAGACCCTTGGGGTGTCTCTCCAGTTGTCATGCCTGAGGGAGGCCAAGGGTGGGGAGGGGTGCGAGTGCCAGGTCTCGGCTCCCGCAGTAGGTCCTGCTTCTTAAGGACAGGCAGGACAATGGCAGCCCCATTTAGCCAACGGGATAAAAAGGGCTCGGAGGAGTGTTGAGATCCCACACCGGCAGGAGCAGAGGTAGAATTTGAACCCAGGACCCTCGGCCTCTAAGTGTCTTGCTCCAGAGATTCCTCTCTGGTCCAGAGGCCTCAGGCCACAGCGCCACGCCCTCCCTTCCCCTGGCCACTGCACCCACTTTGGGCCCTTTTGAAGGTGGCTATAAGTGGCTCCCGTTGGCGTGTGGGCCTGTCTGGATGGGTAAGTAAGTGGCTTTGGTGACGAACGGGATGTCAGTCCTTCCCCCGTGCTATGTTTAGAAAGGTGTCAGCCCCAAAACGGCCTGGCTCAAAGGTCACCCAGGAGGTAATCACGAGTGTCTCTAAAACCCCATCTCTGACCTTCCTGCACTCAGACATGAGGGCCAGGAGGGTCACCAGGCGGGATGGGATCCGGTGCGGCCTGCGGGCACGGTGGGGAATGTGCCACCCTCCAGGCGGAGCAGAGGACGGGCCCAGGCCTGGGGCAGAGCTGGGAAGTGGGGCAGTCGCTCCCTTTCTTCCTTCAGACACCACGGAGGGCCCACGGGATGACGCCCTGTCCATAATGGCTAACGGACACTGGCCACTCCACGCGTCCCCACCAACGGCACACGGGCACACGCACGCACCCCCAACACACGCACATGTGTGCGCACACCCGCATGCAGAGCGGAGCGAGAAGGAGTTTGAAGCATAGTCTACCGAGCCTTTGCCTGTCAACGGTTGAAGTATAATTCTCAATTTTTATATAGTCTTAAGTATTTAAAAAGCTTGGATAAAACTGTTATAAAAGATTTAAAAAGTCAAAAGACATACCAAGGCATGTTCTCCACTTTAAGCCTACTGAAGATCACTGCTGCGTTACTATGTTCCACCAAATTAATTGTTATTATTATTTTTGGCACAGGCCTCAGAATACAATTTCTCCATGTGCCTTTGTTTATTCATTTAAGATTTTATTTATTTATTCATGAGAGACACACAGAGAGAGGCAGAGACACAGGCAGAGGGAGAAGCAGGATCCCTGCAGGGAGCCCAATGCGGGACTCGATCCCAGGACCCCAGAATCACGCCCTGAACCGAAGGCAGATGCTCAACCGCTGAGTCACCCAGGTGCCCCTCCACATGCCTTTGTTAAACTGAAGTAGATCCTGAGACGGCAAGCAGGATTGTTAATTAAAGATAAATAAATAAAAGCGTTTTCATTTCAGATGATTTTTCAGTGTGAATTAGGATGCTTTCCATAATGGATGCAAGAAACAATATCCTGTGGTGAATTACATACCACATTGGCAAGACTGGTGAGGCATTTGCAACCCCAGTTTTAAATTTTGACACTCATCCGGCAGCAGATCGCCAACTGGTGCAGAATTCGAATGGACCATGGCATCCATACTGGAGTAAGGTCCCTGGTCCCTGTCCTATACCACCAGGCCTGAACCACTGAGATGTTGGGTGGTAGGGGTGGGGGATGATGGGGAAGGGGCCAGGGTTTAGGATGAATGGGCACTCAGGGCTAGTTCACAGCTAGTAAGGAAATTGTTTCAATATTCTTTTTTTTTTTTTTAAAGATTTTATTTATTTATTCATGAGAGACAGATAGAGAGAGAGAGAGAGAGAGAGGCAGAGACACAGGCAGAGGGAGAAGCAGGCTCCATGCAAGGAGCCCGACATGGGACTCGATCCCAAGTCTCCAGGATCACGCCCTGGGCTGAAGGCGGCGCTAAACCGCTGAGCCACCGGGGCTGCCCATTTCAATATTCTAACAACTAGTAAGTTGTATCTGCCCCTTGTGCGACTATCAGGCCTATATTCATCCACAAGGCTTCTCTGGTCCTATGATGACCTTTATCTTTATTAAAGATCCCTGCCTTTTAACTAGAGTGCGAAGCCCATAAACATTTAATGAAGGCACGGATATGCTTGGATTGAGGCCTCCCACGTTATTATTTCTCTTGCATTCTATTATTTATTTTTTCCTTTATTATTTTTATTATTTTATTATTTGTCCCCTCTAGTTTTCTGCTCCCCCCTCTCTCTCCTTCTGCTTTTCCTTTGGATTATATAAATATATTTTTAGAATTCCATTTTCATGTATCTGTTGGCCTCTTAGCTCTATACCTTTTAAACTGTGTTTTTTCAGCAGTTGCCCTAAGAACTTTAGCATATAGCCTTCCTTGCCCATCGTACCCTGAGAGAGATGCTGAGCCATGTGATGGGTCCATCTAGGTCCATTTACTGGCCCCTCCACCCTGGTTTCCACCGGTCCTTTATGCATTATTTGCTAGCTGTACTGCTTCTACTTGTCTTATAAACCTCATGCTACAAAATCATACTTTGTTGCTTTTAACAGCTCTATGTTAAAGAAATGAAGAGAAAAAAAGTCTTTTACATTTATCCAGATGTTTCTCATTTCTGATGCGCTCCTTTCTTTGTGACTGCAGATTTCTCTCTGGTATCATTGCCCTTCAGCCTGATGGAACATCCTTTGTAGTATTGTTTGTTTGTGGTACAGACCTGACAGTGACATGTTCTCTTAATTGCTTAATCTGAAAATGTCTCTATGTCATCTTTATTATTTAAAGATATTGTCACTGAGTATGGAATTCTGACTTGGCATCCCCCATCCTCTAGAACTCCGAAGAAGTGATTCAACCATTTTCTGGCCTTTGTAGTCTCTCATGAGAAGTTAGCATGTTTTCAAATTGTTCTTTCCCTGTATTTGATATGATTTTCTTTTTCTGGCTTCTTTCACATAAAGGTGCAGATTTTCTCTTTATGATTGGTTTCAACAGTTTGGCTATGATGTGTCTATGTGTGGTTTTCTTTGTACTTATCTTGCTTGGATACACTGAGCTTAAGTCTATACGATTTTTGCTTTTGTCATGCTTGGGTGAAATTCAGCCATTATTTCTTAAAATATCTCCTTTACTTCTGTAATTCTAGTTTCATGTCTTATAGATCTTTGGATATTGAGCCACAAGTACCTGAGGCTTTATTTTTAAAATTTTATTTAAAAAATTTTATTTGAGGGGGTATATGGGTGGCACAGTTGGTAAAGTGTCCAAATCTTGATATGGGCTCAGATCATGATCTCAGGGTCATGGGATCAAGCCCTGCTTTGGGCTCCATGCTCAGTGGGGATTCTCTCTCTCCTTCTCCCTTTGCCCCCACCCTGTGTGCTCTCTCTCTCTCAAAACAAAACCTGAATCTTTAAAAAAGTTTTATTCAAGTATAGTTGATACACAACAGTACATTAGTTTCAGGTGTATAACATAGTGATTCAACAAGTTTATCTATTGGGGCACCTGGGTGGCTCAGTGGTTAAGGGTCTGCCTTTGGCTCAGGTTGTGATCATGGGGTCCTGGGATTGAGTCCCACACCAAGCTCTCCACTGGGAGCCTGTTTCTCCCTCTGTCTGTGTCTCTGCCTCTCTCTATGTGTCTCTCATGAATAAATAAATAAAATCTTAAAAAAAGAGTTTGATATGCTGTGCTCACCACAAGTGTAGCCACCATCTATCACCATACAATTATTATACTATCATTGACTATATTCCCTATGTTATGCCTATTATTTTATTTCTGTGACTTAATTCATTGTGTAACTGGAGCCTGTGTCTCCTACTCCCTTTCACCCTTTCTGCCTATGTCCCCACCCCCTTCACCACTGGCAACCATCAGCTTGTTCTCTGTATTTATGGATTGGGTTCTGATTTTTAATTTTTTTTTTTCAATCTTAGGTCTCTCTGTTTGCAGAGAAATACTTCTTCTGCTAAGTCTATTAAGTTCAGTTTTATTTCTGGTATTATACTATTGAGTTCTAGAATTTCTATTTGTTTTTAAAAATAGTTTGATTTTTCCACTTGGATTTCATTCATTGTGAGCATATTTTCCTTTTGGTCCATGAGCACAATAGGTGTTTTAAAATTTGTGCCTATTGATTCTAGCAGCTGAGCCATCTCTGCATTATCTTTTCTCTCAAAGTTGGTCACAATTTTCTGGCTGTCTTTTTCATTGGATAATTTCTTACTGTACTCAGGATATTGTGAAGGTTAAATGGTGATGACTCTGGACTCTGTTATATTCCTCTGAAGAGCACTGATTTTTATTTGTTCTAATAAGCAATTACCTGGGTTAGACTTAAACCACAAATTCTGTCATTTGGGGTACCAAGTCAGGCCTCAGCTCATTTCTTTTACTGTGAGCTATTTTCTGCCCCTAAACATGCCTGGTTCATGGGTCCATTCGAGATTTAGTTAGTTAATTTACGGAATTTGGGGGCTTTCTCGGCTGCATGCCCCTTTCTGAGGGTCTTCTTTTGCTTTCTGGTGACTATGGTTGTTTCAAACACTGTTCTCTGGTGTTCAGACCACAGAGACTGTGGTTTTCTAACAAAGTTTTATTTATTTATTTATTTATTTATTTATTTATTTATTTTTTTCTAACAAAGTTTTAGCTGTACCACACACGGTGCTGACTTCAGCCTGCTGCAGGGCAGCAGTGAGTAGTAACTCCCTCTCTATTGTTCTCATCTCTTAAGGTTTGACACTCCAGGATCTGCCTGCATTTGTTCACTCTTTAGTGCCTTTTGGTCAATGGTTTTTATATTTGTTCAAGGTTTATAATTGTTACCTGCAGAGAAGGCCTGGTAGGAACTGACTTGGATGCATTGAAGGTGAAACTAACTTTTGATAGTGATTAATTCCATAGTAGTTATATTTGTAAATTTAAATTTATAAAATGGCCCGTTACATTGTGTGAGCTATCTTTTTTTTAATGTTGAGGTTCTCTCACTGATTTCATTTATTAAAAAATAAGATTTTGCTGTTTACCAAGCTAAGAAAACTCTAGGCCGTTATGATTTTTGGGGTCTCATCACTCCCAGCTTTGATCTTAGCATCCTGACATTGGTTTATTTTATTTTATTTTATTTTATTTTATTTTTTTTCTGACATTGGTTTAACTATATCAGGTATTATTCCAGACACTGGGGCCCAAGTCCCCCACTCCAATCTTTCTTAACCATCCTTGCCATCTGTGGAGACATTAACTTTTCCAAAAGCACTCACATCAGTGAGTTACACCTCAGCTCCACAGTCGCCCTAGGAGCCCAGGCAGGCAGATAGTGTCACCATTTGACAGATAAGGAAACTGTAAGTAAGTAGTGAGAGGTAAGTAGTGAGAATGAACTGCCCTGAGAGGCTAAAACCCAGGACTCCTGATTTCAGTCCATTGCCCTTCCCCTGGACCTCACTGGGCAGAACAGAGAGGTTTGGGTTACTCTTATCAGTGGGGTGTGGACTTCCAGGGGGAAATGCCTGGACCCCATCCTCAGGTAGGAAAGCACTCTAGGCTACCCTTCAGACTGCCTCTGTCACTGCTCTGCTGTGTAGGTTGGGACAGGCCATTCTACCTGAGTGTTATCACCTCCCCCTTCAGATAAACAGATTGATTTGTAGGATTTCTGTGTTCCTTTTAAGATTTTAACATTTTTCCACTTTCTAACAATTTCTGCTTAGTTTTATCTGCCTCTACCTTCTTGATGTCTGCGTCTCATTCATTCATCCATTTAGCAGATGTTTCTTAACCACCTGGCACATGGTAGGCATTGCCCCACGAGCCAGAATGTAGGCCTGATCATCCCATTCCTATCGTTCTAGAGCTCACAGTCCCCTGGGATAGATGGACATGAGACAAGGAGGCTTACAATCCCCTGCTGTGTGTGTTATAATAGGGCCATTCAGGGGACTGTGGGAGCAATGGGGGGAGCGCCTTGCCCACACTTTGGGCTGAGTGTGTGTGTGTGTGTGTGTGTGTGTGTGTGTGTGTGTGGTGATCCCTGGACACATCAATGCCAGGTAAGCGGTAACAATAATAAAATGAACATTTATTGAACATCTCCTGTTAGGGTGACCAACCTCCTGGAATGCCTGGGACTGAGGAGTTTCCTGGAATGAGGGCTTTTTAGTGCTAATATCAGGAAAGTCTCATGTGTCAGACACTGTTCTAGGCACATTCCATAAATTAACTTTTAAAACCCTTACAATAAGCCTATTAATAGGTGTTGTTATTTTCCTTCATTTTATAGCTGAGGCATTCAAATTTAATAACCCACCTGGGACAGGTAGCTGGAGATAACCAAAACCATAATCTGAACCCAGAGCCCATGATCTTGAACTTGACCTCACAAGGAGTCAGAACTACCTGAGAGAAGAGGCAGAAGAAAACAGGATGGGGTTCCTGGGGGGCTCAGTGGTTGGGTGTCTGCATTGGGCCCAGGTTGTGATCCTGGGGCCTGGGATCGAGTCCCACACCGGGTTCCCTGCATAGAGCCTGCTTCTCCCTCTGCCTGCATCTCTGCCTCTCTCTCCCTCTCTGTGTCTCTCATGAATAAATAAATAAAAACCTTAAAAAAAAAAAAAGGAAAAAACAGGATAGGGGTCGAGGGCACTGGCTCTGGCACGTTACGCCCCCTCTCTTGTTCTCCTCATCTGTAAAGCAGGGATGCTCATAGTACCTCTGCTCCAGGTTGCTGAGCATACTGGACAAGCTGCAGTGTGCTGAGAACTTGCCACAGGGCTCACCCCACTGAATATCACTGTGGAAGTCCAGGGAAGGGGCTGGGAGAGTTTGAGGAACAGGAAACAGCCCAGAGAGGGGAGAGGGAGAGAGAGAGAGAGAGAGAGAGAGATGGGCCGCCAAGTTCTGTCTGGCAGAGCACAGAGGGCTGGGGAGACAAAGCCAAGAGCAGGGGTCAGATACGGCTTTCATCCTCCCTACCTGATTTGGCAGAGCTGGGACTAGGGTGAAGCAAGGAAGGCATTGGCCTTGGGTGCGAAATTTAAGAAGATTCCGTAATCAAGATAAATAACATTTTAATGTAATATTTTTAAAAGCTAATATTAAGTAAAAAAAAAAATAGAAAAGAAAGTCCATAATGAACAGAATATCAACATTTTAAAGGCAGGAACTGACTTTGCTCTTTCATGATTTGGAGTCAGTTTCCTCACCCCTAATCCCAGCCCTTTGGATCCTGCATTTATTTAAAATTTCAATATTCTGTTCATCATGGATTTATTTTTTCCTTAATTTTAATTAAACGAATAGTTCATGAAAATATTTATCTTGGGGCAACTAGGTGGCTCAGTCAGTTGAGTGTCTGATTCATGATCTCAGCTCAGGTCATGATCTCCGGGTCGTGAGATTGAGCCCCGCCTTGGGCTTTGGGTTTTGCTTTGAGTCTGCTTGAGATATTCTCTCTCCCTCTTCCTCTGCCCCTCCACCCTCTCTCTCAAATAAATAAGTAAATCTTTTTTAAAAAAAAACCTATTTATCTTGATTCATTTTGGCACACCCTTGGATTTGGCACCTCAGGTGAGCGCCTCGTGCATTACCCTCCAGCCCTGGGCCTGGACATTCAGGGTCGGTAGCTGTGGTCGTGGAGCAACAGGGCAAAGCTCTCCCTTGGTCCTCTCCAGAGTGGCCCAGTTCGGAGGATCAGTTGCATGGTTGCCCCGCAGAACTGGCACAGACCCGGGGGTCAGCACCGGCACAGACGCGGGCACCTGGCGTGCACCTGCCCAACAGGTGGCCGTGAGCATCCCCTTCTCTTGGGGCATCCAGAGCCCAGGTCTCAGGTCTCTTTCCCGCTGCCTTCTGCCCACAGTTCCTCCACTCTGCAGCTGAGGATGGGGCTGTTGGGGAAGAGGTGGCCTCAGACATGGCATTGCTATTTCAGGCCAGACGATGGCTTCCTTCTCTAGCCCAAATGAAACCTTTCCTCTCCCGAATTCCTCAGCCCTCTCATTAGCGGTTGTGTTTGTGGATAATAGCTATAATGAGGAGGCAATAAAAAAATCCAGAATGTGCTGCCCGGCGGCCTCTCCTTACCCCTTCCACAGGCAGCGCCTGCCAGCTCGGGCTGAGGCCTTAATGGCTCCGCCGTTGACCCGGGGGCCGAGAGTGGGCACTTGCGTTACAGCTGCATTATTTAATCCCCATTAGTTAAAAATGCCGGGCCACAGGCCAGGAGCCCAGGAAAATAAGTGGTGACAGGTGAGAGAAAAAGAGCCTCCCGACGGCCTCTGTAGCCACTTCAAAGGCCACGGCCCTGCCAGGTAATTGAGGCCTAATGGACACCATGTCCGGGAAACGGCTTGGCCAGAGATGCCCCGGCACACGGGAAAGCAGACAGGCAGGGAAGGGGAAAGGCTGGGCTGGCCGGGCCGGGCCCAGGATGGCCCCTGTAATTAGACCAGTACAGAGCAAATACCTTTTCTGTCAGGCGCTGGGTGCAGTTACTTACGACTTCCATTTTGGGAGGTGGTGGGAAGAGGGCCTTGGGCCAGACGCAAGCCTGCTTCCAGAAGGGCCGTCCCCTCCCGCACTTGCCTCTGCCAGGATCTGGTTCTTCTGGTTCTTGAAGGGAGGAAGCACTTGGAGGAGTGTGGTGTGCGTCTATTTATCTGTTTGTATGTCTGTTTGCATGCATGTGGGTTTGTGTGTGTGCGTAGATGTGTTGTGTCTTCACCTGCATGTGTCTCTTGTGTGTACGTGTGTGCTCGCGTGCGTATAGGACACCCTCCTCCCCCCCATTCCCGCCCTCCCCACTGCAGTGCTTCCCTTTCTTTCTTCTTACGTGGGGAATCTCACTTCTGGAAGGTGCGACAGCACCCAGTACCCCCCTGGGCCCCTGAAACAGTCCTTCCTTCCACCTACACGTCCTGTTGAATTTCTAGAACTCCAGCTCAGGGCTGGAGGCTTGGCCGGCTGTTTGGATAATGATCCCGGTCGGCAGGGTGCAGGGAAGAAGCCCCAACTGACTATCCCAGTGGAGTCCATCTGGGCTGCCCCAGAGCTCAGACTCCCACAGAGAAGGCGGGAAGAGAAGGCCGCCCAGGTCTGGAGAAGCAGGAAAGCAAAGTACAGCTATTTCCATGTTTAAGTCATTGGAGGACGTCCTCTGCGCATGTCCCCCCACGTCCACAGACTACTCTGACCATTGCTTGTTACAGTATTTTGTCATTAAATCAACTCACTTTTGAACTTAAATTTACTTTAAAAAGAAACCTTTGATTGCTACCAGAAATGGAAAAATCGATGTCGTTTGGCATAAATAGCAGATAATGATAAAAATGAGCACTGTGAAAATAGAAGATCCTTTCCATTCCAGCTAGCTACTGTGACTGTTTGAGGTCCAAGTTCAAGGGGGCCAGGGAGCAAGGGGGAGTGGGGGTGCTCTCATGGAAAAGGAACGTTAACGGGGATCCCTGGGTGGCGCAGCGGTTTAGCGCCTGCCTTTGGCCCAGGGCGCGATCCTGGAGACCCGGGATCGAATCCCACGTCGGGCTCTCGGTGCATGGAGCCTGCTTCTCCCTCTGCCTATGTCTCTGCCTCTCTCTCTCTCTCTCTCTGTGTGACTATCATAAATAATAAATAAAAATTAAAAAAAAAGAAATTAAAAAAAAAAAAGAAAAGGAACGTTAACGAACGTTAGGAAAGCATCAGGACATTCTGGCTCCTGGAAAGGATAGTGACTCCGTGTGTCTTTGCCTGTATGTGTCTCCTCATGGGCGATGGCACCCCGAAATGGAAATGCATCAATGCTCCCTGCATGACGGAGGGAACCAACGCCACCCCCAATAATGCCGAGCCTACAGGTGGCTGTTACCACTGGGCTTCAAATCCTTGGCATCGGGAAGGTTCACCTGGGCTCTCCAGCTTGGTTTCCTCCTCCCCAAAACGGAGGGAAAATGGAAACTACGTGGGGGAAGGATTGGAGGGAAAGGCTTTGTGCAGAGAACTTGGCACCCAGCACTCGACGAGCCCTCCCTGGTGTTCAGGTTACCTGGGCAGAAGCTGGGTTCTGAGGGCCTCCCGGTGTCTAGAGGTCTTCGGCCTGACGAGGAGCTCAGCATGACCCTGAGCTGACCCGGTCTGGGGAGTCATGGCACCTTCCTTGCCTTGCGCCAGGGAGAGATGGAGGGATGCGGAAGGCCAATACTCAGACCACCAAGGCCCTTTCTCTCGCAGGCTGGCCGAAGACCACGACACAGGGAGGAGCCCCCTTTCAGGTAAGTTGGCCCAGGCCCCAGGAGGGGGGCACACCATGATCCCTCAGAAACAGAGGTGAGGGAAGGTCCCACCTGGACTCAAAAGACATTATTTACAGAAGCCAAGTACCGTTCTGGGCACGTAGGACCCATTCCTTGCTTAGTGAAGTGCTGTGAACGTGAAGTACCGAGAGTTAAATACTGTCAGTAGGGACGCCTGGGTGGCTCAGTGGTTGAGTGCCTGCCTCGGCCCAGGGCATGATCCTGGGGTCCTGGGATCGAGTCCCCCCATTTGTCTCCCCGTGGGGATCCTGCTTCTCCCTCTGCCTGTGTCTCTCTGGGTCTCTCATGAATAAATAAATAATGTCTAAAAAAAAAATACCGTCGGTAGCCCATTTTACACATCGTTCAGCTCACTCCTTGGGTGGGGAAGCCAGGATCTGAACCCCGCCGGGCTCTGGGCTCTTCCCCCCCCCCCCCCCGGGACAGAGCTGCCTCCCTCAGATGCACAAGCACATGGTCCCGTTGTGTGGGACACAGATCTGAGAGCGCGTGGGGCGGCCGTCGCTGCCCGATGAGTCACATCGGGGTGTCTGCAGCCCGGGCCACCATCGGGCAGCTCCGACCGACGGGAGTTTATTTTGCAAAACCAAATCCTGCTCATTTCAGTCTGTTAACATGAAAGCTGCCTCTAATTCCATCTACAAACACCGCCTTCTCTGAGCTGCAGTTGGCAGGGGCGGCCAGCATCGCCCCATTTCACATTCCTTCGAGTCACCAAGTGGAGCAGCCGGCGTGTGGCCATAATTCAGGATTCAGCGCTCGGGTTTCATGAGACAACATCAGAAATACCTCCGAAACCGCCCGAGTCCTCCGCGGCCCGGGGCGGGCCCAGGGCGCAAGCCCAGCTCCTGCCCGAGCGGGGGGCCCGGCTGGCGGCTCTGTGGGGCTGGGCTCTGCGCGCCCCCGGACGCCGAGGCTGCTTCGTAAATATGCACGCAGCCGGCCTCTCACCTTCCCCTGGGATCAGGCATTTCTGTGGTCACGGGACAGGACCCCATCTGGTTGAATGCTGCCTTTGATGGAAGCCAGGACTGCCTGCATGCTGGGGCGCAGGGCAGCCGGGCTGGCTGTGGGCGCTGTGCCCAGCGCCGGGGGCCCCTTAGGCCCCTGGAGGACCGGGGTGTTCAGCAAAGCACGCTGCCCTCTGCACCCACCGCACTCCGCCTTCTCCCGCCCCCAGGTCTCTCCTGCCCCCTCAGGGCTCTGCTTCTTCCCATCCAGCCTCGGAGTGTCCCTGGGGCCGTGGGCCCGATGCACAGCTCTGATCTTGGGGCTCCCAAACCCATTGGCACCCGCCCCCCTCCCCACAAAACCGAGTCTAAGAAATTCTAGATGGTGGTCATCGAGAACTTTTGCAGCCCAGCTCTACCTTGGACCTGGCAGGTGCTAGGGTGCCAGTCCCCGACCCCCTCCGCTGGGCAGCTGAAGGAGTGTCCAGTGCTAACGGCACCCAGCTTCAGTTCGCCTTGGAGGTTACCCTCTGCCGAAATGCCAGGCAAGTTGACCTCTCCCCGACCCTGTAAACCATGGCTGGGAACCCCTCTCTTGGTTCTGTTTCTAGGGGACCCACCCTAAGACAGTAAATGAATGAATGAATAGTAAATCCAGGAGAGCATTAATGGGTAAGTTAAAAGTTTCCTAACGATTTGTTTTTCAGATTGAACAGGCTTTGTCTTTCAGTGGAGTGTAGTAAACATTCACTGAGCACACACTCATTAGCTGGGGTATACAGGCTAAACCCCATCTGTCGTATATTTACACAACATCATATGTAGGCGTATGCACTTACACCCACAGTCACACGCCATGCACATCCCCTCACGCCCGGGTTCATGCCATATGTCCGTTTGCGTGTCAAGTCCAGCGCTGCATCCCATACCGTCTATCCACAAACTGATACTCTATATATTTGTTCGTACCCTTTATATAGTCACACACGGGCATATCTTATATATGTTTATGCACACACGGACTCATATGATACGTATGCACACACGTGGTCTTGCCCGTCGCATCTATATGTTCACAGTCTCCCTCCACACATACGTGCACGTGTGGATATGCATATCCCAGTATGCACGCCTCTAGTCGGAGGTCCTATTCGTTTCCACCACGGGGTATATATGCTCTGATTCCTGGGTAAAGTGGTGACTTATTTCCTTAAAAAGAAACCCACATTTGATTAATTTTTCCCCCTGAATTTCTCCCTGTCACATGGGAGGAAAAAGTTGTTGTGTTTGTGTATTAGGCCCATTAGCCTAGATAAACTGTTGGCCTCCTGTAATGATTAATGACAGAATAGTGCAGTTGTTGCAAAAATAAGTCATGCAGTGAGGAGAGAGCGGAAGATTATATCTAACACCAGGGGATGGCTTATTAATCTCACTTCTGGAGGAATTCCTGAGTAAATCAGTCTCCTTTATTAATGATATTTCACTCTGCTCTGCGAGATATCTTTTATCCAGCCAGAAGGGCAATTATCTATTTAGGCCAGGAAACAATATTAGTTACTGCCTCAGCTCCAGGGCTAGGAGAAAGGCCAAGAAAAGGAGGAAAAGAGCAAAACACAGAGCAGAGGGCTCCTGTCCCCGGGCTGACGGATACCACAGTCCCTTAAACCTCCAAAGCAGGTTCTCGCCCGCGCCCCCCCTCCCCCCGCCCTTGTGTGCTGTGAATGTCTGTGTCTGTGTCTGTGTGTGTCTGATTGGGGTGAAGGGATCCGAGGACAGTTGTCCTGCTCCCCTGCCTGAGATAGCCAACGAGGACTCACTCATTCAGTAAGCATCCCTGAGCACCTACTACGTGCAGGGCCTATGCCAGTGAAGGCTGGGCCCTCTTGCTCCTTTGTGGAGTCACTTCTACTTTGATATTCTGTTTGCATCTAACCCTTCTCTGATGGTGGTTTGGGGAGAACTGGGAACTATTCTTTCCTAGCAAGCCCTGATAGGAAAAGGAGGTCTTTTCTACATTTAAATCGCCATGTATCTCCCACTTACTGTCTGCCACCCAGCAGGCATTGCACAGCTACAGCAAGAAGAATGGAACAACTTATTTAGCAGGGCTACCAGGGAAAGTACCCCCGAGGACATTTAGCACATTTGTCCATTTCTTGTCTTAGTCATTCATTCATTTAACAGGCATTTATGGAGCGACCACTGTATACCAGCACCTGTTGCTGGACTCTGGAGAATCAACGAGGAACACTGTAATTGTTGCACTGCCAAAAGTTTATTGCTAATGGGAGATTTGGTGTAAAAGCAAAATAACAACTCTACGAGGTAATAAGGGATAAATGAGTTCCATGTGCCTAGGGTGGTGGCAGGCCCAAAGTGTGTGTGTGTGTGTGTGTGTGTGTGTGTGTGTGTGTGTGTGTGAGAGAGAGAGAGAGTTTGTGAGTGTGTGTGCATGACAGATGGGAAAAATCAAAAGGGTCAGGCTGCAGCAGAAACACTTGGGTTTGACAGCAGCCTTATCTGATTTCCAAACCTGATCTAGCCCTTGATCAGCTCTGGGACCTCGTGTGGGTCACCTTGTCTCTCTGAGGCTCATTTTCCTCATCCATAGCACAATACTGATGACAGCGATTCTTGTAGCTTTTATGCCAACACCTTATTATCCTCATGATTTTTTTCCGAAAGAATCAAATATGCAGAGATGGTCAATAAAGAGAAGCTTTTATAGATACAAATGATGCTGAGTTTCTGTCCTGAGAGGCGATCCAATATAATAATCATTTCAATTGTCGTTTTTGAGCACTTAGTATAATTCAAATGTAATTCTAAGTGCTTTACATGTGTCATCTGTCTGGATGAGTCAAATCCTGGGAAACTTGACAGATTGGGAATTATTCAGGATTGAGCATCCTCTGAGTGACCCAGACAGGAAAGAGCTTTGGGGAAAAGGCTTGATGAGAGAGCCCAGGGATCATCCAGGCCCTTGATACTCAGAGAGCAGACTGCCAGCCAGCAGCTTTGGAAATTCTGCAGAACCTGAGATTCTCACCTGCGAGATCAGAATATGCATTTTGAGGGGTGCCACACATTACGCGTGAGAGCACTGCTCTAATGCATTCATGCCCCCTTCCAGCCTCTGTGGCTCCAGCCATGGGCACCAACTACCCCCAAAGATCTTATGTCTTTTGCAATCCTGTGATGCAAGACCAGCATGGTAGGGGAAGCCTTCCGGACAGAGGAGGGATCCGAGCTGGGAGTAGGAGGGGAGCCCTCCGACGGGGCTCCTCAGCAGCACAGCACCTCCGTCAGCATCTCCTTCCATGGCCTGGAGAGAGTGACTTTGGGGCTGGGGTCTGCCAGAGGGCACAGTCATCTGAGTCCCAGGTAAGCCGGGCTTTCTCCTACCAGGCGCAGGGTGCTATGCCAGGCTCTCACCTTGCATCAATACCTGACCTCCTCACTCCACCCTACGAGCTGGGTATTGCCCACTTTACTACGACTAAATAAACTGAGGCTTTGAGAGATTGTCTTGTTCACAGTGACTCGGGGGCAGAGCCCGGGTTCCAAGCCAGGTGTGACTGCTCCAGGCAGTGACCACTGGCCCACGCACACCATCTCCCACCCGGGGCCACTTCCAGCGCCCTCCCTCCCTCCCCAGCCTTGGCCTTTCCTGGGCAGGGATGGCGGTGAGGCCACCACAGCTGGTCCCTGCCGGGGACCTGGGCCTGAACCCCTGGTCCATGGCTGGCGGGACTGTCGGTGCCACGGTGGCAGCTGCAGGAGCCGAGGCCCGGCCCCTCTCTGTCAGCACTTTTGCTGCCCCCAGCCCTCCCCACCCCAGTAATTAAATAAGTCTCTGGAAGAGGAGCCTGTACAGTATGTCATAAAATCTCTCTGAACTACCTATATTTACCCCTGAAAGTGAATTCTTTATAAGACCCGAGATATCAAAGCGGCCAAGGATCAAAGTCGTTTTAATAAGCCAGCCGAATGCGCCTGCCCGGCCTGGCCTCCTCCCGCCGCCCCCCTCGGAAGGCACTTAGGACGCCCCTTGGGCCGTATTGTCACTCTGATTGCTCACTGCGCACACCTTCGGGGGAGCAGGAATGCCGCCCTGCCCACCGCCCGGGCCTGCCCACCTGCCCAGCACCGGCCCTGGATTCCACCTGCCTGCCAGGGCCACCAACAGCAAGTCTCCGAGTGCGGGGAGGGCTGGGGCCAGGCGCCGTCAGCTGGCCCCCCGACGTGCTGAGAACTCAAGGGGGTGACCTAGGTGCGGCACTGAACAGCGGAACAAAATCAGGAAAATGATTCCCTTGGGGCTGGTTACTGCAAAGCAGCACAGGAAGGGTTTTGGTGTGCTGGTCACCTTCTGCTCTTGATTTGGGTGTTCGTCACACGGGCGTGTTCCATTCAAGAAAATTCATCGAGCTGAATAATTGAGTTGAGTGCACTTTCCCGTACGCATGATACTTCAATAAAACGTTTTTAAAAAATCATAGCAGTTCACGTACCATTCCGCTTGCCTAGATTCTCAGGAGATCGGGCCACCGTCTATGAGAGCGGAGTCGTGACTGCCCAGGCTGGGAGGTGGGCTCCAGCGGCCCCACTCGTCCCCAGACCGCGTCACACAGCTGAACCGCTGAATGCCCCTGCAGGAATTTCAGTGAGATCCCGGGTCTAGTTCAAACGTCTCAGTGGTGAAACTGAGGCCCCAGGGAGCCAGCCACGAGATTGAAACCAGGCCTGATTTTTGACTGTTGGGTTAGACCTGTTCTCTCACGTCAAGAGTTGGCAAACTGAGCCGTGGGCCAAATTCAGCCTGCTGCCTGTTTTATAAATAAAGTTTAATTGGAAATAGTCACATCCCCTTGCTTAAGAATTATCTATGGCTGCTTGCGTGCTGGATGGTTCTGCATTGAGTAGTTGAGGCAGAGCCCGAACGTGGCCCACAAAGCCCCCCCCTATTTACACTTGGACCTTTACGGAGGAAGTCCGCTGGCTGCTTCTGCCTTAGGCGGGGATGTTTCCTCTATCATGTTCCAGCAGCAAATACAGTGGAGACGGAATCGATCAATCAATAGTCATCCAGCTCCCGTTCGAGCGAGGCGTCTACCCGGGTCCCCTCTTTGGCACTGTGCGGGGCTCCAGGGGGGCACGTAAAGCCCCAAGTCATGGTCTGCCTCTAAGTGGGAGCCGGGACGTGCCAGGGCACGCAGGGAGGCAGGTTGCTCTGCCGCTACCGAGGACTGTGGCCTCGGGAAAGAGTCTTGACTTCTCTGGACTCCAGTGGGGCACTCCCCCCACCCCCACCCACAGGAGAAAATCCTGAGAGGTCACGTGACTAAGGGTGAGGCCATACGCGGTGGTAGTTGTGACTGCTGTGGTAATAACACGACTCTCTCACGGTTACTGAGGCCTGCTGTGCTCCGTGAACTGAGCTTAGCATTTTTCAGGGTGATTCTATTTAATGCTCACAGCTAACCTTTGAGGTAGGTGCTAGTATGTCATCCATTTTACACACAGGATGGAAATGAAGGCACTGAAGACTTTAGGAGGTTTGCTGAGTCCACAGGTATTTATCGAGCACCTTGTCTGCGCCACACTGTTTTGAACTCTGGGCATAGCACAGTGAACAGAGCAAAGATGCAAGAGGCTTCTCTTCCCATAAATTCATTAACTTGCCTAAGGTCTACACAGCTAAAAAGTGTAGAGCTGAAACCAGAACTTAGCTTTGTGTCTATGAGCCATAGGTTCTCTTTGTAAGACAACAGAGGAGTCAGGAAGGAGCAAAGGCCAGAGACCCAAGACCCTGGGCAATGCCATCTCTCCCGACATCTTCAGTTCAAACCCAGTGACCTCTATCTAGAGCTCGGCAATTGGGTGCTGCCCTCAGTGGGTCCCTGGAGAGCTCCCAGGAGCTGAGCAGTTTTGTCAGGCCACCTTGTTGCTCAAGGACTTAGACATGTGTCAACTAGACTCCTCTGGAGACTGAGTCCTGCCCTGTACCCCTGCCTAGAGGTCATCTGAGGCCTTCTCCAAGGGGGTTCTATCGAAGAATCACCCCACTTTACACACTTGCTTCCTGGTGACTCAAAGAACCCACTGAGAGATTGGATCTTGATGGTACTTCCTTGAGACTCAAGCAGCCTGTGGTGTTCACAAATGGTCAGATGATGGAGAGGATCCCACCCTTGAGACCTCAGGAAGAAGAGACCTTGTGAAGGTCCAAGACCTTAGACCCCACCTGTCATTAGCTCCAGGTACTGAGGGCGAGCAGATCCTGTACCCCAAAGGCCATGCCCCAGCCCCAACAATTCACCTGCTCCAGCTGGGCCCTCATCTGCCTCTGCAGGGTCTCTCTGCTTTTACTGCATTGGACTGCTTGATTATTTCCTATCCTCTCTTCTGCCCCTAAGTATTTGTACAAACATGTCTCTCTGCCAGGAATCCCTCTCATCTGCCTGGCAAAGTCCTCTCCAGCCAAGGACCCCTCCTCTTCCAAGGCCCTTCTCTAGGTCACCACTTCTGGGAAGTGCCCCCGATGGTGCTACTTCTATGTCCATCGGTGCACCCACCCTGAGGCTCATGGCCCCCCATAGTGGCACTGGGAGACACTCCAGCCCAGAGCAGGAGCTCCTGGAGGGCTGGGGTTATCTCTCGGTCCCCATTGTCAGACAGAGTCTGGCTCAGATGAGGGGCAAATATGCTGAGTAAACACTTGGTTTTCTTTTCCAGGACTCTAGACAGCTCTGGGCTCTGGGAGAAGGACAAGGAAAGATTGTGTGTGTGTGTGTGGGGGCGGGGGGGTTGGCGGGGGTGGGGGGTGGGCAGAGGTGGGGCTGGAGGGAGTAGCTTGATTAGGACTGGGGACCATTTCCCTCCCATCTGCATCTGCCAGCCCTGAGGTTTGGGAGGGAGCCCCAGAAACGTTCCTAAATTTGTCCTCACCCCACTTCCTGGGCTGAGGCGGGGAGAGAGAGATGGACACAGACACATTCATATCACCCAGAGAGTGTTAGTTTGAAAGTGGTACGACCAGAATCTGGCTCCTGAGCATGGATAAAATCCTCCCCAAACACACACACACACACACACACACACACACACACACACACACACACCATTACAGTCAGTAACCAGCCCATCAGACTTTCACAAAACTCAGATGAGGCAAAATTTAAACAAGTTCTTACTCTCTTGGGTGCTGACCTGGCACTTGCACGAGTCCGTTAGCGAGTGTAAACTTTGTGCACTGGATGCACTTTGACTGCCCAGATGTGTTCCCAGCCAGTTCCCATTTCACAGATGGGGAAATCGAGGCACTGGCCTAGGATGTGAAGTGTTCAGGGTCCGAAAGCATGATATTGGCATCCCTAGGAATCAGACCCGGGGTTGCTGAGAAGGAGGGCCATGCTTGGGTCCCCACCAGGATGGCTTTGTGATGGGGACCACAAAAGGCTCCATCAGGACCTTCAGGCACATGTGCCCTGGGAGCCTCCAGCCCAGCCTCTGGCCTTGCCTATTTCAAAGTCCCCATCTCTCCACCTGAGGAATCTCTACTTCCCATCTCCTACAGAGCCAGCCCAGGGCCCCAGGCACTGTCCCCTGACACCAACTCTTGCCAGGTTCCAGAGATGGGCCTGTTGCCCAGGCTCAGGGAGGAAGGCACAGCTGGTTGAGGTTGAAAACAAAACATCAAGTCCTCCACCTGACACCCCCCCCCCCAGCCTTCATCCTAACTGCCCCCGGCCTCTGCTCCTAGCTAAGTAGTGAGGACTGGACCCCTGGGAAGACCCCAGTGATTGGCAGAGGAGACCGAGTCAGGAACTCTAGATTGCACATTCTTTTCCTGGATCATTATGCCCATTTAACAGGTGAAGAAATCAAGGCTCCTACAGACAATGAGATGCCTGAGGGCACCAGCAGAATGGTGTCCAAGCCTGGGCAGCATTCCAGCCTGCTGGAGCCATCCCCGCCTTTGGGAAAGAGACAGGGTGGAACTAGTTCCTCATGCCTCCATGACAGGTTCGTGGATCTCATTTGAACCCCGTCTAGATCAAAGTGAGAGTTTTCCCTGGTTAGGCTTTTAAAAAAATGACTTTTGGGTTTTCAAAAGAAAATGCTCTGCTGACTTAGACATTAATAGCTCACTTAAAACTTGGGGAATTGCACTATTAACTTTTTTTTCCCTTTTTATTGGCCCTCCCCCAATCCTTACACCCCACCTCCCGTGTCCGGGGGTGGGTGGGGGCAGAGCCCAGGTACCTCTAGGACCTCTGTTCTGTGGGGACCTCTGTTCTGTAGGAACAGGCTCTGTTGAACTGGGGAGGCAAACGCTGGCATCTGCTCAGAACAGGGGGCATGATTATCCACCTTTCTCAGGGTAGCTCGGGGGACCTCCTGCTGGAAGGTTACAGGTTGAAGGTTGGGGAGCAAATCCATAACCTAGACTATAATGAGATTTCAAGATGGAGGGGGAGTGCCACAATATAAATAGGCCAACACTTTTGTTCATTTCTCCCTGTTAAAATGTCTTTGGCATCCCCACCCCCACCCCTCAACATGGGAAAAATTGTAAAAAATGATAAATTGAGGTTTTGTGTGTGTGTCTTGTTTTAAACCAATATGATCTCAATTCTTTTGTGAGCTTTGAAAGTCCGTGCAGGAATTCCCCCCTCGCTGTAAATACCCAGAGTCCGGGCCTTATGGCATGTGATCTGTAATAAACTTCAAAAGAACACCTTTGACATTTTAGATAACTTGCAAATGATGATGCAGAGAGATCTTTTGCCACTACAAAGAAAGAACAAAAGAACCGACATGAAAGAGAAATCAATAAACATATGGCAATTAATAAAACATTTTCTATGAATACCCTACAAAGAGTTTTACAACGGTATAAAAACCCAACAGTTGTTTCAATGTGGATTTAAGAAGTCTCAGCTGGCGTATTAAGACATCCATGCTAGCAACACACGAGAAGTCACAGAAAAAGCGAGGCCAAGGCTGGACTTGTAAATCCATCAGAGGCCAAGGTACAGATCAGATGGGGAGATCGTCTGGAAAGGGGCCCGAGGAGTCAAGTGATGCATTTGGGTTTGGGGGACTGCAGACGTGAGGCAGAGGGGAGCATGTCTTTTCCACTGGTGGAAACCACTGGTGAAGAAACCCATTTGGAAGTTGGGCTGGGATCCCCTCAACCTCCTCGGCTAAGCCAAGCTCCAGCAATGCTTCCAGATACGGGCTGTGTGACAGAGCCTGGAAGCTGCCAGCTTCTCCCTGTCCGATCTCAGCCATCACCAGAGCCTGGGGCCAGGGAGGGAATCAAGAAATGAAGGAATTTACTAATCAGGAAGGCATGGGCACTGACCAATCATGACTACTCGGCTATAGAGACCCACGGATTGGGAGCCATGCTCAGCTCTCACTGCTGTGACCCCAGGTCCTGTGCTTGATTCCTGCCTCTGATACATGCAGCTCACTGAGTGGCTTCTTCAGATCTCTTTGGCCTCAGTTTCCCCTGTATACAATGGGAACAGTGCCGTCTGCCCATCCCCTCTTCCAGGCTTCTCAGATGCCTGTAATGTTAGTGTGAACTTCAGAGCTCTGTGCCCGTGCCAGTGGGTGGGGAGAAGGTGGCGCATGCCTGGGTCAGCTGGGGCCTTGCAATTTATCTGCACCACGTCATCCTCTTCCAGGAAATACCAGGGTCTTCTGGCCCTTCACGCATGTAAAGTTTCTGCTTGGCATCCCTTGCAAACCAAACTGGCCGAACGACTTCTTCAAGCCTGGAGCTAGCAGGCCCCTCCAGCACATCTTACTGGAAACTGAAATGCAGGCAGGTGGGTGGGCTTCTCTGGAAATTTTGGAGAAGAGTTAGCACTGGACAATCCATGTGACACACAGAAAGCAAGACAGATAGACCAGAGGACAAGAGGAGGGTGGAAGGAGAACAAGGCAGATACATGGAGATGTAGGGGCTGAGAGTACTCTGTGCCATCTGTTCTCATGCAAGGAGTCTCATGCCTGCATGTGTGTGCATGTATGTGTGTGTGTGCGTGTGTGCGTGCGTGTTGCCTGAGGGAAGGAAAGCAGCCTGCTTGAATTGAATAGAAAGGCCAAAAATATTTGACCGGCTGGGCTCAAATCCTCTGCAAATTGAGTCAAGTTTTTTTTTTTTTTTTTTTTCTAAACATCACTGGGACCTAATCTCTCCAGCTGCAAAAGGGTGGCCACCTCACAAACCTCCTAGGTTTTTTGTAACTATTAAATTACACAATCGTGACCTAAAGGGTCCAGGACAGGCCTCACTACACTGTTACCATGAGTGATGTCATCTTAATGATGACAGGGCTGATGGGCTGCCCTTCCTTGAAATGGGGAGGTGGGCTGGCCTGGCTCTGGCCTCTCATATTCCTTTGACTTGCTCCCCCCAATCCTGTCTGTTTGGCTCACTTAGAACAGCACAGACTGTCCAGGTTGGAGGCTGTACACTCCATCTGTCTCCTAATAGCAGCCTCCCCGCCCCCCTCCACCGATGCTCCCCTAATCCTCTATAACAAATAGTAGTTAGTCATCCGATTCTGTCTCTCATGCTTTAAATCAGAGCACTCATGACTTCCCAAGATTTTCTTCTCTGTGCTGGACAGCTTTGATTGGTACATAGGTCTTCCTTGTCCTAGGCTGAGCTGAAATCTTTCTCCATTGACTCAGGTGTTCTCAATCCTGGGTGCACCTTGAAACCAACTGAGATGAATCAGAGACTCTGAAGCAGAACCTCTGAGGAAAGGTCCAGGCATCAGTATTTTTAAAGCTTTCAGGTGATTCTCATGTGCAGCCAGGCTGAGAGCCATTGTCAGGCCTGGTGGCCCATTCCATGAGAGGGTCTCCACCACCATAGGCAGCAGTTTTTTCTGGACAGGGTCTCCAGCATACTCAGGACAAGGCTCAGAATTGGCTCGTGGCTCTTGAATGCAGCAGGCCAAGCCGTACATAAGGGGCAGTCCTCAGGGGCGTTGATCTGCATGGTGCATGGGTGACCTTCAGCTTTCATGCCACATGGGATGTTTGGTAGAAATACACATTCCCAGGCCCTACTCAAAGCCTACAAAATCAGAATCGGTGGTGGTAGGGCCCCAGCATGTGGCATTTTTATCAAGCTTTCCCCCACAAGGGGATTCTTTGCACATTAAAATCCAAGAACCAGTTCTGTAGGGTTAAGAGCAATGGCTTTTGATTCCGTAGATCTTGGTTTGAATTCAGCATCACTGTTTTTATCACGAGCAAAACACGTGACATCTTGTGCCTTAGTCTTCTTCTGTAAAACAGGGCCAACTAAAACTACCTTATAGGGTTAATACAAAGATTAAAAGAGCTGATGAGTGTAAAGCACGTAGCCCCAGATACGGTTCATATTCAGGATTTAATATAGGGGATGACCTATATTAAGCTGTTAGGCTCTTCTCTTTCCTTCCATTACTCCTGAGTGCCTGTGAGTGCCGGTGTGGGTGGAGGCTGCCCAGAATTTCAGGACAGGAGCAAAAAAACCCAAGGGATTTCCACTCCCTTCCTTTTGGATCTGGGCAGAGCAACCAAGTGTGTTTTACTGTCCTGGACACTCGGTTATAGATCTTGTCATCAGGCAGAGATTCCTACAACCCCCAGAGGGCAGTGGCAGTGCTGGTCACGGGAAGCCTGGACCAAGCCCACAGAGACTCCCAGCAGCGCTCTTCTTCCCCAAGGGCAGGATGGGGACATTAGCTCCCTCCCACAACATTCCACAGGAGGTCTGGCCTCAAGGCAATCAGACAAATAGGAGACTTGGGGACAGCAGGGCCACCCCCAACATCCTTCAGACTCATGGCAAACTTCATACTTGCCAAAACATTTCCCATTTTCAGGGTTCAGTAGAAGTGCTCCCAACCAATCTTCTTCTTCTTCTTCTTCTTCTTCTTCTTCTTCTTCTTCTTCTTCTTCTTCTTCTTCTTCTTCTTCTTCTTCTTCTTCTTCTTCTTCTCTTCTCCTTCTCCTTCTCCTTCTCTCCTCCTCCTCCTCCTCCTTCTCTTTAAGATTTTATTCATGAGATTTATTTTATTCACCAGAGACACAGAGAGGCAGAGCCATAGGCAGAGGGAGACACAGGCTCCCTGCGAGGAACCTGATGCAGACTCCATCCCAGGACACCAGGATCATGACCTGAGCCAAAGGCATTCGCTCAACCACTGAGCCACCCAGATGCCCCCTGCCAATCTTCTAAGCAGCTCGCCAAATGAGCCACGATTATCCCTTTCTTCCCTAAATAGCCTGGCTCTTGCCCACTGTGGCTCAAATATCCCAGCTGGTACATCACTCTGCAGTGAGCCCACACATACATGCTCCAAATCCATTCCCAGTTGGTTGAATTTATTCCCCAACCTGTTTATATGCCAGGTGTGCTTGTTCTTGTAATTAATTACATAATGACATTAACTATTATATAAGCCGATGAAATGAGAGTGCAAAACCACGGAGGTGAATGCTTTGGAAACTCTCAGTAAAGGCAATTTTCTAGGAAAATGGGCTGTCAAATCAGGAGAGCACAAAATAATTAGAGAAGGCTGCGAAAGTCGCAAAGATCTAGACAGATTCTGCATTCACATGGCTTTGCATGTGTACTAAAGTTCTCACTCCGCATTGAAGAACATTAGAAATCATCGCTGGAATGTGATGGGTTTCATTCACGTAAGAATGATTACTTGGGATTCCAGTGGGGAGGGTCATGCTCAGAACTGCCTTGGTCCTATGTAAAATAAATAAATAAATAAAATAAAGTAATGATGATGATGATGATGATGATGATGATGATGATGATGATGATAAGGGCACCTGGATGGCTCCGTCAGTTAAGTCATGACCTCAGGGTCACGGGATCGAGCCCCATGTCTGGCTCCCTGCTCAGTGGGGAGTCTGCTTCTCCCTCTCCCTCTGACCCTTTTCCCTGCTTGTTCTCTCTCTCTCAAATAAATAAATAAAATCTTTAAAATTATAATAAAAACGTTTAAAAACTGAATGCTCATTTATCAAATTCAAGTTAAGTTAAAATGCTTACAAGAGATAAGTAGATATTATTTCTAATGATTTCACGCTGTCCTTTTTGCTACTGGAGTCCCTGCCAAGCTAATCACTTAAGACACTTCTGCTATTTCTCTGGAGGTCAGCAGGGCTACGATTGTTAACCTGTTGGACAGATGAGAACCCAGAGGCCAAGGAGGCACAAAACGGCTTGTCTGCAAGTTCAGGCTGATGAAGGTTCAGCTGGATCTAGCCTTCCGCCTGTGTGGACACAGTTCTAAGATGGTTTCCAAGACTCCACAATCCCCCCCTTGGTGTACTTACCCTGTCCAGCTCCCTCCTGTGATTAAGTTTCTTTTTTTAAAAAAAAGATTTTATTTATTTATTCATAAGAGACAGAGAGGCAGAGCCATAGGCAGAGGGAGAAGCAGGCTCCCTGCCGGGAGCCCAATGTGGGACTCCATCCCAGGACCCTGGGATCACCCCCTGAGCTGAAGGCAGATGCCCAACCACTGAGCCACCCACGGGTCCCTGTGATGAAGTTTCTAATCATGGTACCAGGAGTTAACTGAAATGAGATCATCCTGGGTGGGCCTGACTCAATCAGGTGATGGCGAGGGTCCTAGAGTCCTTTCTTTTGCTGGCCTTGATGAAGATGAAAGCTACCATGAACTCTACCGCTTCAAGGCACTGAATTCTGGTCACAACCTGAATGATCTTGGAAAGGGACCTTGAGAATTGAATGAGCTGCAGCCCCAGCCAGCACCTTGAGAGGATCTAATGAGACTCAGCTAACCCATGCCCGGATTCCTGACTCACAGAAAACCGTGAGATAGTCAATTTGCTTTGTGTTAAGCTGATAAGGTTGTGGTCCCTTGTTACATAGCAATAGAAAACGAACACAGCCCCAAGGACCCCAAAATACAGCAGTGCTTTCCCCCAGCCTTCCTGCCTGATGGAAGTTTCCAGTCTTGGAAGACAGTGAGCTACCTCCTTGTGAGGATAGACTCATTCAAGGTGACTTCTTACTTCTGGAGCAGTGTCTTGCTTTTATTCCAGGCAAATTAGTTTCCCATATGAAATTCAGTTTAAGTAAATTATTAGGAAGAGAGTCTCCTGCCTCCTTCCTACTCCAAGGGAAGGGCACTTGCATTAGCTTCTGTTTTTGAATTAAACATCAATAAAGTGGCCTGTAATTAGTGTTCCTTCGGATGGAGCTTTTGTAAATTTCATACTCTGTAAGATCCTCCTCTGGCTGATAAATTTACTTTTTCCAAGGTGTCCCGAGTCCTCACACCCTCCTCTCAGACATGGACTCAGACTCTAATTGCCAGTCCCAGCTCAGCCCCTGGGCCCTGCTTTTAAAAATGAAAGTGCCTGAAAAGGAACCACTTGGAACCATTTATTAGCTGCTCTGGGTGTCTTCTTCCCCCTCCAGGGAGACGGGAGGTCTCAGCCATTCTCACCAGACTGCACAGCTAAGGCAGCGGCGAGCTTTTATTTATTTTGTCACTCCCGGTTCCCAGCTTCAGGCCTGGCAAGTCATAGATGCACCATAGATAATTGCAGGAGGAGGGTGGGGAGGAGGGGAGGGAAGGGGGAAGTAAAAAGAAGGATGGAGGGCAGGGACCAGGGGGTTAGGGAGGAGGGGGCTCAGGAAGGAGGAAGGTCAGGGGAGCAGAGGAGAGGAGAGACAAGGAGGGGAGGCAGGTGACAGCTGCTCTGTTCTCACCGTGTGTGGCAGCATAGGCACAAAGTGCCCATGGCCTATGTCCCAGGGTCCTAGCCACAACCCCATCCCACCCAAAGGTCGCTGCAGACCTTCCTGGCCTCTCTTCCAGCTTACTGAATCTCTCTACTGGAGGGCTGTTTCCTGCCGGAGGAGTCACATGCAGGGCCCTGCAAGTGCCGGAGAGTTAATGCCAAAAGAGCAACTCTCCGGGAATGAGCCAGGAGAATCAGTGGCCACACCTTCCAGCCGTCCTGCAAGGTAATCCTGACGGGTGTGCTACCGGCTTCAGAAAGCCCCCAGAAGGTATGAGCCCATTCTGCCCCAGTGGTACCTCTCTCAGTACTGCCCCCTTCATCGGATATTTGTTTTCTCTCTTCTTATTTATTTATTTATTTATTTATTTATTTATTTATTTATTCATGAGAAAGGCAGAGACACAGGAGAGGGAGGAGCAGGGTCCCTGCAGGGAGACTGATGTGGGACTCGATCCCAGGGATCACTCCATAAGCTAAAGGCAGACGCTCAACCACCCAGCTACCCCAGTTGTATGTTTTTTTTTTTTAAGATTTTTTTAAAGTAATCTCTACGCCCAACTTGGGGCTCGAACTCACAACCCAGAGATCAAGAGTTGCATGCTCTTCTGATTGAGTCAGCCAGGCACCCCTTCTGCTTTCTCTTCTCATGCCCCACCTACTCCCGGGTCATCTTGGCATCACCTGCCAAATAAACTTGCACTTATCTTGGCCTGGCCTCCTGTTGGGGAAGCCAAAATAAAGGCCCTTTCCCATCTATCTCATGCTGTGGACAAGCATCACTAGCATATCACATCCCCTTGTTCTTTTTGGGCTCAGACAAGACTTCAGAATCCTTCTCTGCCCAAATCCCTGGGCAACTGTGATTCATCTCCCCATGGAGCAGTGAGCCCTAAATCTGAAAATTCTGTCCCTAGATCTCCTGTTACGGGGTCAATGGCAACCACTGTCCTGACCCTGCCCCATAACAGACCCCTCAATCCCCGAGGGAAATGTAGCATACCACGCTTTATGATAAAAGGTGTATAGTGTGGGAAACCCACAAACGATGACAACTCAGAACTATTAAGTATTTACTCTGCACGAGGCACCGCCCTAGGTTCCTCACACAGAGTTAATACATTTTAATCCTTATGATAACACTATAAGATAGATAATTTCATCATCATTTTTTAAATTGGAAAACCGAGGGACAGAGAAGTTGAGTCACCTGTTGAGGGTCACATCGCTTGTCAGGGGTGGGACATGGAGTCAAAGCCAGGTGCTTAACGTGCCCCCTCTGCCAGTTAAGGTACAAAGTGCCATTCATCAGAGTGACGGAGCATCGCGGCTCCTCCTGAATGATCAGACTGCGCCCGTGTCTGAAGCCTAGCGCAGCCTGGGAGGCCTCGGACCCTGGGCCACGCCTGGCCCCCGACTGAGTGCGGGCAGCTCAGAGGACCAGCACCACAGGGTAGCCCTCATACTGGGCCGCTTGCGTCCAGCCAGGGCTGTGAGCCTCGCTCCCCAGGCTCTCCCATGCAGCCAAGGCACTCTGCATCTGGGGTGGCAGCGCCCAGAGACCACAGGCCCGGGGAGTGGGAGCGCTTCCTGATGGGTCCAGTGTGCCCGGCTGGAAATGAGCCATTTCTGTGCCCCGCTGGACAGCCTGGACGCCTTCTTCCAAAAGGAAGGCCGCTGGGTCGCTTGCTGCCTTATCTGTAGGCAGGAAGGTCGAAAATGTGTTTCTGCGCCTCGGATCTCCCTGCCGGCACCCTCCTGTGCTGCTCCCGGGGAGCCCATCACTGCCTGAAACAGGGACAGACAGTGCCCCAGCCAGCGCATCAGGACCTGGTTGAACAAAATTAAGTGTCCGTCAGCTGCAGACCTACAGCTGGCTCCAGGGAGCGAGGGGCTGGCGTCAGGAAGAAAGGGACGCGGAGCCCTGGCCGGGGACTCGTGGCAACGGCTGACACAGTCAGTGACTTCCAGAGATAACCCCAAGCCAGGCGGGACCCATTATAACACAAAATTACACTCGCGGCTGCAATTCTGGAGTACCTCCCACGTGCTGGGCACGGCCCCGGAAGGCTTCCAAGCGATCTGGCCCACGAGGGAGGCAGCACAGGGCCTCCCGTTGGAGCCGCTTGGGTCCGGGCCCGGCCAGCGGCAGCTGTGACCTTAACTGAGTTACTGAACCTCTCTGAGCCTCTCTGAGCTTGACATTGCTCATCCTGAATGAGACGATGTATGTGAAATACTTGGAGCAGTTCAGATGGAGTGGTAGCGATTCCTGCTGTCACTTTAATCGTCACAGAGGTCTGGGAATAGTTGGGATTATCCCCATTCTATAGAGATGGAAATTGAGGCACCCGAAGTGAGGAAGTGAGGCCTTCTCCCAAAGTCAGTGCCCAGAGATGCTGGGCTTGACCACTAGGTCTGCCTGCAGCCTGGGAAGATATGCATCCTTGTGGTTCTGGGGGGCTGACGGAGTAGGCCCAGCCTCGGAGGCCTCCCTGGTGCGTGGGAAGTAGAGGACAGCATGTTAGACTACAGATCATTAGTGGCTGTGAGGCGTTCTTGCTCAGCGATCTTCCAGCAGGTGAGGACGGCTCAGCCCCTGGGAGCTCAGTAGTGTGTAGAATCATTCTGGTGACTTCTTTTGTCCTCTGTGCCTTGATACCCAGCTCCAGCACTAATTCAGATAGTGCCTCTGTAAGAATTAGACAACAGCTTTGGGAAGGGTTCCTGGATGAATTTTAGCTCCCACTTGCCCCCTTGGCCTCTAGCCTTCCAACAGTGCACAGCCTGCACAGCCGCACATGGCAGCCTTGAGGATGTCTGACCTTCTATTCTCAGCCCCTTCTTCCTTGGGATGAGCATGGCTGAGCCCTGGAGTACTTATAAGAAAGTGGTCATCCTTGGGGTGGGGTTGGGTACAGACAGATCTTACCTTGCATCCTGAGGAGCTGCACTCATGAGGCTCAGCATAGGCAGGTGCTAAGGCAGGAAGCAGCAGAGAGAGACCACTTCTGTGCTCTATGGACCTGTTTGCATCTGTGCCCCAACTCTGGGGACTCAAGCAGGAGCCCCTCCTCAAGGGGCTGGGCTGGCGATGGAGGTACCCCTCCTGGCCCGGGGTCCCAGCCTCACCATTCCTGTTCTATACCACACAGAAGGACTCATGGAAACACTTCCCACACTCCTTCTAAATCAGAGCCATTGGGGTCAGAGCACCAGCCATCAAAAGTGGCAGAGGAGATAGGAAGTCTAGTCTTGGAACCTGCCATCCCACTCCTCACAGGCTGCTCTAAGAGGCTGACAACTTCCTCTGGCTCTGACTGCAGGCAGACAGTCTCTGGGACAGAAGACAAAATCGAGGGTCATCGTGGGGAAGGGGCTTGACAAAACTTGCAGGATCCAGAATATTCTCAGACTCTAGGTCCACAGAGCTGGCCCCAAGGGCCAGAGGCCAGGGGCTTTAGCTTTCTATTCCAGTGCATGTACAGCTGGGTGCTGGTCCTCCCCGGAGCCCTTCAGTGGACTCCAGTCAGGAAGGTCACTCTGGATTCCTCATCGTCCCTAAGATAACTCTTCTTTTCCCCTCACATGTTGCCTTTATCTCTCAGAAATAGATAGAGTGTCCATTGAAAATTTATCTCCTCATTTCGTAGGTGGAATGTTTTTATTTGTACAAGTCAAACAGGCAGAGAGGCAGTTGCTTTGTCATGGCAAGACATAAAGGGTGCCCACCTATGCCCGGTAGCCGAAGGGGTGGACTGTGACAGTTACCAGGTCAGCATCTCTCAGCCCCAAAGTTGCCCTCCTCGCCTCAGCTTCATGACGTGGGGGCTGCAGCTCCACAAGCCACAATCCCAGCTCCATGTTAGGCTCTGCCAAGTGGGTGGCTGGAGGGAGAGCCGAAGGCTGGAGGAGGAGGAAGGGACTTGCTCCTTCCTGTCTGCTAGAGGCTCCTGTGGGCATCTCCCCAGCCCCGCTTCACCACCTTCTTCACCAGGGCAGCAGCCCTTCCCCTCTGTGGCTGTAGCCAAACCCGGTTGGCGATTTTTCCATTCTTTTTCTTTTAAGATATTTATTGATTGATTTGAGAGAGAAAGAGAGAGAGACAGAGAGTCAGCGAGTCAGGGGAGGAGCAGAGGGAGAAGGACAAGCGGACTCTGCGCTGAGCACAGAGCCTGAGGCAGGTCTCGATTTCAGGACCCTGCGATCATGACCTGAGCCGAAATCAGGAGTCAGACGCTTAACCGACTGAGCTTAACTGACCCAGGTGATCCTGGCAATTTTTCAGTTCTTGTAGAACCAGCCTCATTTGCCCCCTGGACACACCAGCACCAGCTGCCAGCACCCCCTTTCCAGCAGTCTGGCTCCTTGACCTAAGGCGCCCCTCCTCCAAGCCCAGAGACACCAGGGCTAGCCAAATGGTGCTCCCTCCTCAAAGGTCTGGAACCCAGGCCCGGGGGCTCTGCCTCTAAGCTTCTAAATTTTCATAATTCCACCGTCTTCTCTCTGTTTTCCTAGCTCGAGGGTTGGTAGTCCCTTCCTGCAGTTGCCAATGCCATGAAAACTTCTAGTGTTCTTTTTACCTTTTCAGTTCTAATCCCTGGTTAACAATTCTTTATATGATATTCTTTCTGTTCAAATACCTGGTTTCTGTCTCCTAACTGGACCCTGACTGAGACACATCCCTAGGCTTTTATTTTCCCTACTTCCTCCCTGGGTCATATCTCTATCTTGGCATGGCCACATCCTCCCAACTCATCTGAGCCCAATGTCAGTGCTGCTTCCTCCAGGAAGACCTCTGGGTTTTCTCCAGTCAGGAGGCATCTGTCCCTGCTCTGAGCTTTCTAACACTTCCCTTATCTTAGGGCACCAACCACTTCATACTGTTCATGGGTCTAACCTACACTATTCTCCTGGACTCCCCAAGACTGAGAATCTTGTCTTACTGTTTTGTTTTGTTTTTATGGTACCTTCCAGGGCCTAACACACACTGGGCTCAGAATGGGTGCTCAATAAATATCTGTTGAATAAATGAAAAGTAACTTCTAAATTCTGTCAAGTTTTGTGTCAAAATAATAGAGCTTAAGAAAATGAAATGATCCTCAAGACATTATTCCCCTGGCCCCAGGCTTTGGGACACCCTTGTTCTCTGTTTCTTCTTCTACTTCACCAGCTACTAGGTAGAGGAGGAGGTGATTCTACACCCACACTGCCATGCAGAAGCAGACATGCATGCACACATAATCAAATGTGAGCATACAACCAAAAAACCCTAATTTATATTTTATTTATATTCTCTCACGTTTCCACTCTTTTTTAAAAATAGAGGATCTTGAGGAAAGATCTTTTGTTTTGCTGATGGAACAGGTGCAAACCCAGGCTGAGGAAATCTAAGAGAGGGAAACTCTGCTTCTGAGCTTCACAGAGTGTCTAGTAAAAGTGGAGTGCAATAAGGAAGTCATGGAGGGGAGGCCTTGCTGATAGGAGAGGGGAGTGAGCAGGGAAGGGAAAGATGGGGCTCCCCCCTCAAGGCAAGAAGAAGACAAAGGTGTTCATAGTGGCTTTCCAAGAAATCTGGAATGCAATTACAGGACGTAAAGCCTTTCAATCGCTCTAGGAAACCTTCAGTAAAAAGCAGTCATCATCAGTGCTTTGGAGACATACTGTGTTGTGCTTAGTTTTATGGATACGATGACATCAGGACTTACTTTCAGATGAGCACTGAGAGGCGAACATGGCTGGCCCAAACATGTAGCTGGTCCAGCTGCAGTGCCATGTGTGTGAGGACAAGCATACATGCTTAGGTCCGTGTGTCCATCTGTACACTATTAGATGTGCATGAGCACACATAATCCCATGCACAGCCATGTGCATGCTCATTGGTACTGGCAAACTGCCACTAAGACTGTACCATGTAAGTACCCACAGTGCGTGTGAGTGTTTTGGCACACCTGCTGCCATGCAGCAATGCATAAGTGTATAACTATTCACAAGGATACACACGTGGACTATATATGCACACCGTGGACTTTCAAATCTTCACAGAGCATGGATGACTACACACACGCATCATGCACATGGACAAATGCACTGTGCATGCACACATGCATGCATAACCACACACATATGCACCGTATTTGTGCAATCGTGCCTGCCACACACACTGCAAACGTGCACCATGTACCCACTCACAAATACCACATATGCAGATATGAGCACATACAAACGCATACCTTGCATTTGCCACGTGCATGTGCGCATATGTTGTCCATGCAGGACAACCACAGGTTTTTGCTTATGTCCGCACATGCATACACCACATGTAAGCACACATGCGCTGCGTATACATGCTCACATGAGAGTGTAACCTCCACACACCCCCACACACGCTGTGTATGCACGGGGGAGTGCACCACATATTCACACACACACATGAACAGCCATGCGCATGCATGTTCGCACACTCCCACACTGCATATACACACGATCGCCCATCACCTCACAGGTGCACTCGTGCACCCAGACCCCAGGGCACCTGCACACCAGCGCACCACGCGTCCTCACAAGCGGAGCACGCAGGGACGCGTAACCACACACACACACACACACACACACACGCACGCACGCAGCGCCTGTGCTCGGGCACACACGGGCGCACCGTGGACACACGCACGCACGCTTACCCACCCAGGGCACGCGTGCACGCAATTGCACGGGCCGTAATTGCTCCGGGCCGCGGAGTCTGGCCAATGGCTCTTGCGGGGCGTGGGCCGCCGCCCCTGGTTGATCCCACCCTTTCCCGCGCCCCGAGCGCCCACGCCCCGCCCCGCGCCCGCCGCGGCCGCGCGCCCTTCCCGGCCGGCGGCGTCAAGGCGCAGGGTTGGGCGCCCGCACCTGTTTGCGGGGCTGCGCCTCCGCCTGCGCCTCCGCCTGCGCCCGCCGCCGCGTTTTATCTCCGCGCCGCCGTGAATAATTCATGGCCTCGGGTCTGCTTTGCCGGCAAACGCGCCGCGCTGTGTCCGGGCCGCCGCCGCCCGCCGGCCGCTGTGATTCATTATTTACGCGCGCGGCCGCGCCGTGTAAGGTGAGCACCGCGGCTGCTCGCAGAACTGTTACAATCTGGCCTCGTTAGTGGCCTTTCTTGCCGCCCCTGCAAGCGGCGGCCCCGCTTATTGATTTTCCCGCGGAACCTCCGCCAGGAAATCCCAGCGCTGCTGCTCTCAAAGCTGTTGCTCTAAAGTCGGACTTGGCCCTTCTTCTCCGGAACAAGCGCTCGCGTTGGATGCGCGGCCCCTTTCATGCATCGTGTCTGCGCCGCCGCCCCCGCCCCCGCCCCCGCCGCCGCCGCCGCCGCGGCCCCCATTAGCGCGGCCCGCGGCCCCCTCCCCGCCGCCGCCTGCGGAGCCGGAGCCGGAGCCGGAGCGGGAGCCGGAGCCGGGCCCGGGCTGGGGCGGGGGGCGAGGTGGCCGCGGCACGCAGCCTGGGAGCACAGGCTCCCCTGCCGGGGCAGGGGAAGGGGCAGGGGAAGGGTCGGCGCCCCGGGGCTGATGCCGAGCGCGCGCTGCTGGCTGCCGGCCCCCGCTGGCCTCCCGGGGCGGGGCGGGGGGGTCTTCGGAAGAGAAGAGCGTCCCTATTGGGGCGTCCCTACTAGGGCCAGGCTCCCGCTGGGGCGTCCTCCGAAGGTCGGCACAGAGAAAGCGTCAGAGCTAGTGGATGGACAACGGGATGGCCCGGGCTGGCAAGAGGCGGCGGCTCCGGGGCTTGAGCCCAGGGCCCGGCGACATCACCGACGACTTGGCTTCTCAGCCCCTGTACCTCAGGGCTGGGTAATGACAGGGCCAAACTTGGCTGTGCGCTGCGAGTGACCCCGGGTCTTCTGCATCCAACTATCATATAGCCTAGGGAAGCCACCCCAAACACAGTCCTTTCTTCCTAGCACGGCCACCGGGCCCCAAATGCCACCATGATAGCCACCCCTCTGAATCCCGGGGCCGTGGGTCTCAAAATGCTATGGTTCCCTGAGGGAAAAGCCTGGCATGAGTCTTTTGGCTGAATCGATAGGCCGGAGCACATCTGGAGGTTTCTTAAGCAAGCATTGCACATCTTGCAGCTTGGTGGAGCAGGTGCCCTGGGCACATCACCCGGAGTTGGCAGGGAGATTTGACCCCCTGGGGGTACGGGGCTGATCTCACCCACTCACTGGGTTCCAAGGCCCATTTCACCATGACTAGGAGAAGGGGCCTGAACCTTTCCTTCCTTCCTCTCGTTCTGTTCTCTGCCACCTGTGTCAAAGATGAGTCTCCAGAAATCTCCCCTGAAATTGAATTGGGGTGGGGATGGGGAATGCACGGTGGCAGTGGCGGTGCCTGTTGTCAGCAGGATGGATTTCCAGGTCTCTTTGTGCAATTCTGAAACCACTCGCAAAGGAGTGAATCCAACCACAAAAACAATCCTTCCTGCGTATGCATGCTACTCTCTTGCTCACAAAGCATTTTACTGTTAGGCCCATTGTTCGGCTCTGTTTCATTTATTCATTAACAATCGTGTATGGGGCACCTATGAGCATCCAGGCAACGTTCCAAGCACCTGGGGACAAGGTTATAATGAAGAGGGACAAAATCTTCATCCTCATGAATCTTACATGTTGAATAGGAAGATAGAGAATTTTTTTTTTAATTGAGCAAATGTATTGTTGTTCGCTACTGTCTTAGTCTTAGTCTGCTGTAACAAAATACTGTAGCCTGGGTGGCTTATAAGTGATAGATATTTATTTCTCCAGTTTTGGAAACTGTAAGTCCTAGATCATGGTGCCAGCACGGTCAGGTTCTGGTAAGGATCCTCTTCCACGCTTGCTAGGTCGTCGCATGGTGGAAGGAGAGTGAGCTCCCAGGGGGCCTCTCTTATGGGGGCACTGATGGCATTCATGGAAGCTCCATCCTCACACCCTGACCACTTTCTAAAGATCCCACTTCTCAATACCTAAAAGCTGGGGCACCAAGTTTTCAACATATGAGCTTGGGGAGCACACAGACACTTGGCATAGCAGCTACCACCTGCCTCTAGCTGCTGGATCTGTTCTCCACCCTTCTCTGCCTTCCATGCCCAGGGAGGCCAAATTCCATGCACTGCAGCTCTCAGCTCCCCTGTGCTCTGGTTTCTGGTGGTTTGGGCCAGTAGAGACACTGGCTGGAGATTGGAGGGCAGGGGTGGAGAGAGAGGTCAGGATATTTCTCCCCCACTCCCTCGCTGCTTCGGCACTGTGGTTCCAGCTCCTACTAAGACAGCTCTCCACCACGATGCCAGTTCCCTCTGGCCTCGGCACCGCCACTCCTCTCCCGGCCTCCTTCAGGCCTAGGAATGCTAACAGCTTCCCAGTGTTGCCAGTCCTTGGTGTCTCGGCGTCTCTAAACCCTGCTCACTCCACTGTCAATAGTACCCTCTTGAATTCTCTTTGAAATCCCAGCCAAATGTGCCTTCCCAACACCTTATCTGTTAACAAATGATTATTTATGTGCATATGATATCACTGGAAATTTAGCCAGAAGAGAGGCAAGGTGATAGCAGTGTGGTTTTGGATAGGGCGATCAGGGATAATTTCTCTGGGAGGATGACATTGAGCAAAGAAATGAAAGTGAGGGGGCTAGCCATGTCAGTATCTGGGGAAGAGCAGCCATGGCAGGGCGAACAGCTAGTGCAAAGGCCCTGAGGCAGGCAAGGTTGATATGTTTAAGAAACATCAAGATGGCTGGTGTGGCTGAGCAAGCAGAGAGAAGCACGGTGGGGAGGAGGTTGAGGGTGGCCAGATCATCTGAGATAAGTGAAGGTGATCCTGCAGGCAGTGATGGGGTTGATGATACCTCTATGTAGGATCAGAAAACTGAGGCTTGGAGAGTGAGAGAAGTTGGCCTGAGGCCACATAGAGACTAATGTTATGAATCGATCCATGTATCCCCTCCCCAACATGTGTACTGTTCTGAGGGGTCCTGGAATGGAACTGACATGCCAAGGGGAACCTGGGGGGGGAAGGTGTTGGCCTACAGTGGAGTCCAACAAATGGCCTTGTAGCTGGTGCTGGCCACTGGGCTGGGCTTCTAGCTTCCTCCATGGCTTGAGTGCTTGGGACTGCCGTCTGTCCCCTACTTGGCCTCTGTGGTAGGCTGAATAATCACCCCCTTCCCCTAGTGTGCACATGGTAGTCCTGGGCCCCCGTGGATATGTTACCTTCTGTTGCAAAAAGGATTTCACAGATGTGACCAAATGAAGGACCTGGAAGTAGGACAGCATCCTGGATTGTCCAGGTGAGCCCACAGACATAGTCACAAGTGTCTTTGATAAAGGAAGGCGGAGGGAAATGTGATATCAGAAGAGGAAGAAGGTGGTGTTGCCCTAAAAGCAAGAGACAAAAGGCAAAGTGATGGGAAGTAGGAATCCTGAGCCACAGAATGCGGGTGTCTTCTAGAAATTACACAAGGCAAGGAAATGATTCTCTCCTAGAGCTTCCAGAAGGAACCAGCCCTGTGACACCTTGGCTTTAGCCCAGTGGAACTGATTTTGGGCTGTCTGCATAGGTTTAGTTTCTTGAGCTTGTGGTAGGTTGTTACAATAGCAATAAGAAGGTAATAAGAGGCCCAAGTGTGATCACGCCACGCCTCTGCTCAAAGTCCTTCCACGGCTCCCCATTGCGGTGTCAAAGCCAGGGGCGTCCACCAGCCACAGTGTGATGTGTTCGCATTACGCCTCCCAACAGCCACTCCCCCGCTGGCCTTATCTCTTGTCCTCCTGCTGCCAGTCTCACTCGCTGTGCTCCAGCCGCACTGGCCTCCTGGCTGTGGCTCAAGCATGTCAGAGCCTTTGCACTGGCTGTTCGCTCTGCCTGGACACTCTTCCCCCAGATAGCCGCTCTCTGACCTCTTTCTCCTCCCTCAGGTCTCTGATCAGATGCCACCTCCTCCAGGATGCCTACCGTGTCTGCCTTCCTCCCCACCTCACCCCGCTCACTTCTGACCCTCTGGACCTTGTTTTGGTTTTTTTCTTTTACATCATAATGTGCATCATGTTCTATAATTGACTTATCATATATTTTTAAGCAGGGACGGTGTCATTTATTTTATTATCTCTGGTATCCAGCATTGTATATGAAATCTGTTGAATGGTCAAAATTCGAGGGGATTTGAATGAGGTGGATAGCGAATTTATTTCAGGAAAACAAATGAGGGCTTGAGAGAGATAGGGAGAGAAAATGGATCTTTAGAAAGTGGTGGAAATGGAGAATGTCTTCAACATATTAAGTTGTCTTAGTATGAGGTGTAATATTAATATTTACTCAACTTAGCTAACTTGGAAAATGTGGATGTGCATGCCCTATTCTTCATTGTCTTTCTTTTTTTAAATCATATATAATTTTTAAAAAAATAATTATTGTCCATCTCCTTCACTAGAATGGAAGCTCATTGAAGCAGAGGGTTTTTTTGTCATCTGATTTGGTGCTGTATTCCCAACACCTAGGCCTTGCACATAACAGATGCTCAATACACACTTGTCAAGTCAACTAGGAGGGTGAATGAATATCTCCCTCTGGCACTGTCAGATCTGCTGGTTGCCCTCTGAAGAGTCTAGTAAGACAAAACCCTGAGAGTCCTCCATGAACCACCTTCTGTCCCTTTGTCTCCTGATGGGCTCCGGGCACAAGCAGGTCTACTAGCTGTCCCATGATATGGATAGAAAACCCAAGTCTTGGTTCATTCAGCTGACAATGGGACAGTTAGCGCCAAGGGTTCCAGTCCAGCTCCTGTCTGGCTAGGATGGGTCACAAATCCAAGAAGGAATGCCTGGTCAGATGCCCTCCCCAAGCCATGCTGGGTAACTCGCCCCTGTGGGGCCTCTGTGAGCATAGGAGGAAGTCAGGCAAGCAGAGCCCCTGCCCTGCATCTAGTTCTTTACTCTGAATGTCCTAATCACCTATGGTGTACCAGCCGTGGTGCTGTGTGCTGGACTGGGGTGGTAGCTCATCTGGGACTTCTCAACCTCAATACCATTAACATTTGTACCAGATAATTCTTTGTTGTATGGGGTCTCCTATATGTTTTAGGGTGTTTATTTAGCAGCATCCCTAGCCTCTATTCACTAAATGCCTATAGTACTTCCCTTGCCCCCACATTAAGTTGTAGCAGCCAGCAATGTCTCTAGTCATCACCAAATGTCACCCGGGGGAAAATTGCCTTGAGAACCCCTGGGCTTGACACCCAGGTACTTCGCTATCCAGTCAGGGAGCTGGTGAAGGAAATGGTCAATGACAGTACAGTGTGATGATTACAATGGAGAAATGCAGAATTTTGCCTAATGCTGGTCTAGGCTCTGCTCACACATTTCAGTGATGGGGTAGCTCATTACCTACAGAGGCTTTATCTTTCTTGAATTCATCACCATTTTGATCTGAAACCTGCCTCCTGTGGCTTCCATCATTAGATCTGTTGATGGCCCTAAATGACCATCTCTGCACCCTTTTATAGGCAAAGAAATACCTGAGTCTTGGCCAAATTGGGGCAGGAGACTGGGGAGCTTGTGAGGCCCCCCAGTGTCTCCATGGACACCTCCATTCCTGCAGGACATTGGAGATCCTGCATGACTTTGGAGACCAAGAAGAGATTTCTAGTCATCTAACCTCATGCCCATGTCCCAGGTCAGTAATTGGGGAGCTCACAAGATGAGAGTTGCTTGAGGTCCCACGGAACATTAGCAACACACATCAGACTAGAATCTCATGTTCAGTTGTGGGATCATGCTTCCTACCTTTTCTATTTACCTCAATTACCAGGTATTCGTTCACTGCCAGAACATGCCAGGAACATGAAACGTGTGCAGAGGCCAGGGCTGTGTGTCAAAGTGAGAGTCCCTGCCCCACTCCTCTGCCATGCCAGGGACACATGCTGGCCCCCGTAGCCCAGATCCCTCAGCCACCTCCTCCTTCAGACACTGCTGACTTTCATGTTTTTTGAGTATGAAGCTCTTAAAGTAAAAGAATAAACCATTAGACAAGAAAGCAAACCTTTTTAAAAAGCAAATATTAACTCTACTGATAATAACAGATATAAAAGAAAGGACCTCGGTCCCGGTATACCGTATGACTCAGCTAGAGTAGTAATTCCAAAGTCATAATAATGTGAATATTTAATGCTATTTCAACCAAATCTCTATTGGGATGAGGCAGGAAAGGAAAAAGGTGTGGGGCTGGAACAGTGAAGGATCTTCTGTAAGAAATCTAAATCTTCAGCTTTTGTAGCCATAAAGTCAACACCTATACCTAAAACCGAACAAGTGAAAAAGTAACTAATGACATCCATTTTCAGCCAAAAATGGAGTAATAGGGACTAGATTTATGCTCCACCTGAAACAATAATAAAACTGGACAAAATATGTGAAGCAATGGTTTTTTTAAAGCATGACACAGAAGATAGTAAAGGACATAGATCCCTGAGAGATGGGGAACAAATGACGTAAGCCCGCAGTCCCTCCCACTAATTGTCTTGAGAGAGTTTCCAGACCATGACACAGGGAGAGGAAACCCAGGAGAGACACAGTGCATTCCTGATTTAAGGAGGTGGAAGGAAGAATATAGGAAGACCATGCAGCCCAAGTGCACAAGGAAGAGCTTGGAAGAGGAGGGGGTTTGCACAGAGATCTGCAGAAGGTCCCCTGAAGTTTTCACAGGATACTGATAAGCAGGGGCATGTGAGGATGCTTCCTAAGTTGGGAAAAGAACCACCCAGAAGGATTAAAGAGAACAGTATTTGCAGCTCACGTAGGGCCTGCAATGATACCTTTTCCCACCAGCCCGAGTGGAAAACCTTCATAATTCTTAAAGCTTTGAGGAGAATACTCAGAAGGTCTTGCCTCAATAGCAAGGAGTAATTAGCCCTAGACTAAACACTGCTCAGGTCCTGACAGAGACAAAGAAGTTCATTTCATAATGATAACGGGGTCCATTTATCAAGGGGATATAGTAATCCTAAACATTTATGCACTTAAGAACAGAGCTTCGAAATATATGAAGGGAAACCTGATAGCACTGCAAAGAGAAATAGATAAATCCACAATTATAGTTGGAAATTTCAATGCCCCTCTCTCAAATATTGATGGAGGAAGTAGACAGAAAATCAGTAAGACCCTATAAGATTTACACAGTGGTATCAATCAACTTGACCTGATTGGCATTTATAGAACATTCCACCCAACAACAGCAGGATACACATTCTTCACAAATGCACACAGAACATTCACCAAAATAGACCATATTCTGGGCCATAAAAGTAGCGTGAATAAATTTTAAAAGATTCAAAGTATGTTCTCTGGCCACATGGAATTATATTAGAACTCAGTTACAGAAAAAATATCTGGAAAAACCTCCAAACATTTGGAAACTAAATGATACACTTCTAAATAAACTATGGGCCGAAGAAGAAATAAAAAAATTGATCATTTGATATGATTGTAAATGAAAAGACAAAACATAAAATTGGATGAGACAGTATAGAGAGAAATTTATAGTTCTAAACATGTATATTACAAAAGAGTAAGTGGCTCAAATTAATGACATTAGTTTCTACCTTAAGAAACTAGAAAAAAAAATGAAAGGAACAAATTAAACCCAGAGTAAGCAGAAAAAAACGAACAAAAAGATCAAAGTGGAAGTCAATAAAACAGAAAACAGAAAAACAATACAGAAAACCATTAGCACCAAAAGCTGATGTTTTGAGTTCAAACTCATAAAACTTTAGCCAGTCTGATCTGGGAAAAAAAAAAAAAAAAAAGAAGATACAAATTATCTTTACCAACATTTACAGAAGTGAAATCACTACAGATTCTACAAATATTCAAAGGATAATAAGAGATTATGATTATGAAAAGCTTTATACCAACAAATTCAAGAATTCTAATGAAATCGACAAGCTCCTTGAAAAACTTGAAAAACACAAAGTACCAAAGCTCACTCAAAAACAAATGGATATTCTGAGTAATCATATTTATTAAAGAAATTTAATTTTAGTTAAAAAATCATTTCCATAATGAAAACTTCAGATCAAGAATTCATTCACTGATGAACCCTACTAAATATTTAATAAGGAAATAATCCCAATGCTACAAAAACTATTCCACAAAATTTAAGAGAAGGTAATATTTCCCAACTCTCATAGGCCAGCATTAGCCTGATACCAAAACCAGAGAAAATATTACTTGAAAAGAAAACTACAAATATCTCTCATGAACATAGAGACAAAAACTCATAACAAAGTTTTAGAAATGTATAAAAAGAACACTGCATCATGACCAAAGTGGAATTTACCCCAGAAATGAAGGGTCAGTTTAATATATGAGGATCAATCGATGCAATTCACTGTATTAAAATTTTTTTTAAAATATGAACATTTCAATAGATGCATACAAAACAGCAAAATCCAACATCAATTCCTGATTTTAAAAAATTGTAACAAACTATGAATAGAAATAAAGTTCCTCAACTTGGTAAGGATATATACAAAAACCCAAAGCTGACATCATACTTAAGGGTGAAATGCTGATTCCTTTCCCCTTATAGTCAATAACAAGGCAAGTATGTCCACTCTCCCCATTGCAATTTAATATTGTTCTATTGTTCTTGCCAGTGTGATAAGGCAAGAAAAACAATGATAAACCATCCATCCTGAAGAGGAAAAAAATACAACTTTCATTATTCACAGGTTACATATCTATGTAGAAAATTCAATGGCATCTACAAAAACGCTACCAGAATTAATAAGTGAATGTAACAACGTTCCAGCATTTAAGACCAACACACCAAAATCTATTGTTTCTACATACTATCACGGAGTAATTGGAAATTGGAATAAAATATACCATGTGCTAGAAAATATGAACTACTTAAGGCTAAATCTGACAAAAAAAATGTACAAGGTCTGTGTACCAAAAACTACAAAATATTGATAGAGGTATAAAATAAAAATTAAAGAAATTGTGGGCCAGAACATTCAATCTTGTTAAAGGTACCAATTCTCCCCAAATCGACCTATCAATTCAATGCAATCCCACAAAGACAGCAAGTTTCTTTGGAGAAATTGAAAGCTGACTATAAAATTCATATAGAAATGCAAAGGACTTGAAATAGCCAAACACTTTTGAAAAATGAAGATCGAACTCGCAGGACTAGCATTAAGTAATCAATACAATAATCAATAGGATGTAGTATTGGTGTTAAGATAGAAAAATAGATCAATCCAAGAGATCAAAGAATGTATAAACAGATCCACTCATATATGGCCAATCGATTTTCAGCATTAAGTGCAAAGAGAATTCAATGAAGAAAGAATAGTCTTTACAAGAAATGATGGAGACTAATTGCATATCAATTTGCAAACAAATGAACCTTAATCCATACTTTTCATCACATGTAACTATTAATCATAGACCTTAAACTGGATTGAAGACCTAAAATGTAATACCAAAAACTATAGAATTCTAGAAGAAAACAAAAGGACAAAAATCTTTTGGATTAGACTTTGGATTAGATCACAGATTTCTTAGAAACAGCATCAAAAACATGCTCCAGGACAGATAAAAATTGATTAGTTGAACATCATCAAAATTAAGGGCTTCTGCTCTTTGAAAGGCACTATTTAAAGTGTGGAAAGACAAGACACAGATTGTGAGAAAATATTTACAAGCCAAATATCTGATAAAAAGATTTGTATCCAAAATGCATAAAGAGCTCTCAAAACTTAATAAGAAAGTGAACAACCCAATCTGAAGAAGAGCCAAAGATTTTGAACAGACACTTCACCAAGGAAAATATACAGATGTCAAGTAAGCACATGAAAACGTGCTAAGCTTCATTAGTCAGCAGGTAAGTGCCGATTAAAACCACGAGGAGATACCCCTACACTCCTAGTAGAATGGCTAGAAATAAAAAGACCAAGCATCCTGGTATTGTCAAGAGTGTGAAACATTCTGAAGTCTCATACACTGCTGGTGAAAAAGTAAAATGGTACTGATAGGAGTTTGGTAGCTCCTTTTTATTTTTATTTTTTAAGATTTTACTTATTTATTCATGAGAGACACAAAGAGAGGGAGAGATACAGTTTTAGAGAGAAGCAGGCTCCATGCAGGGAGCCCAATGTGGGACTCAATCCAGGGACCCCGGGATCACGCCCTGAGCCAAAAGCAGACGCTCAACCGCTGAGCCACCCAGGCGTCCCTCTGAGCCACCCAGGCATCCCGAGTTTGGTAGTTTCTTTAAAAAGTAATAGTACACCTATCATATGACTGAATTATTCTACTTCGAGTATTCATCCATGAGAAATGAAGGCTTACATCCACACAAAGACTTGTAAGTCAATGCTCACGGCCAAAAAGTGGAAGCTAAGTGTAAATGTCCATCAAGTTAGTGGATAAATAAATGGATGTACATCCACCTGCCAATACACTACTCAGCAATAAACCTGTTCGTTGGTTGTTAAAGCAACAACATGCACAAAGCATCAAAATTGGGATGCCAAAGGGAAGCCAAATAAAAAACAGTACATGTGGTATGACTATATTTGTATAAAACTTTAGAAAATGCAAACATATTGGTGGGAAAGATCATGGGTTGCTTGGAGATGGCGGGAAGTGGAGAGGGGAGACCAGAGGGGGGATTGCAAGAAGCAGGAGGAAATTTCCGAAGGTGATGGATATGCTCATTATCTTGACTGTGGTGATGGTTTCACGGGTACAAGCACATGTCAGAATGTATCAAATTATATACTTTAAATAGGTACAGTGTATGGTATGTTGATTGCACTCCTCCAGCAAATCTGTTAAACAATCCTGGAATATTATATAGAAGTGTGGTAAATAGTAGAAGAAGGGGTTTTAGGAGTTAAAAGTGAATGCTTTAGGGGAGTGGAAGTTGCAGGCGAGGAGGGCTGAAGTGGAACCTGAAGACCTTTGTCCTTCACCAAACTTCACAAAATCAGATTCATTTCTTTATTAAAAATTATTTATTTTTATTATTTAAATTATTTCCTTAGTTACATTTATTACTATAAATCAATTTAAAATTAATTGAAAATTAAAAATCACATTCCTTGATTACTCTGATACTTTTTCTTAATTAAAAAAATTAAGTATACACACACACACCTTCCCTTCTGAACCAGGCTGGCCCCCAAAAGATGTTAAGCTTCTGTTATTTCTCCTCTGGACTGTTTGTAGCTGTGCTGTGTTTGTTCCCTCTTAGTGAGACATTTTACAGTCAGACTGCTGTCCGTCAGAGTCGGATCAGGGAACGGCACTAAAGAGATGAGAGGTTCATCGTGGATGGGGAGCAGGGGCCAGGAAGGATATTTCTGGAGCTCTGCAGAGTCCTGTGTTAGACGCCTACCAAGGAAGGTCAAGAACAACCTGGGAATGATGGGGTCCCAGACAGCAGGTGGAGCAAAGTAGGCAGGGTCCCAGGAAGCCACTGGATGGCAGGTAAAGGGATCTCAGGAAGCATGTACGGCTGGGCCTGTGCACCTTAGCCCTGGCTGATGAGAAAGCCCCCTAACCTCTCTGGGGGAACTTGCTCCGGTTTACAGGCCGATGCCAAGCCCCCAATGCCAAGGCACTTAGCAGAGGGGTGGCAAATCATAAGAATTAACTTGGCTCTGAGCCCCCAACTGCCTGGTTGTAAATCCCAGCTCTGTTCCTCCCCTCACTGTGTGACAGACTTGACCTCTCTTTAGTTTGGTTTCCCCTTTATAACATGGGCCCAGGGAACATGCATGACTCAGAGGGGTTTTGCAAGGGTACGAGCTGGTGCAAAGACGGCCGCTGAGCAGCTGCCTGGTCAGAGTCAGCATCCAGTAAATGGTGCTGCCCCCATAACCATGTCTGAGCGACACACAGGGGCAGGAGCCTGGCTTCAAAACCCAGCTCAGCCACTTTATACCTGACAAGCGTGGTGGGCAGGTTGCTTCCCCACTTGGAGCCCCCCATTTCTCCCCATAAAATAAAGGTTATAACAGCTACTCTAGAAGATTGTTGGGCAGTGAAAGGAGCTCCAGTGTTTCAAGCAGGCGCTGACCCAGAGTGAGGCCTTCACAGGTGAGGGCCATGATGGTTTTTCCCATCATTAGCCTCTGAGCTGGGGTTAGGCCCCCTCGTGTCCTCCCCATCCTCCACCCCAGGTCTACAGCCTCTCTTTACACACCCAGACTTACCTCAGTTGTTGAAATGTATAAAGATCTCTGAATTCGGGGCTCAGGAAGCAAGGCACAATGGAAAGACCTTGGACTTCAGATTTTAAAAGACTATGTGAACTTCAGCAAATTACTCAAACTCTCTGGGCCTCACTTTCTTCATCTTGACAGGAGCCTGATTATGCCACCATGAGGCCATTGTGAGAATTAAGGAAGAGGATATGAGCAAAATGCCTAGCACACAGTAGGCACTCTATAAACACTATCACTCCCCCGCCGCTCGCCATTTTCCTCTCCTCCCAAAGGGCAATGCCCAAATTCTGATCCTGTAGCACAGTGCCTCGTCTGCAGTAGGTCCTCAGGAAATGTTTTCCAGGTGAGTTACTCACTGAGTGAATACAGTGATGCCTAAGGGAGAGGCCACCCAGATTTCCCCCGGCAGGCCTGCCCGAGTGGCTGACATATCTATTATAGATGCCTCACATCCCAATAAATATTTCAATGCAAATAAATAAAGGATGCCATGGGCCTCTCAGCGAGTGACTCTTCATAGCTCACTGCACACAATGTCTCTCCCTGATTCCTGCCCAAAGTCAAGGTGTCTCCTGGGATCCTTCACTGACTCTAGCCGGACACAACGTGTGCCAACGTGGGGCTGGAAAGAAACAACTTAGCTGACTCTTTGCAAAGGAGAAGTGACCTCTTACTTTGGAGTAGCCTGGGGGACACTGGGGAGTCCAAGCTCTGTTCCATGAGGGCCTACATTCAAGTGACATCCATCAGCTTGTCACATCAAATAACCCCAGAGGAGTGACAGGGGTGGTGCTCCCACAGGTCTGGCCTTGTCTATGCCATGAAAAGTGGCAACCAAAGATTCTTCAAAGGAGTTCATTAGATGTTAAATGAGGAGTCACCTTCCAGGCCAATGTGTAATCCTATCCCACCCTATGCTCCCAAGGAGGAAGGTAAGAGACACACAGACATTTGACTCATTCATTCATTCATTCACATATTCAATAACAGGTTATGAGTACCTGCCACGTGCCAGGGGCTTGGGACACAGTGTTGGGAAAGTAGACAGCCCCCCGCCCTCATGGGAGGCAGGATTCTAAGTCAGCCCACGGGATTCCTGCCCCCAGTGTAGATGTCCTGTGAGCATGGGCAGGCCTGGCAATACAAAGCGATTTCACTCTGTGATTAGGTCACAGCAGCTAACAAAGGTGAAGGGAGTTTTTTCAGATGTAATTAAGGTCTCCAATCAGTAGATATTCAGTTCATTTTGAGATAATCAAAGGGGAGATTGTCCTGAGTGGGCTTGACTTAATCAAGTGAAAAGTCTTTAAAAGAGACTGGGCCCATCTTGAAGAAAGTATTTTATTCTCCGGCTTTGAACAAGTAAGCTGCCACATGTGAGAGGGTGTGTGAAGAGTCCACACAGAAAGGAATGGTAGGGGAGCAACCCCCTCCTCCTCCCTCCCCCCCACCACCCAGCCAACAACCAGCAAGAGAGCAAGGACCTCAGGCCTACAGGTTCGAGAAATTGAGTCTGGCCAACGACCACAGCACTGTGGAGCCTGCCCAACACCTGAATGCTGCCTCGTGAGACTGGGATGGCACAGGGATGAGTCAGGAGGCTGTGCCTTGGCTAGCAGAGACCTGGCCAAGGGGCCGGAGTCAGGGAGGAGTCGGGGCCAATCCAGAGTGGGGGGTAGGGGATAAGGGTGAGGGGAAGGAGGAAGTGGGTTCCAGGTGGATGGAGCAGCAGGTCCAAAGGCCCAGTGCTAAGTGGTCGGGCCAGAAGGAGTGGAGGAGGGACTTTGAAGGTCAGGCTCAGGCACTGAGACTTGTACCTGGACAATGACACACTAAGAGTAAGCATCGGGGGACCTCTCTGCCCTGTGGGGGGAGGGCAGATTGCAGTGGGCCGCGCTGGAGGCCGTGAGACAGGTTCGGGGGCTCAATTTTCAGGGTAGATCGTGGTGTCTCTTGCTGAGATGGAGAGGCTGAGGAAGGGGCAGTGGTGGGGGAAGGGGGAAGAGGACGGGGTATTAATAATAAGAAAAAAATGTACAAGACACTTACTGGGAGTCAGGACTGTCCGAAGGTGCTTTGCCTGCACAGATTCTTAATTCTCCCTACAACCCAGTGAGGTACGTATTTGACAGACGGACAAACTGAGGCACAGGGTGGGTAAGGACCTACCCCAAGGCTGCCCAGCCGGCTAGTGTCAGGGGCCGGCTTGGAACACAGCCCGCCTGGCTCTAGAGCGCGTGCTCCCGACCTCGTTGCAGTGTGCAGCCCGCGATGCGTGGAGGTGAGAGCGGTGGGGTGGCCGGCTGGGCGGTGCCGGCAGGTGAGCAGCGGAAGGACAGGTCCGAGGCTCAGGCTTCGCCTCCATGTGGTTAGCCTGTGGGTGGCTAGTGGGCCCATGGGAGTCCGCGAGGGGGTCCGGAGGGGTGGGTTAAATGGGAAGGCGGGAGGGGAGGGGAGAAGAGGAGAAGACAGAGGAGGGGCGAGCAGAGCGCAGGACCAAGCCCTGAGGAAGTTTGACACTCAAAGCCTAGGCTGCAGAAGGGGTTCCCGGGAGCATGCTGAGATTGATGGGCCAGAGAAGTGGGGACCACAGAGGAGAGAGGTCAGGGAAGAGCATGCTGGGGGGAGGACCAAGGGATTAGCGTCGTTGGAATGCTGTCCAGTGTCCCAATCAACGAAAGACTGGGAGTTCTCATTAGGTTGAGGAGGAGAGACCACTTCTGGGTGCCCTGGAGAGAACAGCAGACACGAGGTGGGGGGAGTCGGAGCCCTAACCCCTGCAGGTGCCAGGTGGAGGATGGCAGGCTTGCCCCGGGAGTCAGGAGCCCTGTGTTCAAGCCCCAGGTCCATCCCTGACTTGCTGTGTGTCTTTGGATTAGTCACTGTCGCTCTCTGGGTCTCAGTTTCACCATCTATAAAATGGGAATGCTCATCTCCACTGATCTGCTCCCAAGGCTCTCTGTGAAGGTCAAAAAGGGTCAGATGTAGGCGAGGGTGGAAGAGTCCAGATCAAATGTCGCCTGTAAGAGTGCAGGCCTGGGGGTCAGACATCTGGGTTGAGATCCTGGCTCAGCCACTTGGCGAACAATGCAACTCGGGGCAATGGAGTCAAGGAGAACTCCATCTCATGTGGCGTGTGACTACACAATGGCTCTAAAACTCCTCAACAGCTTAGCACGGCAGTGCTCAACTGTGGTCGGTCCTGGGCATCCGAGGTCTCGTGGTGCAGAAATGCCCACAACGGCAGGTGCGAAGCGCTACCAGAGACCCTACCAGGTGTGGGGCTGCCACACCCAGCCGCTCTGTCCCTGGGTAAGAAGGACCCACTGGTCAGTGTGGCTCTGTCTGGCTCCATCCTCCTGGTACCCAGTGGGCCAGCGCCACCCCGGGCCTCAGTTTCCCACAGCACCTGGTGCTTGCCAGCTGGTGAGCCCAGGAGAAGCAGCCCGGCTGGCAGAGCTGAGGGCAGAGTCAGAAGCGGAGGAGCCCCAGGCCTGTTCCAGGGGGCAAGGAGAGGGGCACCCCTCACCCACACCATTAGCGAAACATGGCCCCGGGAAGGCTTGAGTTGCCCAGCGGGCTCAAGGGCAGACCCGTTAGGGACCCCAGCTGCTGGGTTCCTGGCCCACGGGGATGGGATTTCTATGCAGATCATCCCTGGAGCTTGCCTGGGAGGTGAGCGGGCATAGGATGGACTCCAGGAGCAGTGGTGATCCTTCTGGCTTCACAACGGCATCAAAGTCGGCTCTGATCAGAAGTCCTAGAGCAGCATTGAGTAGTGGGAGCCGAACCCCACCTGATGTGTCCCCAGAGGGGACAAAACAAGAGAGATAAAACAAAGATGGGTGTCTTGTAGAGTGAGTGATAACTGGTGGGGCATGAGGGGGCCCCAAAGGAGCAAGGGAAAGTCCCTCCCCTCCCCAGACTCCCACACAGACAGACACGGACAGACAGCCCCACCATGATAGCTAAGGGACAGACCAGAAGGAGGGGGGACTCCACTTGGGGGACATCAGAGAAGGGCTCCCCGAGGAAGTGGCATCTCAGCTGGACCTTAGCATTGGGGAGGGTTTCAGGAGGCAGAAGAGAGATGACATTCCCAGCCAGGGGTTCAGCATAGGCAAAGGCCCTGTGGCAGGCCCTTGACCATGTCCATCTCCCTCACTAGGCTAGTGGACATCTCAGACACAGGCACCACATTTCTTTTCTATCTGCTCTGCTGAATGTTTGTTTAACGGATATTGTGGGGGAGGAAAGGGAAGCCAGGGTTTCCCTGCCTAGGTTCTAGGAGGTTAGTCACACCGGGTCCCAGAGAAGTGTATGAGGTGGACCGAGGGAGGTTTGGCCAGGTCCAAGGCCTGGGCAGGCAGGAGAAAGGAAGGTGGGCTCTTCGACTGTAAAGGAGAGAAGACTTCTCTGAGCTTTGGGTCTGTGGAACGCATTTATGAATAGTGACTCTCGTTCCATCTCTCAGCGCCTCTTGGCTCTGTGCTGGCCTCGCCCTCCTACGGGCACCCCATGGATGGCTGTCACGCTGCCTCCCCGAGTGTTTCATAGCCCAGGGGACAAAGGCAGCATTTCCCTCCTACTTCCAATTTGGGGTCATGCGACCCAGCTTGAGACATGCCTTCATCCAAACAAGAACCACAAGGTGATGGGAGAGGGGAAGGTTTTTCTGCAAAAGGAGATGGTAATGGAGTTAACCCGAGAAGAGCGATGGGCTCACAGCCCCACAGAGAATGGCCATCCACACGGTGGGCCGTTGCTAAACCCTCCCCGCAGCCAGAGGGGGCTTGCTAAATATGTCTGGAGCGTGGTGACCAGCAGCTTAGTGCCCGTCTGCTTCCCAGAACTCCATATGGGCTCTTTTTGCCTCTATGTATTAGGGTCCCTGGCAGTCCCCCAGTGGTCTCTCCCCTGCTCTCCTTGCTACACTGAGATTCAAACCTTTGTCACAAGCATGATAGGGGCTCATCCCTCATGTAAACACACCTGATCCTTACAACAGCCTCATGTTCACAACTGCCCTATGAGGTAGGTACAGGTGTTTTACAGATGAGGAAACTGAGGCACACAAAGGCTAAGGAACTTGGCTAAGGTTCCACAGCCAGTAAGTGGCAGAGCTGGGATTCAAACCTTGATGGTCTGGTCCAGAGTTCATGCTCCTAACCAGCATGCCACAGCCCCCGTCACTGCTGCTTATAGAACTAGGTCCTAAGGTGTGATCTACACATAAGGACCTATGAGGGCACTATCTACCCTGTCTATATTTTCCTGCCCATCCATCCATCCATCCATCCATCCATCCATCCATCCATCCATCCACCTGCCTACTCATCCAGTCAGCCAAGTACTCCTCCTGCCACCCACCCACCCACCAATCCACTCAGCCACCTGCTCCTCCATCCATCCATCCACCCACCCATCCATCCACTCACCCACATGCCCATCCATCCATCCACCCACCCATCCATCCATCCACTTACCCACTCACCCAGTTAGCCAACTACTCCTCCTGCCACCCACCCACCCATCCACTCACCCACCTGCTCATCCATCCATCCATCCATCCACCCACTCATCTACAAGCCCATCCATTCACCCTTCCATCCACTCACCCACCCATCCATCCACTCATCCATCCACCTAACCTTCTTCCCTCCTTCACTTCATTGTCCTTCCCTCCATTCCTCCTTCCCTCTCCTTTAACCTCCCTTCCTCCCCTAGTTGCATGAAAATCTGTTAGCTATGCCTTTCCTACAGGTCAGGCATCCAGAGATTGTTGCCAGCATGAGCTCAGAGTCTTGGGGGTGGCCGGGCCCCTGACCCCGGGCAGGAAAAAGTGCAGAGCTCACTTCCTCAGAGTAGGCCCCAGCCTAACACATCCTACCAGCCTCCAGCCTACTGCTTGAGCAAAAAAAAAATCACCTAAAACCTCAGGATGGAAGCAATTTCTGGGAACTGGGACCAGCCCTTCCTTAAGCCCATACCTGCCAAGCAGGACAGACAGACAGACAGGCTGTGACCCTAAACAGATGCAACCGCTCAGCCCACAACCCAGCCTGCACACTTCCGGAAACACAGCGAGATCTGGGGCGTCAATTATTTAAACCCTAATTAACATAGCTCTGCATGTCTTTTTGGGGGGCGCACTCAGAACACACAGCATTGTTATCGTGGAAGAAAAGAGAGAATGAAATATTGATGGGGGCCGGCTTTGTTCTCGGCTCAGCAAGAGCAGGCTGGTTGTAGGAAGCGGATTCCCGCCGTTGCTGCAGCTTTAATTAGGAAGGTCGGTGGCTTCTCGGGCGTCTTGGATGCCTTTAATTTCCACAGAGGGAAGCGGCTTCTGAATTTTATTGAACACAGTTGAATTTTTATTTTCAAAAATCAAAACAGAAACAGTTCTTGGCATCTGTTATGAGCGCTGGGTGTTATTTGCTCTTTAGAGATAAAGTTGTTTTTATACGGGTAGAGAGAGCCAGGGAAAACCAGGCCGGAGATTTGTCCTGGGAAAGAGACTCAGCTGGGGGATGGTAGTCAGCAGAAAAATAAACCTCCACTCGACCCAGCTCGGCCTGGGCTCCCGGCACTCTGGCTGGCCTGAGAAATCCATTTGACAATGAACAGTTTGAGCAGAGGTGAAGGTGGTGGTTAACTCTTGGGGCGCTGGAGTCTGACTCGGTTCCAGAACTTTCGGAGGGGGGGCCCAGGAAGCCAAGTGGAGAGAAGTCACTAAGGCCCTAGGTTCTGGGGAAGGCCAGGGCAGACCCCTGGGAGGAAGGGGAGCCAGGAGAGGAAGAGCTGCAAGGAGCAGGGGCAGGGGCAGCGGGGAGCGAGACAGGGCCGAGCAGAATGCGGATGCCGGAAAGGAGGGTCCCTGGTGACAGCCTCAGAGGCCGAGCAGTCTCTGAATGCTCAGTCCCAGGTCCACATGGGCTGGGAGAAGGTGCCACGGAGAAGGGCTCAGGCTTAAGCAGTGTCCCTCCCTCCCCTCGCCTCCTGGGGTGGTTGGTTGATGGGTTCACCTATGAAGCAGATGCCACGCATGTACTAGAAGCCAGACGTCCTAGCAGGCCCGGGGGGCACCAGAGGACAGAGCCACGGCTGCTGCCCAAACGTGGAGACCAGCATGAGCAGCCCCATGTGATAAAGCTGAGGGGCGGGGAGGTTTCACTCACTTTAGACGTGATATAGGAGCTAAAGGTAGAAAGAGAGGGAAGGAGGGAGGGAGGGAGGGAGGGAGGGGAGAGGGACGATGTATTTCCAGATCAAGAATGGCAAGGAAAGCATTCCAGGCAGAGGACGACAGCCTCTGCAAAGTGTGAGAGGCACAGATCAGAAATGGACTTGAGTCGTAGTGGAGGAAGCAGAAGGAAGTGAGGTCCGCCCCAGTGCCAGGCAGGGTGTCCGCAGGCTCAACCTCATGAAGCCAAGCAGATGAACGAGGCTGGAGCTGGGGCAGCCCAGCCCCATCCTCTGGGAGCAGGGGGGCGGGGGCCTGGCATATGCCCCTCATCCAGCTCAAGCCAAACTCGGCAAGGAGGGCCTCGTCTCCTCACTGTTGCATGAATTTTGAGTTGCGGGCGATGGTGGTGTGGTGGCATGGGTTGAAGTCACTTGTGAGCCACAATCGTGTTCCAGTTGCAATTGAGCGAGGCTGGAGCACTTCCTCCATGAATCCGGAGCGGGCCTGTTGTAGTTGCCACAGTGTAGACACTATGGCAGTTCCATCCACAGCCCCTGGGATCCTCTTCCCGTCTCGCTGTGCACTGAATGCCGATTCCGGGTGTGCTTCTTTGCCCACTACTCAGCACCACTGAGTCTCTTTTGTGGAGAACTGCCCTCAAGTTTCTGGAACATACTCTGCCTACACGTACAGCCAGAAGTGCCTGGCCGCATCCATCCTCCTAGAGCAGCCTGATGGGTGGGGGGTATAAAAGCTCCACCTCTCCTGCTGGTGGGCAGGACAACCCAGATGTGTGACCCCCAAGTACCCCCTGTAAAATTTTTTGATATGCACCCTCTCTTGGCCTCTTCCCATTCCCTGCCCGCTTGCTCGCTCCTTATGGGCTGCTCCCAGGAATGCTTCCTAAAAACATCTTTTTGCTTGACTCTGTCCCAGGATCTGTCTTGGGGAAGCAGCCTGTGTATCAACCCTGTTGTCTCCCTCCCTGGCCTTACAGTGTTAAATAAGTCACGCATGAGCATCCACGCACACCGCACATGACCAAGAAGGTGCCAAGCAATAATCTAGATGCTGCAGATGCAGCAGAGGGCAGAACTGTTAGGAGTCCTTACCCCTAAGGAGCCAATACTCCCATGGGGAAGACAGACAACACAAACGTTAAATAAATGAGGTAGTCAGGGAAGTCATCCCTGGGGAGGTGACTTTTGCCTAGATGTGGAGAGGAGGTAGAAAGGATGCAAGCCATGACAGTAACCCATGTAAGAAGTTAAGAGTGTTCCAGGGAGAAGCAACAGCAAGTGCAAAGGCCCTGAGGCAGGATTTTGGAGAGTTCAAGGAATATCCTAGAGGCCAGTTTGCAGGGGCTAAGTTTATGTGGGGAAGGGTAGAAGATGAGGGTCTGTGAGGCATGGAGTGTAGGTACTGCCAAGTTCCTACATCCCCTACTCTACACACATTAGCTTTTATTTCAAATGTGGCAGGAACCAGCAGGAGGTTCTCTTTGTCTCATACAGAGTAATTTCAACTCCATTCAGAAGCCCAAGAGGGAGCGGGCCTCCTCCAAGTGGACTTGTGAGCAACAGAGCTATTTGGGTGGAGACTACCGTCTCCCTAAAACGCTTTTTGCACCAGCTGCCACAAGGATGGATTTCTCTGCATCTTGTTACACACACATGCACACAAGCATTGAGGGGCTCGGACATCCACGTGCTCGTGACTCTGCTTCTTTTTTCTCTCGCTCCCTTACTCATTCAACAAGCATTCACTGGGCTCCTTGGCCTGTCAGGTACTACTCTGGAGCCCCCTGGTGAGGGAGGAAAAACAGGGGCCCTGCCCAAGCAGGCCTCACATTCCAGTGGGGGGAACGGGCAATAAACAAATGATGAGAAATACATGGAGAACACACTTTGGGTGGGGCCAAATCTCATACAGAAAAATAAAACAGGTTGGACAAGTGGTTCTCAACTGGGAAGGCTTTGCCCTCAGGGCACGTTTGATAACATTTGGAGACATTTTTTGGGTCACGATCATCTTTGGAGGGTGGGTGCTACTGGCATCCAGCGAGTTGAGATCAGAGAGGCTAGGAAACGTCCTATCATCCACAGGACAGTTCCCACGACCAAGAATTAGCCAGGGCAAAATATAATAGTGCTGAGATTGAGAAGCCATAGATGAAAGGAAAGAGAGTAACGGAGAAGAACCACGGAAGCCTGGATGGTCAGAGGAGACCCCTGGACGAGGTAACATTTTGGCAGAGACGTGAATGAAAATGGGAAGAGCTTTCCAAGCGTAGGGAACAGCCAGCGCAAAGGCTGAGGTGGCGCAGGACTTGGTGTGGTCAGGGAGTACAGGGAGACACAGCTCATCCTTTTTAAAGACCGTAGGATGTTCCACTCTGAGAATTAGCTACCTCGAGCGAGAAACACAGGTTTCACCTCGGAATCATTTCTGAACATCCTCTTCCCCAAAATGTGAGGTGTCCCTACTCATCTGAAGGGCTGTGGCAGTTTCCATCCGACACTAGGCTCCAAGCTGGGCACCTTGGTGGGAAAAAGGAATTTCCCTCTAGAACCTTTGACCCCTCAGACTTGGACGAGGGCCCAGGGGTCAGGGAGGGTAGTCCCTCCTGCTCACAACCCTGTGGGAAGGTCATTAGGGAAGGTTCCAGCAAAGCATTTTGTGTCCACAATGATTTTGCTTTCTATCTTCTAATAACCTGGAGGAGTTAGTGGGTCCAATGACATCACCCCAACCCTCTATTTAATAGGGCCAACCGAGGCTCAGGTTGGCTAGGACTTGTCCAGGATTTCTAGACAGCCAGAGCAGGGGCCGGGGCCAGCCTTGTTTGCCAGCCACTGAGCCCCGCCAGTCCCGCTCAGATTTTATAAACAAGGCTGAGCTCTGAGAGCCTCTGTCTCCCAAGGCCCACACCCTCTTTGCTGTGACATTTCCTCTTCCCCCCTCGAGGGCCCAGCCTCGCTGGAGGCTTTGATTAAAAATGCACCTCCTAATCTCATCAGAGGCCAGAAACATGCATATATGCAAATCAACATCTGCTCCTCTACTCAGGGAAGGATCTTCCCAGAGTGCTCTGGGAAAAGGGGCCCAGCCCAGTGAACTCTGAAGGGAAGGCTCCAGAACATCTGAAAGTCACTTCAAAATCCCCAGGTCCCTGATGAAAATTCACTCTTAATGTAATTGGAGGTTATACTTGAAGAAGCAAGAAAGGAGCGGTCCCAGTGTGGCCCCCCTCAAGCTGTGGCTCCTTCCTAATCAAGCCTGTTCTGTGTTACAGGAGTCGGGGCCTGACCCCTGGTCTGGGGGAGCCTGCCCCTCTGGCCAACAAGGGAGCCATGGCTGGTGGTCACTTCCAGGCTTTGACGAGTGTCTTCTTTGCCCACGTGAAAGTATGAGACCCCGTCCCAGGAGAACTAGTGTAAGCACAGAACACCAGATGCTGCGACAAGTAACCCTCAAAGTCTCTGTGGCTTAAGACAGCGAAACTCCATTTCTCACTCATGTGAAGTCTGCAACCATGGCAGGAAGTGGGGGTGAGGACAATCCTGGGCTGGTGAAAACGTTCACTGTAGGCTTCTTCTGTCTGGAGGTCCTAACTGCCCCTTGGACCCAAGTCTCCCTGGAGTACGGCCCTGAGGGTCTGTGGGCCGGGCCTGGAAGCCACCTACATCACATAATGCCCACATTCCACTGTCCACAACTTAGTCCCATGGTCTTGCCTAACCACAAAGGAGGCTGGGAGATACAATCTAGTGGTACAGCCAGAAGGAAGAGGAGAAAGTGGCAGGGGTGCTCGGGAGGGGTCTCTCCCAGACAACTTCAGCACTGAAGGGCCCTCTGAGTGTTGACTGGTTCCAGCCCCTTTGGCTGTAAGCAACAGAAAGAGCATTAGGACGCTTATTGGCAGAATGTTAGGGAATCACCTGACCGGGATACTGTGGGGCTGTTCTGGAAGCCCGGGGAGTAGCCACCACAGCCGGAGGGTCTCAGTAAGATTGGCCTGGTCATAGGTCAGGCCACAGCTGGGGTGAGGAGCATCCACTCTTATCTTCATCCTTGCATCATGAGTTCCATGAACAGAGTCCCACTACTTGTGGGAGCACCGGGTGGGCCACACCTAGATCCCACAGCCAACCCCCAGCTGCAGAGTGGAGAGAAGACTGACCTGGTCCAGGTGGCTACCACACAGCATGCAATGCAGCTGCATTTGTCATGCTACCCAAACTACCCCTCAGAGGAGGGGTGATTTCCACAGGGAAATCGGGAGGCCAACTTTAGGAGACCAGGGGCTGGGACCCCAGAGGATCTGTTCCTGAGATTAGGAACTCTCTATTGTTTTTGGTGGGCCCACTGGGGATCAGATGGCAGAGGTCAAAAAGGAAGCAGAACTGGATCCCTAGTCTTCCCAAGGTTGTGGTGCTCCATTCCCACTTGGTGGCAGATGGAATCTGATGCCATTTTTGTTCATCAAAGTCCACCATCTCTTCTCTGAGGCTTCGGCCTTGTTAGGATCTGAAGCCACCTTGATTTTTCTAGAGGAAACATACCTACTGAGAAATTTAACTTTCAGTGGCAGCCTAGGTGGTGGGGCGGGAGGGGCTGTATAAGAAGGACATAAAGGCAGAAGCACTTGTGGGAGTCATTACAGGGCGTAGACTTAGGTAGGGCCATAGAATCGGCATTCGGATGGTGCTTCTCCAAGCTCTCAACACTTTTGACCATATGTTTGCTGGGGTGGAGGTATGAATATATATTTGGATGTGATTACATTCCAAGAATGTGGTAGACATGAGCTCTTTTGCCTTCCCAGCCTCCATGCAGCCTACTGTTGGAAAGAGAACCCCAATTTCCTTTGGGGACTGCCCCCCACTTCAGGCCATGTGCTCACTTGTAGCTGATTTGAGCCCCAGCAACATGTGGCATGGGCCTTATCAATCAGAACACAGAGCTTGGTTCAGGAGTGGGCAGGTGACCTGGCGTGGGCCAATCAAATGGAATCCTGGAGCAAGAGACAGAGGCACTCTCTCTTGTAAAAAAAAAAAAAAAAAAAAAAAAAGGTAGGTCAGCCTAGAGCTCTGCTGGTGGCCCTTGTTCCCGACAAAGGATGAAACCTGCAAAGGAAAGGAGACTTAAAGATGCAGAGCAGTAGATCCCCAATGTTATGGGCTGAATGGGGTCCCCTGCAAAAATTCGTGTGTTGAAACCTCAACCCCCGCAGTGACTATATTTGGAGATAAGGCCTTTAAAGAGGTAATTAAAGTTAAACTAGGTCATAGTGGTAGGGCTGCAAGCCAATGGGACCGGTGTCCATGTAATAAGACTGGAGATGCCAGGAATTTGTGTGCACAGAGGAAAAGGCCATCTACAAGGCAAGAAGAGAGTCCTCAGGACTAACCAGCTCTGCCAGCCTCTTGGACTATGAGGATCTTGGACCTCCAGCCTCCAGGACTATGAGGAAATAAATTTCTGTTGTTTAAGCCTCCCAGTCTGTGGTGCTGGTTGTGGTACCCCAAGCTGACCCATACACCTGATGATGTCATTTAACACCTGGGCCAGCTGTGCCCAACACCTGACAAGCTTCCCCTGAACATTTCAGTCACGTGAGCTCACCAGTTCCCTTTTGCCTTAAGCTAGTCTGACTCAGAGTTTCTTTACTTGCAAAGGGTAAATGAAGAATTCCCCATTATGATAAAATATTAAGTGGTAGACTCAGGGTGTGGGATTATTTTCTGCTTTTATTTTACTGCTCTGAATTTTATAAAATGAACTTGGATTACTTTTGTAATTAAAATTTAAAAAGGTTTCATATAAGGAAAATATCCGTTTTTCTCTGCCATGCATAAGGCCAAAGGAATGTCTCCTTCCCAACAGCCAAGAGAGGCCCAGAAAGAAAGGGTTAGGGCATGGGCGGATCACCACCTGCTAAGGCCACCCTGTGCACCAGTGGCCAGCTCCTGGCATAAGTTACCCAATTCATTTTCACAAAGGCCAAGCCAAGTAGGTCCTTTCTGTATCCCCCAGTGCACAGATGAGAAAACAAATGTTCTAGGAGATGACGTTTTAGCTAAGGTCACCCTAGGGGTTAAGTCGCAAAGTGGGAATTCGGCTCTGGATTTTCCTGATGCCAAAGCTCTCTTTTTCCTGCAGCAGATAAGTAAGGTGAAGTCCTGATCACAAAGCCCTGAGGACTGATCGCTATTGAAATGGTCCCTAGAGGGTCCCTAGACTGTATCAAGGTCTCTGCGCTTGGGGCGTGGGGGACACAGAGCAAAATCAGTGAGATTTCTCTGGGCCAGCTCAGAAAAACCGATAAATTCAATTACTAGCGTGTTGTTTTAAAATATGTGTATGTATTTATATGGTTGTAAACCTGTGTGTATGGGTAGATCTAGATCGATGTCGCTGTTACGTTGATACCCTTATACTCGTTGGCTGGAATCACATGAAATCGATAGCATTAGACCATTTTTGTTCCATAAAAATGGATCTTCTAAATGCATTAGCTCTATAGCTATGCCTAATCTGTATCATCTATGTCTACATCTCTTTTTCACAAAACAAAAACAAAAACACAAACTCACAAAGACGCCTCTGAATCTGGGGCTTCAGGAGTCTGGATGCTCTGGGATGGAAAGGAAGCAAGGCCTCGGGGGCTTTGAGGCAAAGGCGGCCCGAGGCTGGTGGCCCCGAAGTCCTGGCCCCCCGAGAACGCTGGTCCCCTCGGCTCCCTCTGCCGACCAGGGAGGCCCTCAGGAACGGCCGCTGCCCCCTCCACAGCAGACGGGACACCAGTGGCCCATCCGACACTGGCCTGTGCTGGCGGCCAGGCAGGGGCAGCTCTCCGGGGTCAGGCCCCAGGCCGGCGTCCCGGGCCGCAGGGCGGAGCCAGGGCAGAGGGAGCAGGCCTGCCGTGGGCTGGGCTCTGGGCCCGTCCAGCTTCTCCCTTCCTGTACCCCACCCCCCGAGCGAGGGGAGCCCCCCCAGTCCTGCAGGCCTGTGCCAATCGCCTCGCCGGCTCTGTCAGCCTGGCCTCCAGGCGCCCCCTCCCCGGATCCGCGGGCCTCTGGCGGCCCAGCTGAGGCCCCGGCCGCCTCCTCTGGCCGTCGGGCTGTTTGTGGAGCCTTCCCGGGCAGCTCTGAGCCTCTGTCTTCCTATTTAGACAAACAAACAAAAGCCGGTTTGGTTACCACGGGCGGGCTGTGAGGCGTCCAACACAAACCGAGGCCGCCCGCCTGGCGTCTCCAAATGGCCCGGGTTCGGTTCAGGCGGTCCCAGGACATTTGCCTCATTCCTGCTCTGGCCTTGTTACCCGACTCTCCCCGCCTCGGTGACACACTTCCCCCGGCCCCTCGACGGAAGCGGCGTGGAATGGGGCCTGGCAACTCCGGGCTGCAGAAGACTGGGGCCTCCGAGTCCCGGGGCCCTGGCCGAGCTGGAGTCTGCTGGTGTCCTCGAAGCCCGGGGGTGTCCTGCTTCAGAAGAGCTTAGGCCAACACCCACTGAACAGATGGAAAAACTGAGGCCAGGGAAAGGAGTCTTTTCCAAGGTTCCGGAGTGAACTGGGAACAAAACCTCTAAAAATCCCCAAGCAGGATCAGGACCTATCTACACAGTAGAATTTGAGGAGTACCTCCTAATGGACCTTCTTCTTCCGTGAATCTCTTCCCTAAGGGCCCAAATATCTTGAACTTCGACCATTAGAGCTCTGTTCCTTGAGTCCAGCTGGTAAAAATCTCCTTGATAATGAGTTAAGGCAAGAAAGCAGGGTACAGACAAGCATCTTTAGAAGTATTCAGTAACCTACAACATGTGTCTGTGTGTCTGTATGATTTTTTAAAAATTACACACACACACACACACACACACACACACACACACACTTGGATGAATATTCCTGGCAGCATATCCAAGAAACTACTAACAGAGGTCGCCTCTGGGGAGGAAGGCAGTAGATACAGTTGTACGGAGACTGACTTTCCACTGCACGCTCCTCTGCACACTTCTTACTAGGTGCATTTTCACTTTGCAATCACAAAAATAGGGCAGACACTCACATGGTCCTCCCTTGCTACAAGCAAGCCCTGTCCTTGGTGCTTTTATCAACTGACTTCACCCTCATAATTATTATTATGCCCATTGCACAGACAAGGAGACTGAGATATTAGTAACTTGCTCAAGGCCACACAGTCAGGGGGAGGCAGAGCTGAAATTTGAATGCTGACAGTCCAGCTCCAAAGTGTAGACAGGTCGTGTGCGTATGAATGTGCCACGCCATAAAGAGCACCTTGACAAACAAGACATGGAAAGATACATTTCTTGGGGTGGGAACAGGGAGCAGATGTGACACTGAGTCACACAAGCCTTCGGAAGACTCACTGGCCATCAGACTCACCTGCTGTTGCCCTGGGAGCAGGGCAGGAACCCCACACACATGAGGCAGAGGCTCTGGAGCTGTGGGTAGGAGGAGGCTGGGGAGAAAAAGGGTACATCCTTGGGGACCCGCATCTGCTAAAAACTTGCTCATCGCCTTTCACCTGGCCTATCACAGAGGGCTGGGTAGGAACCAGGACTGCCACCCCAGATGAAGGAAGAAGCTGAATTTCAGGGCTTGCTCCTTCAGTAAGAGCAATGGGAAGTTTTTGGTAATAGTGCTGTCTCCTCAAATTTCTAACCCTGGAAGAATAATAAATACTAACAGAGTAATAGTGGTAATAATAGTATTTTGGCAGGATAAAGATGGCCACAGATTCTTTGACATCCTCCCATGGAGCTTTGGGGGTATCCACTTCTTCTTCTTGAACCTGAGTGGTCTGTTACTGCTTTGATGAATAGAATATGGTGGAAGGACAGTGTGCTTGTTCCCAGGCCTGGGCCTTTAGAGATAGCAGGTCCCACTTCCTGTCTCTGGGAACACCTACTCTTGGCATGCTGAGCCACATGCAAGAATCCACCTACTCTTCTGAGGAGACCTCATGGAGAGGGACAGGAACCCAGAGGTGCCCAGCCTTCCCACGAATGTGAGTTGAGGCATCTTGGAACTTCCAAACTGCCCCACTCATCCACTGAATACCACCAGGTGACTCCAGGAAATCTCACTTGCTGCAAAAGCAGAGCTCCACTCAGGTTCCCAACTCAGGTAACCATCTCCCAGGTCAAGAAAGAGAATATGTATGCCCCCATGGGTATGCCCCCATGTCTTCTCTATGCTCACAGATAACCACCATCTTGGCTTTCCATACTATTTTCATCTCTTTTAGAATTTACTTACCATTTATGCACACAAATTTTAAGTATATAGTTTAAGTTTACTCCTTGAACTTTCTATAAAGAGAATCATACAGTATGCATTCTTTTGTGTCTTACTTCTTTTGCTTGGCATCTTGTCTGTGCGATTCACTTCTCTCGCACTCATTCACACGTATATCGGTATTTTGGCCATGTTCACTGCTGCATAGATCTTCCTTGGGTTGACACACAACAAAGCATGTAACAGATCTATTGCTGATGGGCATTTGGGTTGTTTCCAATATTGGGCTTTTGGGTACAGTGCCCTCATGTTCATCCTTAACTGTGTCACCTGGTGAATATGGGCTCATGCTTCTTAGTTTGTGCTGCAGAGTGACATTTCTGTATATAGTCTATACATATCTTTGACTCTTATAGATAATTTCTTGCCCTAGATTCCACTCCCACCATCAGTGTCTGAGACTGTGGTGTGAACTGTATCTCATCCTGGAATTAATCTGTATCTCTCTGATGCCTTAAGGCCAGGCACCACTTGGTAACTTTATTGGCCATTTGCATTTCCTTTTACATGAAGTGCCTGTTCAAACTTTTCTCCTATTTCTTTACTGGCTTTACAGCATTTTAAATTTTTATTTAATAAAAATAAATTAATAATAAATAGTCTGTTTCCAACCTTTAAAAATTGAGACACAATATACTAAAATACAGACATCTGGTTACAGGAAAAATAAACTTGGCCACCCTACCCTGCATGGTAACATGACTGACTGGGGCCAAGCTGCGAAGAGACTCGTTAGGCATGGTGTGGATTACCAGCATTCCTCAAAACCTACTGCCAGGCTGATTTCATTCATTTTTGTGCTATGCAGTGCAGGCAGTTGTGTTTGAGGCCTCTGATTTAATGAAGTAGGCTTTACTGGCTTTTCACCTAACCTGCTGTGGGGGGTTAATTACAGGAAATGTCCCAAATTTGTTCATGTCCCTTATATATTCATCCTTTGGTATAACCTTCCACATGACTTGCTTTGGACAGTGACTGAAGTCTCTGATGTAAGCAGAGACTTGAAAAACATTAAAGCATGGGGGCTTACCTTCTTACAGCTCATAAAACCCTATAACCTGGGCGAGGCTGCTGGAGGGTGATTGACTACATGGAGAGAAGCCCTGGTTATCCCAAATATCCCAGCTGAGAACGTCATCAGCCAGCTAGCCCCAGCTGGCCCACTGGTTGACTACACATACATAAACAAGCTCAGCCAAGATGAGCCAAATGTGGCTCAGACTAGAAGGAATTCCCAGCTAAGCTTGGCTCAAATTGCTATCATGCAGAATTGTGAAATAATAGAAAATTGTTTTTAAAGTCACTAAATTTGGGGGATCTTTTGTTACACAGCCAAAGCAAATTGATGTATTTGGTAACTGAGTATTTGAGAAACCCAGGAACGTCTAAGAGAAATGCAGGTAAGTATTTGGAAGAAGCTTCCAGATCACATCTTCACATAGAAAAACAGACTAGTACAAGATCTCCTTCAAATGGCTGGGGTCCTGACTTGTCTGTCCCCACCATCCCAACCCTGATTCCCAGCCCCACATTCCCCTCTAGACCCCTAAGTGACTGGTATATTGTGACCCCACCAACCTACAAAAAGCCCAGGCATAAGCCCAGTGTCAGATTAGTTCATATTTTCTCACCTTAATTAAAAGTCCAAATGGGACTATTGGCAGCTTAGGCCTTCATTTGGAAATTGAACCATATTCCCATTACTAGGAACATCTAATTAAAACATCCGTTAAAAGTCCATAACATTAAGTTAATGGGGAAAGCCAGGAGGAATTCAATTAGATTTTATTTCTGTAAAATTAATATTAGTAACTTTTAAAAAAGTGTCCCCAATGCTGATTGTTATTCATAAAAGGCTCTCTGAGCCTCAAGATGGGAGTCTTGGAGATCAGATTGAACTGAAGTGGGATTCTAGCAGAAGACAGAGAGCTGATGGGCTAAGTCCCGGATATAGAAGATGGAGTACTTGGCTTTGCACCCAAAGCTTCCCATAACCTTACTCAGGAGGCTCCAGGCTGGGAATCTGGAGACCTGGGGTCTGGCAGGGGACTTTAGCCAAGCCACTTAGCCTCCTTGGATTCAGCTTGCCCTTCTGTCAAATTGGGCTACCAGTTAGTTATAGTTCTGACGTGCTATTTCACAGAGGTGTCTTGAGGCCATAAGAGAATGGAGAGGAAAGACCTTTGAAGAAATAAACTTGGCCCAAATGGCAGGAGAGAATGAGGAATGAGGGCTGGAGCCACATACCACCTGTAGTCTACTTTGGGAGCCACTCATCCAGAATGTAGTGGGCACTCAATTAATGGCAGCCATTGTCTTTATTTTATCAGCAGGTTAGATTTTGTAAAGAAAATAGGTAATCACTTTATTTTTTGACAAAATAAAGAGCTGTCTGCTCATTTTAAATGGAAAAAATTAAAATAAAAAGGAAAATAATTCTAAATTCTACTGCTAAGAAATAACCCTTGCTCACATGAGTGAGCACTGTTCCAATCACATATACGCTCATGGAACATTAATTAAGTCCGTAGAGTGATGGACAGATGAATGGATCAAAACAAAAACAAGTTATCGAAATGTGCTCCGATTGTACATTAAGGAAATTGTATACATTACTTTAAAGAAAAGTGATAAAATATGTTTAACCTGAATTCAATGGAAGAGAAATAACATTATGAAACTAAAAATATTGGTGAATATTTCATTTCAAGAGATGTTCTTTCATAAAAGAATCAAGGTTTAAGAAAAAAATTGTAAAACCATGAAAAGGCTAGCCCAGTGCTATAGTCTGAATGTGTTCCCCCAAATTCACATGCTGAGACCTAACTCCCAACATGATAATGGTGCTAGGAGCTGAGGCTTTAGAGAGGTGATGAAGTCACGAGGGCAGAGCTCTCAGGAATGGAATTTAGTGTCTTTATAGAAGAGATCCTGAAAAGCCTCCTTCTGCCGTGTGAAGACATATGAGAAGTTGGCTTCTGTAACTCAAAAGAGGCTCCTCACCAGAACCTGATCATGCTGGCTCCCTGGTCTTGGACTTCCAGTCTCCAAAACTGCCAGAATAGGGATCACTGGGTGGCGCAGCGGTTTAGCGCCTGCCTTTGGCCTGGGGCGTGATCCTGGAGACCCAGGATCGAATCCCATGTCGGGCTCTCGGTGCGTGGAGCCTGCTTCTCCCTCTGCCTATGTCTCTCTCTCTCTCTCTCTCTCTCTCTCATAAATAAATAAATAAAAATTTAAAAAAAACTTAAAAAAACTGCCAGAATAAATTTCTATTACTTATAAACCACCCACTCAATGGTATTGTTATAACAGTCCAAATGAGTTAAGCCATCTACGTCAGAAGGGAAGCTTTTGGCTGCAAGTAATGAAAAAGTAGCCCACACTCACCTAAACAGTAAGGGAATGTATGTGTTTATAGAAATCCAGCGTTTGAGAGCTTCTGGTCACTCAATCAGGCAGTTTGATGATTTTAATGATTAGATTCCTTCTCATCTTTTCTCTGCTACCCCAGAGCTGGCTCCTGCCCCAGGGATGGTTTCCTCATGGCTTGGTGCTAAGATATAAATAGCCATATAGAACAATTCCCAACCTCCTCTGCTTTGTTTGTTTATTTATTTATTTATTTGTTTGTTTGTTTATTTATTTATTTTCTACCTCCTCTGCTTTAATTGGATCCTTACAACCACTGAAAAGGAAGATACTCTCTTTTGTGAATGAGAAAACTGAGGCTCAGAGAGGTTAAGTGACTTGCTCAAAATCACACAACTAGCAAGTGGCAGAGCCAGAATTCCAAAGAAGTAGTCTGGGACAGATTACATTGTGGGTCCTGGTGGTTCATCCTTGGTCATGTGACTTTACAGTACCCCCTCAGTGAAGGAGTGTAGTATATTCCCCCCATCCTTGCCTTTGGGTGAAATCATGTGACTTCCTCCAGCCAAGATCATGAGACAGAAGGTGACAGTGTGCCAGTTTTGAGTCTCACTTGTAAGAGATTGTATGCTTCCTTTTTCTTTACTTACAAGAATATTCTCTGGCTGGTTTGCTGGACCAAGAAGGATACCAGATAAGTGGAACAGACTTTGCACAGATCTTCAGGTCAAGCAAAGGTACCCCAGCTCCATAGCCTAGATTGGCTAATTCGTAGATGAACCACAAATATATCAACAAGCCCAGCTAAAGGTCAGAGAAGCTGTTTTAGTCCATCCACAGAGGCATGAGCGAAACTAATTCTTGTTGTTATAAGCCGAGAGTTTTCCCACCCACCCACTCTGTTCCCTCCCCCTTTTCTGTTACACAGCACTATTGTGGCAATAGCTGACTGATACAGTCTGACTCCAGAGCCTGTGCTCTTAACTGCCACCTCACACTGCCTGTGTCTGGTGTATACTTCCCCTCCTAGACAGATGCTGTTGTCCCTGAGTGTGGAGAGGGCTGGAGACGAAGAGTAATGCCTCAGAAGGACTCTGGGGCTGGCAAGGGGCTGCACCTCTCAAGCTCATGGATGAGTAACCAGGCAGTGCTGAGCCGCTCAATTATGCATTGCTATCAATCCACATGGTTTGCAGAACACACTGTGCATTATTGTCAGCAAGGCAGACCTCTGGCTTCCTTTGGAAGCTTTTTTCTTTATCTTCCTCTCTCAAGGCCGGGGTAGCTTGTACCTCTGGAAACCAAAACGAGGCAGAGGGAGCAGATAGTTTCCAACTGGTACTTCATCGGGCCTGCGTCAGGACAACAGCTGGTGCAGAAAGTCTGGGTTTTGCAGGGTGGGTTGGCCACTTCAGGGCTCACCATACTACTTTGAGATTCCATGGTCCAGTCACCCTGAATCGCAGTTTGCAAACTTCTTCTATTCTTTCTTGTCTCCAAGGGGCTTGATATAAGCTCTCCTTTCTCTTGGAGCAGCAGGTCACCTGATGTCTCAGGGTAAGTTGCCCAGAAACAGATCAACATAGGGATTCTTATAGCAGCAGCTTTTTTTGAGGAACAGATGCAGGAGAAACCTGAAAAGGAGTAGGGGAAGGAGAGGGCAGGGGAAGAAGTTGAGTGAAGCTGTGGGTCCCACAAGAGTCCATCCTCAGCCTAATCCTCCGGGGAGCTCTGGAGAGTGGACAGACCCAGAGTTGTCCCACCTTAAGGCAAGGGGACCAGGTTTGTGGCCCTACATCAATCATTGATAGAAGTCTGCTTCCTCAGTGGAGTGATGAGGGGAACATGGAATCTCATAGGAATCGCCAGATGAAATGGCTCACCCGGTTGAAGATTCTCGAAGATTCTCTGAAGTGGGGGCAATAGTGGGTCTCTTGATCCCCCACTTACAGTGGCCAGGGTGGATGCACCTATGCCAACTGCTCTGGCTAACCCCTCCTTATCCTTCAGGTTTCCACGTGAATGCCACCTCCTCTAGAAAGCTGTCCCTGTTCCTTCTCTCTTTGGCTCTGTTTCTTGGTTCTTATCTATGCTGTCATGGCTTTGACCCCTATCAGATGGAAAACACTTATTCAATGCCTCAATAAGTGTCAGCTCCTTGAAGGCAGAGATCATGTCTCCCTTTTTCACTGTTAGATGGTTAGCATAGTAGTTGGTCAATAAATGCTTCTAGAAGGAAAGGAAGGAGGAAGGAAGAAGGAATTGGAGAAATATAGAGAGATGAGTCATTGCCAGGTTCTCTTAGAATGGATCCTTAAACCCTAAGTTTGGGGGATCCCTGGGTGGCACAGTGGTTTGGCGCCTGCCTTTGGCCCAGGGCGCCATCCTAGAGACCCGGGATCGAATCCCACGTCGGGCTCCCGGTGCATGGAGTCTGCTTCTCCCTCTGCCTGTGTCTCTGCCTCTCCCTCTCTCTGTGTGACCATCATAAATAAATTTTAAAAAATTAAAAAAAAACCCTAAGTTTGGGAGAATGGAGTCATCTCCAGACCATGCTTTGAGATGTCTATAAAACATGAACTGAGCCAGAGGACCCACTCCTTGCCTGAAGCTCTGAGAATTGTCAGTGTGATGTCTTGGCTGGAACTGTGATGTTAGCACAGAAGAAGTGCTGACCCCCTCCTTCAGGAGGGCCTCCTGCTTCTCTATAGCAGTCCTGGCTGCCCCTCCCCACCTGTAGGGCTTCTTACAGATCCAGGAATACAGACCTCAGCTTTCCCATCCATCTTCCTCTTCAACCCCACAGATGCAGTTTAGAGCCATACAGTTTTGCACAGGCCATCCTGTCTAGCTCCCTCCCTGAACAAATGGGACACTGAGGCACACCCAGCATCTGATCCCAGGTCACCTAGTAAGTTGGAAGCATCACTGAGACTAGAATCCAGCACTCTCAGGGCCCAAGCCTGTGCTGCCTCCTCCATCCCCTTTGTCCCAGGCAGCCCCTGCACACTTTCGGGCTTAACTCTGAGATCAGTGCAGATTAATTTGATCTTAGAGACAGACTTCTGGGGCAGATGAATCTGCCGGTACAGTGTAGTAGGAAACACAAGCAGAAGGGTGTGCCTGGCTTTCCCCACTGAGGCACCTGCTCAGACACAGGGGGCCTCCTCTGCTGAAGATGCCACAGTATGGTCACCATGTCCAGGTTATAACCACAGAGCCATCTATAAACATAAGAAGGGTCCTTGAGGTCCCAGAGTTCAAATCTTTCTGGGGACAAAAGGTAAATTGAGGTCCAGAGAAGGCAGGGATAGAACCCAAAGACACACAGTGCCCTTTCTGTGCAGGGCCAGAGCTACAACCCAGCTCATGTTGCCTCTTAGTCTATGGTTCTGTGGCAGATGCTACCCATTGCCTACTCAATTCCATCACTCAAGGCCCCTCCTCTTTCGCTAATCCTTCCAGTCAATGAGAGGTGAAGGGGGAGCTTCAGGATGTGGCTTACATATCAAATGCAAAGGCAAAGCTTTATTAGAAAAAAATCTTTGCCTTGACCCCATTCCCTCTGCCTTTGATGCAGATGTGAGGTCCAGAGAGCCACCAGCCATTTTGGGATCAGGAAGCAAATGCATGAGGTCCAAAGTCAACATCCCAAGGATGTTGGAACTGAAAGATGAAACAAACCTCAGACCTTGATCACATCATTGAGCCACTGAACTGATGCCCCAAACTGCCACGCTCCAGTCTCCCAATGGCTTGTCATGGGAGAAGAAGAAATCCCAATTAATTTGGATCATAGTAGTAGACTTTTGTGTTCCTTGCAGCTGGCATTCCTAATGGACAAAGACATTTTCCACACTGTTTTGTAACTACCCTTTGAGGTGGCCGGGCCATATAGCAGCATGCCCATATCGTGGATAGAGAAAGTGGAGTGTGTCTGCCTGGTTTCAAGCTGTCTCCCCTCCAGCGCTTGCAAACTCCAGATTTGCAGAAAAGCCATGCATGTCCTTTGGTCCTGGGCTTGCAGTACAAAGGGGGTAGAAATGTGTTCTCCAAACAAACACTGTCCCAGCACATCGTGTGGGTCCTGGGTTTGCAGGAATATCAAATAGCACTGAATTAGGCCATGGTTTGGGAAGCCCTGGCTGCCGCCCCACTGGTTCTTCTGGGGCTTTGTCCTGGGAAAGCCATGGTGGGGCCAGCACTGGAGTGGGGAGGGGAGCACGATGGGTCTCCATTAACTCAACGAAAAATGACTCATTTGGGAAAACAATTTAAAAAAATAGAAAACAAAACAAAATAAAACCACCCCCAGGCATTGGAGACTTTTAGCTGAATAAAAGCTGCTTTAATCAACATGCAATAAGAAAGTGTGGGGATCCGACATAAACTTCCTGCCAGCTGAGTTCTATAGGTTCTCACTGCGCCTGGACGCCTGCTGTTGGAGCCAGAACAGTTTCATGTGTAGCATCAGAGCTCTGGTCACTCTGGGTCTCTGGAGACCCAGAGCTGAGGACCCAACTGCCCAGATCCCCTCAGAGAAGCCCATCACCCAGGTGTCCCAGCCCTCTATGGATAAGGCGTGTCCATTCTCCGCCTGGGCTCACCTCACCCTGCCGAAAGCTGGTTCCTTATGGGATGATGTGCTTCTGTCTTGCCTAGTGGAGCCACTCTTAGAAACCAGGGGTCCCTCTGGAGGCAGCCTGAGCTTCCCATCCTGCAGGATTTGATCCACACAAAAGCTCCATGTACCGGTGAATTAACTCTTCCCTGTTGCAACCAACAAACCCTAAGAGGTCAGTGGCTTGACGCAATAGAACCTTACCTGCCATTCACATTATTAGTCTAAGGCAGGAGTGCCTGGTCCACAAAATGACTTTGCTTGGCGATGAGAGGACCTGAGATCTTCTTATATTTACACTTCCCTCTCCCTAGAGCCCAGCTGTCCTCTATATTAATCCATAGATGACAACAAAGAAAAGAAAAGATAAGAAGAGAAAAGGAAAGGAAGAAAAAGAAAGAAAAAGAAAAGGAAGGAAAGAAAAGAAAAGAAAATAAAAGAAAAGAAAAGAAAGAAAAAGAAAAGAAAAGAAAGAAAAGAAAGGAAAGGAAAGGAAAGGAAAAGAAAAGAAAAGAAAAGAATAGAAAAGAAAAGAAAGAAAGAAAGAAAAGAAAAGAAAAGAAAAGAAAGGAAAAGAAAGAAAAGAAAAGAAAAGAAAAGAAAAGAAAGAAAAGAAAGACTGTCTTGTTTCTTCAGTTCCTGGAAAACAGAAGTTAAATAACTTCACCAAAGTCCACAGAGTCCAGCGGCCACCTGGACACATTTCAGTTGCGTGCTCTACGGGCACCTCAAAAGGGACTTCTCATCCACACCCCTTGCTCCCTTCATTTCTGTCAGCACGAGGCTCCAAGCCCTGCGGATGCCCCAGGGTCATCAGGAGCTGGCTGTCTCCTCTGTCCCCAGACCTCATTACCTCTGAGCATTGCGTTGAGCTTCGTTCGTGTCCTTCGTTCACCCCACCTGCCCCGTGAGCCTGCGTTCATGGCTATGCTTGCTGCCTTCATGGGCTCGTGGTGACCGAGGCCAGCACGGCAAATCCTCATGATGCTGCGCACGGGGCCTGACACCTCCATATGGAATAATGCAGAAGGCATCAATACGATGCTGGGATCCAGAATGGTGATGCAGGGAAAAGCCCAGTCTCTCCACCTGAGAGCCCAAACAGCAGTGGGTTCAAGGACTCTGGGTTCCTGGGCTCAATTCCTGCCTCTACCAGTGAGTGACTGGATGATCCTGGGCGTGTCAATTTGCCTGCATAAGCCTGAGTTTGCTCATCTGTAAACTGGGGCTAACAGGGTCCCTACCTCCCAGGGTTGGTGAGGCGAGTGAGCAAGACTGTGACACATGCATTGCCAGGGTGTCCGGTGCACTTTACAAACACAGGCCCGATACCTGTGTGTTCCAGGTGGCTCTGAATGTCTTCCGTTTCCCGTCCGGACCCTATACCTACTCTCCTGCACGCTGCTCTGTGGCTTGAGAGATTGACATCTGTGGATGGCGGCAAGAGCTTCCTTGCTCTCTCGTGTCTGGCTGGGTGTGGCCAATGGGAGACCACGGTAGGACTGAGGAGGGTAAGAGGGGAGCATGTTGGGATATTTATTCCTCCAGGTTCTCCCCTGCCTCATCGGGTTACATGGGCGGGCTGTGAGGTCCTACAGAAGGAGTCTTTCTCTCTCTCTCTCTCCCTCTCTCTCTCTTAATTTAAAATTTTAATTTTAACTTTTTTTAACTTTATTTATTCTCTATTTTTTCATTGACGTATACCTGATACACTATGTCACATTAGTTTCAGGTGTACAACAGACGGGTTCATCTTCTCTACACCGAATGCTGCGCTCAGCACAAGGGTAGCTAGCAGCTGTCACCGTACAGAGCAATTGCAATGTCACTGACTATATTCCCATCGCTGTGCCTTTCATCCTCGTGACTTGTTCATCCCACTACTGGAAGCCTGCACCCCCACTCTCCTTCACCCGTGTTGCCCATCCTCCCCTCACTCCCCAGCCTTCTGGACACCATCAGCTCTTTCTCTGTGTCTGTGGGTCTGTTTCTACTTTGGTTTGTTTGTTCAGGTGGCTCTCTTTACACAGCCATGCTTCTGTGTTCTAGAAGTTCCTCCTTGTCTTATACCCCCACGGATACAACCTAGGGTGCTGCTCCATCCCTTGTGGCCCCAAACCCACCCGCTCCTTTGTCAATAGTCTTTACTGACCTCACCTCCTGTTACCCTGGTTGGGTGGCGTTGTTTGCTTCCTTTGGAAGCCTTGACCAATTCGTTGTTGTTGTGTTATGTATCATTTTATATTTTTCAAAGACCTTTCCCCATCCACTATCATAATGCATTTTCTCTGAGATGTGCCGAGGCCCCCTCCCCACCCTTGGCAGAAGAACAGTCAAAAGCCCAGAGAGGTAAAGTGCTTTGCCCAAGGTCACACAGCTGAGGAGCAGGGAGCCGCATGAGCGGACCTAGAATCCATTACCAGTTCCTCTGCTGGTTTCTTTATTTTTTTACGGACTGAGCAGGGCTGTGGGGTAACAGGCCTGCTTCTGCCTGGGCCAACAGAGGAAACTTTCCAACATGAATGATCAGAGGAGCTGGGTTGTGGGAGAGGCTTCAGGAAAGAGCCAAAAACCAGCAAAGGATTCAGAACTGGAGATTGAGTTTTTAATAATAAATAAACGCCAAGATCGGGCTCTTCACTTAGAAACCTTGGGGTCCCTACAGCCAGCATGGGGTACCCAGGAAGCCACCCGCCCTCGGCCCACAGGATTCTCTGGTTATCCTCCAAATGGTTGGTGGGATGGGGTCTTGGGGGACCACCTTCAAATCCCAGAGGGGAGGAGAAGTGAATATTTTGGGATGATCCTTTTTTTCATACAAATAAAGAGGCCGTTAGAAGTCATATCGAGTGTCTGAATTTCCTGACCGTATATTAATCCGCTTTCATGTGAATTATGCAATATTGTCGTGGGGGAAAGGAGCAGCTGGACGTTGGATGGGCATGCTGGAATCAAAGAGGACCCATGCTGTGCTGTTGTCTCTGCAAAGAAGCTTGCGGGGGCTGGGCTGCCCTGGGGCGCCCCGTCTTCCTCAGGACCGGGGGGCTAGGGTATGCCTGGAGGGAGCCCGGGACAGCAGGGCCAATGGCAGGGATGGGGTGAGCTAGGGAATGGGTCAGATGCCCCAACAGGACGGGCCCACTTCTGAACTCGGGCAACCGTTGCCAGGCTGACGTGCTGCCCCAGTGAGACGAGAGACCTTCTGATTTTTCGAGAGAAGCCAGAAACTCGGGTTTTTACGGGACGTCTTCCAATCTTTAAAAATTGGCGACAAATTCAGATTTCTAAAAGATGCTTTGCAGGCCAAGAAAAAGCCTCTGCAGATTCGGCATGTCAGAGGGGTGTCTGCTTCGAGGCTTGGAAGCTGAAATTAGGCACAGACCTTGGTCCCTGTGTTTTTTCTTCTCTTTTTCCGTTCCTCGGATGTCTCTCCCTACCGCATTCAGTTTCCAAGTAGGATAGAATGAGCACTAGGCCTATGCTGGACTGTTTGTGTCTCCCCCAAAGGCATGTGCTAAAGCCCTAGCCCCAGATGTGGTTGTATTTGGAGATGGAGGCTCTATGGAAGTAATTAAGGTAAAAACGAGGTCCTGAGGATGGGGCCCTGACCTATAGGATTAGTGTCGCTCTTCCTCCCATTGTGCGCATTGTGCGCACTGCACACAGAGGCCGGGCCATGGGGGGACGCAGAGAGAAGACACCATCTATAAGCCAGGAAGAGAGTCCGCGCCAGAAACAACCATGCCAGACCCTGATCGGGGGCTTCCAGGCTGCAGAGCTGTGAGAAGATAGATTTTTGTTGTTTCAGGCACCAACTTGTATTTTGTTATGGCAGCCCAAGCAGCCTGGTACAGAGTCCGAGCGCTTGGTTCCAATTGTTCATGTCCTGGGGACCAATGTTTCCAGTCCACTAAATGCGAATCATACTCCACCTCTTGGGGCTTTCTGATGGGGTGGGTCAGTGGTGGCCGTGCGAGACCCTGGGGATTAGGTGGGGAGTGTGGACCATCCCTGAGGACTCTAGCTTCCTCAGAAATACATAGCAGGTATGACTTGATGTATTCACACATCCAAAGAGGGTGATTTTAGTTTTCCAAAACAATTGAGCCTCCATTCTTTTGGGTGGCGGCAATACTCTCAGGCAGTTTGGGTTTGCACCCCCAGCCCCACCAATCTCTCTCAGGGTTCAGCCAGGCGGCCAGGGGCTGCTCAGAGTACATCCAATTGGGAAGATTTCATTCGGGGAAATGGGGAGATTGTGCAATTCTTGAAAGGTGGTGGGGAAGAGGGTGGAAGCAGGGGTTGGGAAGGCTGCTGGTGACTTTGAGGAACTCTGGAAGTTCATGGATGGTGAGAAAGCTGCTGCACTTGGCCCCACAGTGTGCGCTTTTCTGGAGGAAGGCTGGAAATCGTGGGAAGCCAGTCACTGCTGGTTCACGACTGGGAAACTCTCCCCCTCTTGCTCCTCTTACTCAGTGGATCATAATGCCTGTACCTGGGACCTGAAGCTTTATAATATTTTATTTTTATTTGATTTGGAGAGAGAGAGAGAGAGAAAGAGGAAAAAAAGAAAGTGCATGGATAGTGGGAGGGGCAAGGGGAGAGGGAAAGATAGCCTCCAAAGCAGGCTCCATGCTGAGCATGGAGCCCAACATGGGGCTCAATCCCATGACCCTGAGATCATGACCTGAGCTGAAATCAAGAGTCAGATGCTTAACCGACTGAGCCACCAGGTGCCCCTGAGTCCTGAAGCTTTGAAGCAACTCCTTGAGCAGTGGCTGCAGGTGCAGCACCAGGCCCTGACTCATGGTCCAGGCTCCTGGTCCCGCCAGACAGTCCGAACCAGGGTCACCACCATGTTTTGATCCAGTCTTGGCTGGGAAGAAGCCCACAGCAGTCTGGCAAGGGTGATTCACTCCTACGGAGCCGAGGAGACCTCTTGCTTTGGCATTTGCTCAGTTTTGCTGAGTCTTCAGAGGGTCTTCTGCTGCCAGCCTCCACTTCTGCGGGCTGTGTGTTTCCCCTACAGTCTCCCTGCCTCTGGCACAGAAACCCACAACTGATCCACATGGCTGATTCCAATGGTGCCAACCTCTTTCTCTCTGCACCTCCTTTATCTTCTGTTTTTATTTTTATTTTTGTAAATTTTTGTTTTCTTAAGTGAGAGAGCACAGGCAGAGGAGGGGACAGAGGGAGAAGCAGGGAGCCTGATGCAGGGCTTTCTCCCAGGACCGTGAGATCATGACTTGAGCCAAAGGCAGATGCTTCACTGACTGAGCCACCCAGGTGCCCCTCTTTTCTCTTCTTTATCGTCTCTGTGTGTAAGTCAATATTTGTAGTGGAAACCCCACAAGCCTACGGGGTCACCCAGACCCCAGATTTGAATCCTGGTTCTGACTTTGGACCTCACTAATCTCAATTTGCTTCCTCTGCCTGTGTTGGGGATCGCAGACCACGGTAAAAGGATAACGATGTGGTGGATATACGCTTCCTCTCCTCCCTGGCATCTTCCCGTGCTGGGTCCCCTTGTATGCTCAGAGTGTGAGGGGACACTGTGGAAATGTGACAAATACAGAGCAGATAACCGCTGTCCCTTTTAAGGAGCTTTGTCACCCTGCTCTTTGCCATCATCCTGAGGCCTCTTGGCTCGGGCAAGGCTGGAAAGCTGATAAGCAGGAACTTGGACAGTCTGCTTGCCGGGTAGCTTCTTGAACACTTCATGGGGGCATGAAGTGCTCTTATATCATAAACCACACAAATCCCACAGCCCCGGAATCCTGCTCTGCTTCACCCGGCACTAGTCCTGGGCTCCTGGCGTGAGATGCCTTCTCTGGCTCTGGGTTTAAGCTTATTGTTATTGGATGCTCAGGCAGGTGTCTACGTGATAACCCCAGAGCTCGAACACTCGGGCAAGGGGCAGATGGGAAAATCCTCAACATGCATCTGTTGTCAGATGATGACTGAGCCGCCCTCATCACCACCAGGCCTTGTCACGGCAGAATCATGTATGTCAGGCTGCAGCTGGAACCCTAAGGTTATCACACAGGACCAGAGGATAGACGAAGAGTGTTTGCATTATCACCCCTGGTCCCTTCTCCTGGAAGCGCGGAGATCTGTCGGGGTAGGACTCGGGCAGATCTTTCCAGCTCCAGTGGAGGCAAGAGGCCAGTCCTGGGGAAACCAAAGCTCTGCCGTGAATCCTTTGCAGAGAGGATGATGGATTGAGACATATAATTAATATACGTCTATATATTTATATATAAAAACCCTTACAAATCACATCCCTTGAGCCAGGTCTTTAAATAATGGAAGATGGTAGATTACTGCTTTATTAGTCCCTTCCAAAAGCTTATAAAAATTATCTTTTGCCGCTGGGAAGACATTTTATCAGAATTTATGGCAACTCAGAGAGTCTTGAGATATCAGATTCAGAAACTAAGAAGCTTTCTACGACTCTTTCTGCTGCACACAGACCCGGTCTCTGCTTTCCTTGTAAATTAAAATCTCAAACATTATCTACTTGATGAAATAAGACACTTGGCTCTCCTATCTTGAGTCTGCTCTTTAATTAATATAGACTTGAGTAGGCAAAAGCCATAAATGCCTGTGAGTGGCTCTGGAGTGTGTGTGTGGGGGGTGGGGACAGAGGGAGACACATGGGAACTTGAGAGAAGGACATTCAAAGCACACCCCTCTAAGGGGCAAGGCTCCGACTCAGGGGCATGCATTCCACTAATGGCTTGGAGAGATTTTTTCTGGCACCTTCCCTGGCCATGGCTGGAGGTCCCGTTATTCATCATTCAGGCTTCTCTGGGGTCCTTTATCTCCCACATATTTCTTGTGAAGGAAACGCAGGCAGTGTGTGCAGGGCTCAGAGCCGAGCCACAGACCTTTGTAACTGGTGCACCATGAGGTGTGTACAGAGGTCCAGAGGAGGGCTCAACTTCCAGAGCAATGGGACCCCGCCACGGAATCGGGGTGCCCGATCCATAGAATTGTCTCATCCAGGAGGATTCCACCAAATTGTGATGCTCTCTATTTCATTTTCTTAGTCGTCCTTTTTTATCGTAGTTTGCAGATGTGCATCACAAATTCATTTTTTTAGTCTCTAGATGATTTTCCAGATGATTTTATTTAGATTTTATCTTTTTTTTTTAATTTTTATTTGTTTATGAAAGTCACAGAGAGAGAGAGAGAGAGAGAGAGGCAGAGACACAGGCAGAGGGAGAAGCAGGCTCCATGCACCGGGAGCCCGACGTGGGATTTGATCCCGGGTCTCCAGGACCGCGCCCTGGGCCAAAGGCAGGCGCCAAACCACTGCGCCACCCAGGGATCCCAGATTTTATCTTTTTAAAAAAGATTTTATATTTTGAGAGAGAGAGAGAGAGAGAGAGAGAGAGGAGGAGCAGAGGGAGTGGGGGCAAATGGACTCCTGGCTGAGCGTGGAGCCCAACATGGGGCTTGATCTCACGATCCTAGAATCCCGACCTGAGCTGAAATCAAGAGTCAGATGTTTAACTGAGCCATGCAGGCCCCTAGATTTTTTTTTTCTAGGATATCTTCCAAGTGATTTTATATTTACTGGGTTCTTTTTTAGAGTATTTTAGGCAAGGCTATTATTGTTGTTTTCTAGATTAATTTCTGGATTGAGTGACTTCTCAAGTCATTCCCTTTTATCGTCTCTTACAGAAGTCTACCACAGGTCAGAGATTAGAAACAAAGCTGGTCTCTAGCCACAGATAATTTGAGATTGAAGGGCTCCTGGCTGGGCCTGGCGGGACCCCAAGAAGTGTCAGTGAGACCCTGGGCAGGAGCCAGTGAACTGTGGTGACCTGGAGCTGGGCAGGAGGCAGCTCTACCCTATGGTCCAGGACCAGCTTCAATCTAGCAAAGAATGCAGTCCAGGTGGGCTGCTGTTCCTCACCCCGTATCTGTTCGCCCAAGTTTTTATTTGGCTCCTTCCTTCTTGCCCTGAGCACACAGGACCTTCATCCTGTCCCACAGGCAAATTCTTGGCTCCACCATCCCTGTTCCTGCTTCCAATAAAAATGAGCTAAAGACAGAGAAACTTGCTCTGGCAAATAATAATAACAATCCCTCTTAATTGTAGGACTTTTTTGTGGCAGGCATGCTGACAGCTCACCAAATATTCTGGGCTTCCCTCCATTCCCCAGCCTCTTTGCTGTCGGTAGAGTCACGTCCTAATTCTGACCAACGGGTTGAGTGTGGAAGTGACGAGTGTCATTTCAGATTCAAAGCATCTAAAGGTTGGTGTGGACTCTCCAGACCTTACACCCCAGTCGTGGTAACTTGGGAAGCCATGATTTGAGATTGTGAAGCCAAAAGATGGAACTTTGCATGAGTGAGAAATAATTACATGTTAAGCCACCGAAATTTTAGGGTTTGTTACCGGGGCATACCCTAACCTGATCTGACTGATACAACTTCACAGCTTCTAAAGCAGTTTTTCAAACCACTGTTTGTTTGGTTTTTCCAAATACTTTATTTTTTTTATTTGAAAGAGAGCATGAGCGTGAGTGGAGGCAGGGATGGGGTAAGAGACAGAAGGAGAAGCAGTTTCCCTACTGAGCAGAGAGCCTGGCTTGGAGCTCAATCCCAGGACCCCGAGATCATGACCTGAGCTGAAGGTAGATGCTTAATCAACGGAATCACCCAGGCGCCCCTCAAACCACTGTTTAATTGGATTTTCGTAAGAGCTCCAGGAAAGAGGTCCTATCTGAGACTCAGAAAGGAGAAATGATTTGCTTGATGACTCAGTTTACAAATGCCAGATAAGGGAGTCTACACCAGGTTCAATACTCTGTCCCAACCCAGTCACTCTAACAGTGGGTCTTCTTTCTAGGGATATTTCTGTTTTAAAGCAGGTGGCTTGCAGAAAGACAGCCCATGAGAACCAGTGTGGAAGTGTGAAATTATCCCTCTGCTTAGCCAACAGAAGAAAATGCTCAAGGGTAGACTTGCTGGCAGGGCTACAGGAAGGTAGAAGTGATTTAGGAGGTCTGTATGACATGGACATTATGCTCCCTCCTGAGCCACACCGGGAAGATTGTCCATCTGGTCCCCATTTGTTGAACAATCCCTGGTGCCCAGGTCACCGCAGCAGGAACTCAGACAATGCTTCGAGAGAGCCGATGGAGGTTGGGGGAGCTGCTCTATCAGACAAGCGGCCTGGAGAATTCACAGGCAAACTCCATCTGACCTTGGCCCACACTGCCCGGCGTCCGGTCCTGCCTCCTTCCCCAAAAAGGGTGTCGGGCAGCCTTCCAGGATGGGTTTTTATTCCTTTTAATAGAGAAATAGGAAATGAGCCTTAAGAGAAGGTGAGGAGTTATTGCTACATTTAATGGCTCTAAAAATATCTCACTGGTGTTGGCTGTGACTTCACTCGTAGGTGCTCATCCAGGGCTCCAGGGAGACGTAGCCAGAGCCCGGGTGGAGTGCCGGAAACCAAAATGGCCAATCCAGCTGGGAACTCTGAAAAGGAAGGCCTTGCCCAAGGCCAGTTCAGTTAGAGCAAGGCCCGGTCCCCTGGCTTGGCTCAGCCCTGGGCACAGCAAGGTTCCTGGGACAGGACGCGGGTAACCTGCCCTGGGAGAGCCTGCCTGGGTCACAGTCCTATCTCTGCCTTACTTCACAATGAGACCCTGGGCACATCTCTCCCACTTTCACTCTAGCCCCCAGTGCCTCTACCTGTAAGACGGCGTGTTCTTTCCAAAGTCCCTTCTGTAGTAGATACCGTTGGGGGCCTTCCCAGCACCGTGACAGCACAGATATCGTTCAAGATCCCTCCTTCCCATCATTCCCAGGTCCAGGACAAGACTTTAGCTTCTCAGAGCCAGTCAGCATGCGACATTCTGCAAGTCTCTTGCTGCTCTAGAGATGAGCATGTTTTGTCTGCTCTAAACTCCATCATCACCATCCAGCAGCCAAAGCCATACTTCCTACCAGCTGCTCCCAGCCAATGAGGAAACTCAGGTGCGTCCTCTGAGCTCTCTGCAATGACCTTGTCCAACCACATGCACACTGCATGGCACTACTGGATGTTTCCCCAACGTTCCTTCTCTGTCATTTCCTTGGCATCTGCTGCTCAGAGACTGATGCCTACAGTACCAGGAGTAGCCTGAGAAAACACTTGGTAAGATGTGGATTTGGGACTGGCTCGCCCAGCACGTGGTAGGAGAAGCGGATGCTGTCCTGGTCTGTAGGTGGAACACGATAATCCCTGATGCAAAGAAGTGGCTCAGTGGCTAAGGATTTCCCCGGGGGATGACCTGGGAGAGTGCCCGGTGGAGGGGAGGGAGGCTGTGTGGCAAGTACAGTGGTGCAGGTATTTGAAAAATACGAGGTGAGCAATGCTCATAAAGACAGCAGAGCCAGCTGGTTCATGCTACATTGTGTTGACCCCTGTAGCCTGTAGATAGATAATGAGAAACTGAGGGCTACTTGCGGGCAGTTAATAGCAAGTGTGAGGACCAGAGGGCCCTGCAGGCAGCTCACAGAGAGGCCTTTATCACCTGCCCTGGAAAGGCAGGCATAGCTGAGCAAAAGGCAGAGGGCTCAGTGTGACAACTCCAGAAATGTTTGAAGGGAACACCAGGGCACTTCTATTATGCAAAGGCCTGGGCTCTGTTTGGGAAAACCAAGGCTCCTGAAATGTGGAATGGGGACTTCCTTGAGCCCTTGGGGCTGATAGAGGTGGCACACCCGTCCCCAAAGAGCTGGTGCTTCCTCTGGACTGGGCGGTACCATAGCAGCCTCTTCCTCACTAGGCAGCGAACGCTTTTATCGGGAGCTCGGCTGCTGGGCTGGTAAGTAGGGTGAAGTCCCACGCTGCCTCTGAGGCCAAGAGGGAAGGGAGGGCCTCCGCAGCTCGGTTATTAGAAAAAACCGAGTCTGATTCCCAGCCCGAGGTGCCTCGGCAGGTGGCAGAGGAGGAATGGAAGCTGAGGGGAGTGGGCGGGCATATGGAGGCTACAAGACCTGCCTGAGGATTCCGCCCATGAGGGGGTCCAGTGGGCACGCCATCCACCAAGGCATCGGGGATGCACTGGAGAATGTAAACGCGAAAAGTGCGGTGGCAGCTCTCCCCTGCAGACCTGCGACCACAGGGACCTTACCTGTCCGAGGGCTGCACCTGCTGCATCCAGAAACCCACCTCTACCTCTGCCCTGAGACCACGCCTCCCTCGGGCTGCCCCCTGCCAGTGAATGAGTGTGGCAGGGACACCAAGGTGGGCTGCATCCAGGGAAATTTCGGGTGACCTTGGCCCTAGGACTCTCCCACAGCCTTGTTGACCCCTCCCTAGACCTGCAGGCACTCCGGGGCTCTTCCACCCAACCTTGCATCAGACTGGCCCACCTGTGTGTCTCCAGCTTCTCTCCAAGGCAGTTGCCTGATGATATCCTTGTACATTTGCTTCTTGGAATAACAGAGGAGGAAGCCATGCCAAGGAAGACAGAGAGGGTGGGTTTCTCAAAAAAACGTCATGGAGCTGTTGAAGCCACTGGCCCCGCTGCCCCTCTTCTGAAATCCCCTCTGCACCGCGATGCCAAGCTCCTGGTGAGCCAGTTTACGTCATTTCTCTGCTTTCAGCCCTAAATCAGCCTGTTAGAGCAGATACGACAGCCACGATGATTTCTGAGACTTTGAGGCTCAGACTATATATTACTAGGTCTCGAACCCAGTTCTTTTAGCTTTCACATGATGGCTATTTTCCCCTAAAATGCAAGATTCTGGAAACAGTGATTTTTTTCCCCCAAGTGAACAGCCTTTCTTCAGCAAATGATACGCTATTCTATAAACAAATAGCCACTCACTAATAGATCCAGTGAGTCACTGAGGGCTGCTAAAATTTGGTATTTATAAACGAAAATTAGCACGTTAGAAGTTTCTCGAAGATTTGATTCAGCATTTGGCTAAGAAGTCGGGCTGCCATGCAGCACTTGGCAGCATCGCAAAATGCTACCACATGTTGCCACAGGCCGCGACGTCCTGTGCGAGAGGTCCGGGCACCATCGGGGCTGCCTCGGGCTGCTCCGGGTTTGTAGTCGCTGCTGTTCTTATGTTTTAATTATGAATCGCTGTTGGTTTGGTTCCCTCATCATCCGCGCAGCTTGTGGCGGGCTGTTGGTTAACCCCACAGCATGTAGGGATGCATACTTGCACCAGCGGAGTGTGGGGCCTATCATTTTCCAATAACAACTAGACTCTGAAACAAGTAGGTGTTGCAGTTTGGTTATGAATCACCCCTGTGCCCTTATTTCTATAGCAGATGCGTACACGGACTCTCTCAAGGGCTCCCATGGGGCTCTTTGATGGTATCATCGCCCTCTCCTTCCTTCCTGCAGCAGGATAGGTTGAGATGGATGGTCTGGGGGCTTTGGTCTGGCCAAAGTGGGCTGTGGACACCACTGTCAGGGAGTCACTCCTCTAGAAGATTCTAGAACTGAAGTGCTGGAGTGTAGAGGAAGGGGAAAGGGCAGTAGGAAAAGTGGAAGGAACAAGGCTCTTGACTTTCCCTCCCAGTCAATTAGAGACTCTCCACGGTAGCTCGCCATCTGGGCTCTTAGTCCTACAGGGGCTGGGTAGGGCGAGCTGGGGTGAGCCGCTGACATTCAGCAGGAATGTGTTTATCACTAGCATCTGCTAGGAGGTGACCCTGACCCGATCCTGTATCATTGCTGTGTCACCATAGAGTTAGGGTTTCCTGGTGGCAAGCAACAAACAACAGGCAGACCGAGTAGTTCACAAAGCAGACAGGAGAGTGGAGCATCAGTTTTGGAGTTCAGATGGGGCCTGGGGCAGCATAGAACACCAAGGCAGAAAGGAATACTCCAGCCACTATTACTGAAATGATGATGACCATAATAGGCCATCTTCACAGGTGTGTTCTAAACACTTGGTGTGTTCTTACTTATTTGAGTCTGACAACAACCCTATGAGGTAGGAACCGTCATGATGTCCATTTTGCAGATGAGTAAACTGAGGCATAGATAAATAACTTGGCCCAAATCACAGTGAATAGATGCTGGAGCCAGTGGCCTGCCTTGGGATGGCTGTGCCCCCCTCCCCACCACCACCACTGAAAGCCACTGCCAGCAAGGGTCCTCAGCACCGACTGTCTCCCGAAGCTTCTGGTAACCCCTCCCTCTCCTCCTTCTTGAGGGCTGGAGTCTTGAAAGTGCCTCTCTTATTAGTCCCAGATATCTCACTACAGCCAGTGTTTTCCTGACATCCTGCTCACACGTTTGTGTCCGTTTCTCAAAACCTCCTCAAATAATCTGAATTTGAATGTACCGACTGTTAAAGTACTATGAGCTGATTTCATAGGATCCTAAACACCATCGATTGGAAACCACGCCATTAGTTCACGTGATGTTATGTCAGAGAGAAAAAGTAACCAATGGAAAAATGCCACCCTGTTGATTGTAAGGCCGATATCACAGTGTGAAAATGTGGGTCTTAAAACCAGAGAAAAAGGGATCCCTGGGTGGTGCAGCGGTTTAGCACCTGCCTTTGGCCCAGGGTGCGATCCTGGAGACCCTGGATTGAATCCCAAGTTGGGCTCCTGGTACATGGAGCCTGCTTCTCCCTCTGCCTATATCTCTGCCTCTCTCTCTCTCTCTCTCCGTGTGACTATCATTAAAAAAAAAAAAAAAAAAAAAAAAAAAAAAACAGAGAAAGAGAGAATTACTCCCACTTGGTGGATGAACGGATGCTCAAACTGAGAAGATAAATAACCCACTTGAACCCAGTCAAGTGACAGCTGAGCCAAGGTTTAGACCAGAAAGCTTTGTTCTAGATCCTATACCCTACCTGCCCCCATGCTGCCCTGGATACAAAGAATAAAGTTCCAGAAAATGCTGTTGCAGGGCAGGGGGCTTGCAGCTGAGGCCAGCAGGGAGCAGGGCGCTGGCCCAGACGGCACACTGAGGCCGCAGGTCTGGGGGAGCCAGGCCAGGGGTGCTGGGCAGTCCTGGAGAGGGTGGGACAGAAAGGGCAGCGCCCCCAAGCAGAGGAGCCAAACACTGCCCTGGACAGTGGGGAGACCCAGGATGATGCCCCAGCCTCCCCAAAGAGGCCCTGGTCTCCCCAACCCATGCCTTCCAAATTCAACATGTCATCCGTCGACAAATATAGAGTAGGAGAAACCTAAGTAAATGAGTGGCTGCTCGAAGCCGCAGGACAGCTAACCATAATGGGGGTTTTCGGTTTTCTGCTCGAGACACAAACAGCACATTCCTTCACTGAAATAGGCGGGTGGAGAAACAGGGCATCATTGGACGGGAACACCCGGCCAGGATGAGCCAAACAAGACAGAAATAGGCCCAGGCTACCACATGAAGGGGGCTCATCAGCGCCCGGCCGACGGTGCCCGGCCCAGCCAGGCCCTGCCCCGGGTGGCGGTGTCACCTGGGAGGCTCTGGCTCTGTCCCCAGAAGAAGGTCCCCACGTGCTGGCCTGGGATCTCGGCTGGTGGTGCGGCTCCCCCCTCAGACGAGGGCGCTGGGGTTGCGAGGGGATGTGGAAGCGGGCAGCTGGGCCCCCACCACGCACACACAAACCGCCCCTGGGGGCTCAGCAGCACACGCAGCCTTCATTCCCTCGCACCCACACAGGCATCCAGCAGGTACAGGCAGGTCCAGAAACACGGACATAAGCCCTTGCAGCCAGGCACGCAGGTTGGGGCGGTGCACAGACACAGCACAGAGGCACATGCAGGCCGTGATGTCAAGCACACATCCACATCCACATCGACACACACGCACCCACACACACCTGCTGCAATGTGGGCACACTGAGATCCACACAACTGTGTCGGCTTATCCTTAGAGACTCACAAACACGGGAGCAAGTCCCGGCAAGCCCACAGCACGCGTCCACATGTGCCTATAGGTATGCCCACAGACACACACAGGTACACACATGCACACATCCACGTGGGCAAGCGCGCACACACAAGCGCACAGTCTGTCACACTGTCCCTAGCTCCATAGACCTCCTCTTTCCCTGGGCTCGATCACCCCAGAGGTAGTGGGGCCAGGGCTGGGGCCAGCTCATCTGAATGAATATCCCCAGGTAGGGTCAGGGGGCTCCAGGATGCAGAGTCAGGGAGAAGTTACCCCAGAAGTCCAGAATCTCTCTTGCTCCATACCCCAGACTCCCAGCCCCCAGCCAGCCTAACCTCACTTCGTTCCCTGGCTCCTCTCCAGGAGGGAGAAAAGAGCAGCCCAGTTCCCAGCCTTCCCAGTAGGCTGGGCTTGAGCATGTCCACAGCTTGTTGGTGCCCACTTACTATGACATTCCTGGTCACCGTGGGTCTCTGAGCTCTGTGGGGCCAGGGACCCTGGCTGCCATGTGCACCCACTATGCGGCCTGTGCTCAGCACACAAATAAATGAATGAGTGAAGTAGAAGGGCCCGGATTGGCATTCCCACTTAACAGCTAGGAAGACTGAGGCCCAGAGAAGGGCAGCACTTAGCTGGCTACCCTCCGCAGAGCCAGGCCTGCTTGGCCTGTGCCCTCTGTGGCTCTGTCGCCCAGTGGAACCTCTTGATGCCCTCCCCCTTCCCCATCCCCTCCTCCTCACAGTCAGGCCTGACACCTGCACAAGGCAAGTAGGCCGCAGGGTGTCCTGGGATCCCCACCTGGGCTCTGCTCTGCCCCAGCCCCAAGGCCCAGAGAGGGCTGGAGCCTCCAGGACAGAAGCTCAGCTCCAGCACGGACTCCACCCACTGAGGGGCTGGCTGCCAGCTGCTGCTTCGTTGTCAGCTCATCTCCCCTGTTCCCCCCACCCCAAGGCCCCTCCAGGCCCTCACCCTGCCTAGGCATGAACCACAGTTATCTGGCCTTAAGATGCAGGTTGGGGGGAAGAGGAGCAGAAGGAGACAGCAGGGGTCAGCGTTTGTTGACGCTGGAGGCCACGCAGGGGCGGCGGGGGAGGACCCGTGTCTCCCAGGCAGGGCGCCCAGCAGACACGCAGACACGGGTGTCAGATCCACAAACCAAGCCCCTGGCCGCAGCTCAGAGCAGGGAAGGGCGGCCGCGGACTGTGCCCAGGATCCCACACTGGCGGGTGGGGAGGACCTTTCCATTGGCCCAATTTGAGGACTTTCCAGCTTTTGTTTTGGAACAACAGAACCTTTGCTTCGGATAATTTTTGTTTGTTTAAGTTCTAAATTAAGGTACAATTCACATTGGGTAAAACTCACCCGTAGAGCACACAATTCTGCCAGTTTAGCAAACAAGTAATGTAACTACTCCCACGATCAGGGCATAGAAGGGTCCCTTCTCGGCCCCACCAAGACCCGTGGCCACTCTAGTCCACACCTGCCCTCATCTCTGGCAAGCGCTGAGCTGCTCCCTCCCCCATAGAGTTTTGCCATTTTCAGGATATTATGTAAATGGGTCCTGCGCTACCTACCATTTCACTTGACAACGCGGGTAGCAATGCCTTAGGATTACCCAGGGTGCTGTGCGTATCAGCTTTCTGGCTATTCCAAATACAGCTTCTGTGAACATTTGTGTACAGATTTTTATGTAAGTGTATTTTCTCCTCCTTGGTAAATACCTATGGTGGGAATTGCTGGGTCATGTGGTAAGTATGTATTTAACTTCCCTTAAAAAACAAAAAAGATTTGTTTATTTTAGGGAGAGAGAGAGAGCATGTGAGCCAGGGGAAGGGTGGAGGGAGAGGGAGAGAATCTCAAGCAGAATCCCTGCTGAGCGCAGAGCCTGACACAGGGCTCGATCCCACCAACCATGAGATCGTGAGCTGAGCCAAAGGCAAGAATCAGACGCTCAATGGACTGAGCCACCCAGGCGTCCCTGTATTTAACTCCTAAGAGACTGCAAAATTTTCCAAAGTGTTTGTAGCATTTCGCCTTCCCAGCAGCAATGATGGACAGTTCCAGTTGCTCGGCATCTTTACCAGCAATTGGTATTGTGACTTTTCCCCGCTATTCTGTAGATTGTATCAAGTGATGTCTTACTAAAAACCCCAATCTATAGAGCAGAAGAGTAGAGTTGCCCTGGGCAAAGTCAGGAGACAGAGTAGGGGTTCAGAGCCCAGCTCAGTGACCCTCCCCACTCACAGTGGGGGCTCCTGAGTACCTCTTTGGAGTCAGGGACAAGGCTAGAGAGAGAGGTGGGATTGCCCAAGGTGACACAGCTCAACCAGAGGGAACAGGGCTAGGACCAGACCTTTGATGCCAGTGACTTGTCCTTGTGAGCACCATGTCACTACTAGAGAGGCCTCCTGGCTGGCTGGACTGGAAACTCAGTTGGGTGCAGAGATACTGGCAGCTCCAGGGCTGTTACCACTTCAGGAGTATCTGGTGAAGCAACATGGCACATGGGAAATGCCAGCGGTGGGCAGGCGGTGTTGGCTCCCCGCCCCACAGACCTCTATAGGGCTGCTTGAGTGTCCCTACAACATGGCGACTGGCTTCCCCCAAGTGAGTGCTTCAACTACTCAAGGTGGAAGTGTGATGTCTTCTGACCTAACCTCAGATGTCACAGACCATCACTTCCACTGGATTTTATTGGACACACCAAGCAACCCTGATACAATCAATGTGAGGGAGGCAGGCTACGTATGAGTGTGCATCGTAGAAGGTGAAGAACCCTAGGGCCCCTCTTGGAGACTATCTACCAAGACAAGCAAACTAAATGATTATAAGTTATAGTAAGTGATTTGAGTGAAAAAGATAAATAATAGGATTGGGAAGGTACATGCCTTGGTTTTATTTTCCCCAAAAGCAGAGCCTGAGACAAGGATTTGGGTGCAAGTAGGTTATCTAGGAGCTGATCTCAGGAAACAGTGAGGGAGCAAGACAAAAGAGACATGGAAAGGAAAAAAGCAAACAAAGGTGTTTCAGTGAGTGAGTTATGTCTGTGGACTACTGGGCCCAGTTCACCTGGAGACCCTCTGAGATATCGATCAAGACACACATCAGAATTGTCCCTCTGAAACCCATGAAGTTGTGGCATTTATCTGCCAATTTCCATGTGCCTTTCATCGACTGAATGGGGTATTAACTCCCCTGAACTGTCACCTCCACCCCACATGCCCCCACTCAATATACATAGGTTAGGCAAGCTGCCAAAGCTTTGAAAAAAGCCAGAGATGGGGGGGATCCCTGGGTGGCTCAGTGGTTTAGCACCTGCCTTCAGCTCAGGGCATGATCCTGGGGTCCAGGGATCAAGTCCCGCATTGGGATCCCCACATGGAGCCTGCTTCTCCCTCTGCCTGTGTCTCTGCCTCTGTGTGTGTGTGTGTGTCTCGAATGAATGAATGAATAAATAAAATCTTTAAAAAAAAAAAAAAGCCAAAGACAGGAAAACTGAGTGGTGAGTGGCCCTTGGCTAAAGATGCTGCCAGTTTGCTCCGGAATTGTCCATCATCCACAGCTATGGTCAAAGCCCCAGGTAAATCTGAGTGGATGTGGATCAGACTAAATCCCAGGGAGGTGACATCCAAGCTGGGGCATTTGAATCAGAATTAACCAGCAGAGGAAGTGGGAAGGGCCAAGGGAAGGGTGAACCAGGCTGGTGCAGGGACCCTCAGGGCAGTGTGGCAAGAATGGAGGCCTGAGACAGAGAGGAGATGGAACAAGGTGGAGGAGGTAGGCTCGGGCCTGATCCTGCAGGGTCTTGCAGGCCACAGCGAGGAAGGGGGTTTTACCAGGGAAATAACCTACTGTCTGCGTGGCCTCAGGCAAAGGATTGCACCCCTCTGAGCCTTGTTTCCTTACAGATGGGAAGATAAATCTGACAATACAGATACAATTTTTTTTTTTTAAGATTTTCTTTATTTGGGAGAGAGAAATCACAGGTGGGAAGAAGAAACAGGCTCCCACCGAGCAGGGAACCCAATGCAAGGCTCGATCCCAGGACCTGGGGATCATGACCCAAGCCGAAGGCAGATGCTTAACCTACTGACCCACCCAGGCGGCCCCACAGATACAACTCTAAGTGTGGTTCTGGCACAGCTAGTGTGAAATAAATGTTAGGCATGTTGTTTATTTCATCCTTGATGGTCCAGTACTCTGCCCCTCTCCTGATGCTCCTGGCTCCCCATTTCTTTGTCCCCATCTCCTCAAAACTCCAGTGTCAAGCAGAGTGCAAAGGTTCATGAGTGTTCGTAGTCAGACCACAGCCACTGAGCACCTTGCTGGCAGCAAGATGGAGCCAGAGCCCTCACAGGTAGGTCCCCAGTGCCCCCGGCAGCATGGCCAGCCCATACCCCTCAGCTGCCCACACCCCGGCCGACCAGGCTGCTTGGTGCATCAGCCTTGAGCATCCAGTCCTTCTGTGCCAACCCACCTCTGCTCCTGCTGTGCCACCTGCTGGGATGCCTTTCCCTCTCTTTCATCCTCCCAGTAGACCCCTCCTCACACTTCAGGATGTACTTCTTCCCCTCCACTTGAAAGGTTCTTGATTCCCTTGCCATCCCCACTCTCCTTCCTCACTTGTCAAACCTAAAACGGTAGGCTGGGCTTATCAGTTTACATACCTGCCTCCCCCTCGGGTCCACCCTCTACCAGGACACGGTTTGATTTGGGGTCACACTTGCTATTCTGATTTGCTCCTCCTTTCTCCTTATCACTGCTTGATGTAGTGTTATATGTTTATCTCCTTATTTGTCCATTCTCCCCACCACTATGTAGGTTCTAGAAGAATCGGGAACTTTTTCATCCCATAGTATCACCAGCACCTGGCACAGAATAGATGCTCAAAAACTATCTGGGGAATAGTTGAAGGATTGACGTATCCTAACCCTGAGTCTGTACAATGTCGTAGGAACAAAAACTGCCATTTACTGAATATCTACTATGCCCTGACCATGGTGACAGCATCATCTCTAGTCCTCACAATAGCTTGACTTGCTACAAAGTGTGTACCATTCTTTTCTACACATTTATGCATGTAAATTAATTATAGATGTTAATGCTATATATAAACATATAAATTAGTGTAGGGGCACCTGGGTGGCTCAGTCAGTTATGTGTCTGACTCTTGGCTTCTCCTCAGGTCATGATCTCAGGGTCGTGGGATCAAGCCCCACATCGGGCTCCATACTCAACCAAGTCTACGTCTCTCCCTCTCCCTCTGCCTACCCTGCTCTCTCTCTCTTGGTCTCTCAAATAAATAAATAAATCTTTAAAATATATGTATAAATTAATGTCATATATATTAATGTATAATATTATATATAATAGATAAATGAATATATTTATACCTAAACATATTACATAATATATAATAGATCTATTATATGATAATTATATAATATATATGTACACCCTCATGTATCAGAGACTTACATAGCACTTAACGATGTGCCAGCCTTTTGTCTAAGAACTTTATAAATACTAATTCATTAGTTCTCACAGCAGCCCTTGTTTTAAAATTTTTTTTTTAATTTTTTATTTATTCATGATAGTCACACACACAGAGAGAGAGCAGAGACATAGGCAGAGGGAGAAGCCGGCTCCATGCACCAGGAGCCCGACGTGGGATTTGATCCCGGGTCTCCAGGATCATGCCCTGGGCCAAAGACAGGCACTAAACCACTGCGCCACCCAGGGATCCCTCACAGCAGCCCTTGTAAGAAGGTTGAATGGGCAAAAAGATATGCCCAAGTCCCAACCTCTAGAATCCATGAATGTGGCCCTATTTGGGAAAAGGGTCTTGGTGAGTGTAATTAAGCAAAAAACTTAAGACGAGACCACCTCGGATTATCTGGGTGGGCCCTGAGTCCAGCAACAAGGGTCCGTAGAGGGGCAGAGAGGAGGGAAAAGCCATAAGAAGACAAAAGCAGAGACTGGAGTGGTCCAGCCACAAGCCAACGAACCCTGGGACCACCCGAAGGTGAAAGAAGCAAGGAAGGATCCTTCCCTAACGCCTTCAGAGGCAGCACGGCCCTGGCCAGCACCTTGATTTCAAGCTTCTGGCCTCCAGAACTGCGAGAGAATACTTTTCTGTTGTTTTAAACCACCCAGATTATGAGACCTCGCCACGACAGCCCTAGAAAGCTAGCATGGCTCTGCAGGTTAAGGATTACTACCATCCCCATTTTATAGATAAGGAAAACGAGGCACAGAAAGACTGAGTAACCTGCCCAAGGCCACACAGCTGGTAAAAGGTAGGGCCCAGATTCCGATCCCGAGTCAGTGCTCTTAACCACGATGCCCAGCAGGGAGCGGTTATGTGACTCGGATGTACCTCCGCAGGGCAGATCAGGATTGGACCCCAGACACTCTGACTGCAGAGTGCACCAGGTTCCCCTGGGCAGGAGCGCCCCTTAGCTTTCCAGTCCTCCCCTAAAGGGCCCTTTTTGAGGCTTCTGACCAAGGAGCCGCATTCATGAAGTGGTGGGGGGCAGAAGAACAGGTCTGCGTCCTGAAGTTGCCCTACAAATAGGAGCATCCTCCTGGCCGACTAGGCCCCAGGTTGTTCTACAAAAGACCATGATTTACACAGTGCAATCCGACACCTCCTCGCTTTATCTTCCCACAATTAAGCAAAGCCTGTGGTGACAAATGGCCCCCACGCCCATGGCATCACCGCTCCCAGGGACCCTGCCCTCAGCTGCAGGCCTCTGAAACTAATTCATCCTTTTCTGGCTGCCCAGGTTGGAGTTGATAAATCAAGCTAGCTTGTGAGCCAATTACAAGGTCATCGCTCAATGGAGAGAGAGGATTGCCTGGAGTTTCTGAACTTCATATTTTATTAGAACAGCTGGCAGGCCTGGGCCGCTGACCTCAGGAGAAGCATGGCTTCCAATCCGTCAACACAGCCCACCTTCCTGGACAAGGGGCCGCCGTTCCTCAAACTCACAGGGCTTGGTGTTCAGCCCTCACTGACGGGCCGTGGACACAGGGGTCCGAGGGTCCCAGGTCCCTCTACCCTCTTCCAAAGCTACCCCATAGCCCTCTTGCTTTCTTGCCTCTGAGAGCCCAGGTGAGCCTAGCCCAATGCCAGGGCAGGGGGGACTCCAGCCTCACACAGCTGTTTGGATTGTGGCATTTACCGTTCAAACCTTGACTCCATCGCTCACTAGTGTTTTGTGACTAGGTGCAAATTCCATACCCTTTGTTGACTTTAGTTTCCTCACCCATTTCCTGTGAAATGGGTCATGAGGATTAAATGAGATAATACACATGGTTCCTGCTTTCAGAAAATAAATTTCTCATCGTATGGCATACTTGTTAAGTTTCTGGCACAGAAGATGCCATACGATGGGTTTTTGCAAAGCGGGGCCTCAATGTCTCCCTGCAGAAAGGCATTGGGACAACCCAGTCTCCTTTGGAATTCTTGAGGTCAAGGCTGGCTTTGGGGAGGATGGGCAGGTTGGCCATCATGGTTTTGCCCTCCCTTCCAGCCCCTTGATCTCCTGGGTGCCAGAAGGGAATTGGTAGCCCCTTAACAGTCAATTCACCCCTGTACAAATAGTAATCACATTTCTTGAGTGTGAAGCCCTTACCTTGCTATGTAAGTTAAGATTGGGCTCTGCTTCATAAAATAAAAAACTGATTGATGATGGCTTGAACCAGTGGTTCTCAAGGAACGATACCCAGACCAGCACCATCAGCATCACCTGGGATCATGTTTGGAACAAAATTCTGAGACCTCATCCCAGGCCTACCAAATCAGAAACTCTTGGCACTGGAACCCAGCTATCTCTGTTTTAACCAGCTGTCCAGGGACACCTGGGTGGCTCAGTGGCTGAGCATCTGCCTTTGGCTCAGGGCGTGCTCCTGGTGTCTCAGGATCTAGTCCCACATTGGGCCCTCCACGGGGAGCCTGCTTCTCCCTCTGCCTATGTCTCTGCCTCTCTCTGTCTCATGAATACATAAATAAAAAATGTTAAAATAAAAAAAAAACAGCCCTCCAGGTAATTTTAACACATGCTAGAAGCTTGAGAACAGCTGATTTAAGCAAATATAGAGGTCAAGTCTATCCCTTAGAATAAATCCAAAAACAGTCCAGAGCCAATGAGACCTCTCAGAACCTTTTGTTTCCACCGTCTTCAGTACATGGATCCATTCTCAAGATCACTTTGTACTCCAAGATGGTGGCTGGAGCTCCAGGCACCGTGTTTGCCTTCCAGGCAAGAGGAAGACTGTAGCAGGGAGGAAAGGGCAATAGGCTTATCTCTGTTGAGGCAGACCCCTATCATGCTCCTGGGAACTCCACCACCACGGCCAACAATTTCCACTTAAACCTGATGGGTCAGTCTTAGCTGCAAGGGAGGCCAGGAAAATGATCTTTTATCTGGGCACTTTGTGGGCCAGATAAAGACAGTTGAGTCTGTGGATAACAAGGAAAAGGGAAATGGACATTGGGGGGTACCTAATAGACTCTCCCACACAAACAACCTCTCTGCTAATCCTCCCAGCAATCCTCAGAGGGAAATGTGTTAACTTCCCTCACCTTTCAAGTTGAGGGGAATAACCTTCAGAGAGATCAAGGTCAAGTTGCTAGAAGGAGCTAATTAACCTTGGCTTCTCTTGCCCCCTCCCCCTAGGCTCCCTCTCCAGCTGCAGGGGCACCTGGGGGGTGGGCACGGGCTTATATAACTTTCCCCTTCTCCAGATCCTAACAATTTACTGACCTTCCCTCCCAGAGCCAGGAGGTTTCGGGCCTGATTGGAGTGGGGGACAGGAAGAGAGAGGAGGGGTCAGGCTCTCTCCCGAGCACAGGAAACCCCTTCTCTTTCCAGAGGTAAATAGTAAAACTTAATTAGCAGGTCACACGTGCCAGGCAAGTAATCCACAGGCTTTCAGAGGCATCCGTTCCACGTGCTCAGAGGGAATACTGCGAGCTCCCTTCCGCCTGGGTGCTGAAGCTCACGCCTGCCTGTACCGTTGGGGCTCGCTCAGCCACTGAGGGCCAGGGCTGGGGGCTTCCTTTCCCAGGCTGTGTCCGTGGGGTGCTGTCGAGTGAACCGCTCTGACTCAGGCTTTTTGAGGAGCCCAAGGTGTGGCCTCGGACATCTCTGCAGTCAGAGCGCTGACCACTAGACACGTGTCCCTCATGTCACGTGGACTCACTGAAATATTTCCGGAAAATGGAGCTGACCAGGAGTGGGGAAAGAAAGCAGGTTCAGAAACACAGGGAACAGGTCAGGGCCTCGGGTTAGGTGGGGGGTCATGGGAGCTGTGGTTTAGGAGCCCCAGCAAGGCTCCCTACTCTCCTCTGAAAGTTCTCCCCCTCCCTCTTGGCCTCCAACCAATTGCAGGCTTTGCAGGTCACTCCTTGGAGTTAAGCACTGCTCTGTCTTTTGGGTTAAGAATTACCCCATTCAGGGGCACTTGCGTGGCTCAGTTGGTTAAGCCTCGACTCTTGAATCCAGCTCAGGTCATGATCCCAGGGGTGTGAGATTGAGCCCCATGTCAGATTCCGCAACGGGTGTGGAGCTTGCTTCGGATTCTCTCTCTCCCTCTCCTCCTCACCCATGTGTGCATGCTCTCTCTCTCTGTCTCTCAAATAAACAAATAAAATCATTTAAAGAACAAAGAATTGCCCCATTCCTACCTTATCAGAGCTGCACATCCAGTCCCCAGGCATACACTGGGAGGGAGCTTGGGGTCTTTTTTTCTGGACAAGAAGGCTTGAGTCTCTTTTCTCCAGAAGGATACAAAGAAAGAGACATAGACACCTGAGATGGGAGAGGTAGAGGGACCTGGGGAAACAAATACAAGACCCCAAGTCAAGTTTCCCTCTGTCTCTTCCCAGCTCTGAGCCCACACAAAACTTAGCGTATCTGTGCTGGGCCTCAGTACCCACCTCTGTGAAAAATGGGGATACTCTAATCACAGGTCTTAACTGTCCTAAACTTTGACTACCCACTTTTAGGTAGAGCCTGTGTATTGCATATATATATTTTTTTTTTTTTTTAATTTTCTGTGTATTGTGATGTTTTGACATCTTAAAAAAAACTGTTCTGGCTGGGAGAGACTGTCTCTCCCTGGCAGCCAATTCTTAGAGAGAGCAAAGGGCCCAGCTGGAGCATGTCTTTGATATGCAAACTAGCCAATCCAGAACCTACCTGTACCTCCTCTTTTTGCCCATGCACCCAAGAGGCAACATATTCCTCTGCCTTCATCATCCCGGGGCCAGGGGCCTGGCAACCAGAGACCACCCTACAGCCCAAAGCCCACGGAAATTATTCAAAGTTGCCATTCCAGGCTGTTCACCTTGCCCTGCTCTGACTTTCCCTGCAGAAGCCCCCTCCCATCCCCCCTGCTGTCTTTCCCATGTGGCCCTACATGCTGTGCCTTCTGTCCCTAGAACCTGGGGAGTACAAAAAACGTTGTTCTTAGGATTCATCATTACTTACTACCGAGCCTCTCCTGTGCCTCCTCTTGTGGCTACATCCAGCTGGCCATCTCACAAAGAATATAAAACAGCCTGCCCCGAAAGTGGAGGCAATGATGTCTCTCCCTCTGCATCCTCCCTGGGCCTTCAGCCTTGGCAGGGTGGGGGTTGGGGTGAGGAGAGGCAGGGGGACATGAGGGCTCAGAGGGGGAGTAATCGGGTCAGTAGAACCTAGGATTGGGGCTTCCTGCTTCTCCAGTCAACTCTGGTACTGGAAGGCCCCTTCAGCAGGGCCTGAAGTCTGGCTGGGGCTGGGGTACGTGGTGGGGGCCCAGAGCCTCTTCCCCTATAGGTGTCAGCTCCTTCCCACCCAGGGCGGCCCAGCCTCAGGCAGCCAATCAGCTCAGCAGCTTCCACTGACCACCACCAGACCCTTCCTTCCACGCAGCTCACCCTAAGCCAGGCTCCGGATGCCAATTCTCTGAGGCCAGCCTGCCAAGCCTCAGGGTGAATGTCAAGCTCCAGAGGCCTCTCAAGGCTCCTCTTATTTTGTTCACCATTCTGCGTGCCTCTGCTCACCTGCCCGGGGCCCCTGCAGCCTCTGGGGGCAGGCAGGATTCTAAAATGGGCCCCAAGATTCCTGACCCCTCGTTATTCAATCCAGCACTAAGCTGGGTGTTGCTATGTCTGGATTTTTGCTGATGGGATTAAAAGTCCCAAATCAGTGGCACTTGAAATACCGAGATTATCTGGATGAGGCTGACCTAACCTTGGGAGCCCTTAAAAAGCAGTTTTCTCCCACTGGCTGCCGAAGGGGACGTCAGGGAGATACGCTGGCCTTGGAGAAAACAAGCCTCCTTGCCGGGAAATGCCCACCGAGAGGGGCACCTATTGGAGCCCAAAGCAGGCCCCGGCTCAGACCTATATGGATCCAGTGACCTGGGTCCAACAGCCACAAGGAAATCAGTTCTGCCAACAACTGGAGAGCTTGAACCCCAGGTGAGAATGGCAGCCCCAGACACCTTCATTTCAGCGCGTGAGGCTCTGAGCAGAGAGCTCAGTCATGCCAGGCGCAGACTCCAGACTTACAGACCTGTCAGCTGATAAATGCGCGCTCTTCAGTCTGCTACGTTTATGGTAGTTTGTTACACAGCAATGGGAAATAACACACTCTGCCTGGAGCCTCTCTTCCTCCCTCACACAGGCTCTGTCTTCCTTCACAGACCCAGGTTAAGCCTTCATTTCCAAATCTTGACATCTATTCAATCTCCAGGAGGGCCCAAATTAAATGCCACCTGGGCTGTGGATTTTTTCCAGAATCCACCTGAAAGCAGAAATATCCTACCAGCCCTGTCCCCTCCCATGCTCTGTACTCAATGTTTTAGCCATGTTGGGCAAATTAACATTCTAGGGATATTTCACGCATTTCCAGACTCCTGGGCCTTTGCAAACGCTGTTCCTTCTACCTGGAATGTTCTCCTCTTCCCCTGACCCCCTCTACTCCAAACCCTTCAGAATCCTTATCACCTCCTCATGAAAGCCTTCCTGAAGAACAAAAAGTGACTACCACCTGGGTTCCATCATACTTTTCACTTTCTTGGGCTATAGCAGTTTTCCCTTCTCTTGGGATGACTTGTCTATCTACCTCCTACAGGAGGTTGGAAGTTCCTCAAGTGCAAAAGGCCTCGTTTCATCCTTCTTTCCAGGTTGGACACAGTGCCTGGCACCACCAGCAGCTGCCCAAGTGAAGGATGCTTGCCCTACCCGATTAGCTTCCCCCCAAGATACATACCAAGTTGCCAGGGCCTGGGTCAGGGTTTGGCATTGCAACATCCCACATCCCTTATTATTTAGCAGTGGATCAGATTCTAATTGGTCCTCGCTTGTCTGACCTCACGGAAAACAAAAACAGCCTTCCATCAAGCTGCAGGGGAGGCTGTAACAGGGAAGAGCCCCAGGGAGATGGCTCATCTTCCCAGATCTGGGAACCGATGGTCCACTGTTGGGAGATGGGCCTTGTGGTTTGCCCACTGGTCCTGCTTGGACACCAGGACTGCTCACCTGAGGTCCACAGGCCCCGCTGTCATCCTCAGCTAAATCCTCTGGATACTGGGTCAGGATTGGAGCAGCCAGCCAATAAGCATCTAACTCTGGAGATGCTGGGCCCACAGAGGGGCCTGACTGGTGAGGCCCCAGGTCTGAGGAACAGGGTTTCAAGGTGAGTGGCGGTCTGCGGATCACTGGGGCTGGCCACCATCAGCTTCAGCAGGAGAAGTTGCAAAGGATCCCTACCACCACCACCACCCGGGAGTCACATGACCCCTTGGAGGTGACTCCTGAGCCCAGGGCTTTGAGGACCAGTGACCTGCCCCAGTGAACTTGGGGTCTGGTGGCCTGAGCTTTGCCAGCTATTGATGGAGAGACTCAGGCAAATCATCTAATTTCTCTGAGGCTCAGTTTAATGTGGCAGTAAGCAAGGAATTCATAACAGTAACTTCTTCTGAGGGCCTTTGAGAGGGTGACATGAGACAACACATGAAAAGCTTAAGCACGTGCCTGGCATATAGAAGATGCCGAATAAATATCAGCAATAATGAAGATGCTGGTGACGATGATGATGATAGAGATGATTCTTCTATCCTCTGCTTCAAGATTCTGGCATCTTCTGGCATCTTCCAGCCTAACCATAGGCTCAGAAGGGGGCTCCCCGTACCCTGAGAGGACTCCTGGACTCCTCTCAGGGATTGCCAGGGTTCCGAGATGCGGACAGTGGGGTGGGTGGTGGTGGAGGAACTTTCCGTTCTAATATCCACATGTTGCCTCGTAGTTCCCAGACCTCTTGCAGCGAGTAGGGCCTCGTGATTAATGCTGGTCGATGAGCAGAGGTGGGGAGTGTTACTTCTGGGCCAAAGCATTTGAAAGCTGATTCTCAACCTTCTAGTTGTGGAAGCCACATGTTGAGACAGCGGGAGCTGTTGGGATCACGAAGTCAGTGCATGGGGACCAGGTGCCCCTGAGAGTCTCTTCATCTACAGAGAAATTTTCATGGGTGACAAACGAGCTTCTGCTGAGTTCAGGCAAGTTTACCTCAATACTGTGGTATAACCTAGCCTGTCCTGAGAAATGCAGGATGGCTGAGCTATTGGATGCCATGCTGGCGATCAGCCCATGAGATGCGGATGCAATTTCCAAGTGTCACGATGCAGTCAGTGAATGCTTTAATAGGCAGACTCCATCGAGAGGAGCCAAAGCCATTTGTCTTAGAGGGAGCCTGTTTGCTACCAGGTTCCCAGGGTGGAGCGACAAATGACACCACTAGGAGAGGACCGGATCCTACAGAGGGAAGGTAGAGGCAGGAAAAAGGGAGGAGAACCAGAGAGTGCAGAAGCAGCCTAACTCTTGTCTTGGGCTTTGTGGATTTTTTCCCCAGGGAAGAAGTGCTTCACACCATCTTCAGTCTTGGGTGAGTTCGCAAATCGCCTGTAGGTAAGACTGTAACACCTCTACTCTCCCTCTTCACTCAATATTGAGGGCATCGCTGAGAATTTACACAAGGCGGGTCCTCATGCGTCTCTTTTCAAGAGCATTATCTATCCTCGGAGTCAGAGCAGAAGACAAGAAGGAAATGCCATCTCCAGCTGGCATTCTGCTACAATATGTCCTATTACCCGGGGCACTGGGGACCAGGTCTCAGCCGGGCCCCTCTCCGAGGCGGCCGAGGAGGGCAGCTCTCCACCGTGGCCACCAGCCAAGCACAGCTCATTTGCTCCAAGACCTTAACAACAAACACACAAACCCTGAAAGCCATGGGCCTCTGTCTCCCTCCTCCCGTGGCTGATGGGGGAGCAGGAGGAGGCTGAGGTTATTGAAATGCTATTTTAAACTCCAAGTCAGTGTTAACCAAAACCTTGAGGCTGATTAAACACGACCTTTGGGCCACGGGGCTCCAGCTCAAAAGGCAAACAGCTTCCACCCTCTCAACAGCTCCAGGCTTGTTTATTGGTTTGAAAGCCCTTAAGGGGCCCGCCAAGCAGAGGGGTGAGCAAGGGGAACTTTAATATCTAAAGGGAAAGATCAAAAGTACTTGACATTTCTGGCAGAGAGCAAGCACGTATGTATCTTTATATGTATAATGTTATAGCTGAGCAGAAGGGAAAAGGCATTTCTTCTCTGGGTTAAATCAAATCAGGCCACATGTTCTTGATCTTGACTATGTTGTCTTGTAATCTAACCAAATTTAACTGACATTGAGCATTTCTGATCCGAACAGTTAACATGGAAATGTGGCCCAAATAACTTTATATACATTCTGAACATGAACTCGGTTCAGTCATCAGAAATGATGGGAAAGGCTCCCTCCAGGGAGTCAGGCACAGGGGTGGCTGGAAGGTAAGGCTCCTGGCTCTTTGTCATCCCTCCTGTCGATGCAGTCGCTGGGGAAAGCACCTCCACATGTGGGCAGACTATTTCCACATCTCACCCTGGGGCCTTGGGATTATTTCCCAGCTACCCAAAAGAGGGGAGATGATCTTGACCTGGCAAAAGCATCCAATGGGCCACCAGGTCCAGGAAGATCCCTGAAAGGTGTCTTTGGGATTTATCCACATAGAGGTTCCTGATGACCTTGGCCAGGGCAGCTTCAGTGTAGTGTTGGGTGGAAGGCAGGATGGCCTTAGATGATAGAAAAGATGTCCCTCCTCGGAGCTAGCAGAGTGCTTGGTGTGGAGCAGGTGTTCAGTCAACATTTGTGGGATAGATTTTGAATAAATGAGCCTGCGAGTGACTCAAGTAGCCGGTAACTCAATGGGCATCTCCTCTCCTTGTTTTTAGCTAATTGAATACTCTTTTAGTTCCAGAAGGCAATGTACCCAGTCCCAGGTGATGGAACATGATGCATATAAGCTCATCATGACAATCTTACTGTTCTCCCAGCTTCCTTTGCAGCTACGGTTGGACATATGAACCAATTCTGGCCAATGGAGACCTAAGTAGTTGTCTGCTAGAGGGGGAGGTCTTGTGAAAGCTTTTGCTTTCTTGGTTGAAGGAGACAGATGGCATTGTAGTACCCACTTCTTCCCTTTTCCTCTTCCTCCTACCTTCAGGGAGGACCTACCATGACGGGTGACTAGTTGTCATCTAAATTTGTCCCTTTCATTCCACACTTCAGAAGTGTCCCCAAGAAGTTGTCTGCCTTTCTTTCCATCTGGATTTGGCTATAACCCTAATTCTCATCAGTGGCATATGAAAGGCAGTGCTGCATGTCCCGGGTGGGCCAAGAAGTGAGTGTGCCTTCTCTGTGCGCTCTCTCTCTCTCTCTCTCCCCACCCCGCTTCACTGGATGTGTATGCCTGACAAAGATGAGGCTCCAGGGAATAATGAAGATACAAGATGGAAGGAGCCTGGGTCCCCAAAGCACCATGTAGAGGACACCACCCAGTGATCAGAAACACCAGCACTGGAGCATTGAGGGTCTATAGGGAAATTTCTACTATGCTAAGCATTAACATTTGGGGGATTGTTTGTTATAGATCTGGTGCTACACTGATGAACACACTTTCTATATACTTGGAAGCAAGTTACTTAAACTCTCTATACCTCATTTTCTCTTCTGCAGGTGGAGATATTTGTAGTACCAACCTCCTAGGATGGGTTGGGAGAAATACATACATAATGCAATCGGCAGAGTGCTCATTATATAGTGTTTATTATATGTCAACTAATTTCATCATTATTATTACCATTTCTTTTTTTTAAGATTGATTGATTGATGAGAGAGAGAGAGAGAGAGAGAGCACATGAATGTGGGGAGGAGCAGGAGAGGGAGAGAGAGAGAGAATCTCAAGGAGATTGCCTGCAGAGTGCAGAGCCCGACACAGGGCTCTATCCCATGACCTGGAGATCATGACCTGAGCCGAATTCATGTGTCAGAGGCTCACCAGACCAAGCCATCCAGGTGCCCCTATTATTAGCATTTCTGAATCAGGAGTGGGCTACATGACCCTTGAAGTCCCTTGTAGCCTTGAGATGGCATGATTCTCTAGCCAGATCCGGAGCAGAAAGAGCAAGGAGATGTGTGTCTGAGCCTGTGCTACATCTCCAGCGGAGGGGAAAAAAAATGCCTACAAGGGGAGGGAGAGATAAAGTATGAGGCTCCAACTTCCTTCCTGCTGCATTCTCTGCCTCGTGCAGGGTGGGGTGGCTCCTGGAGCGCCTTCATTTCTTAAGCTGATGAAATATCGATTGGAACTGAGATCCGACATTCCGTAATCAATCTTTCCTCCCCATTTTTGCACAATTCATGCTATGAGACTAGGATGTTTAGTTGTTGTGGTTTGCTTCTGTCAAGCATTCCTGGAACCCTCTTAACATCTGGAGGGGAAGATGAGAAACACAGAGAACCCTGGAACAGATCCTCACTTGGCCTTGTGATGGGGTGATGCCTCTCTGAGCAGAGGGAAAGAGAAAGGGCCAGTGAGGAATCAGGAATGCAGCGTTCCAGTAGTCCAGTCCGGATTCTTCCTCTTCACAGCTCTTCTCCAGCCTCAATTTCCTTTTCTGCAGAATGGAAATCATAATGTTTCCTACTTAACAGGATTGTAACAAGAGGTAAATGAATTAATACATGTAAGATTATTAAAATTATCGCTGGCAGCTAGGGACGCATTCAGCTGCAATGAACAAACAATCCTTCAACAGTGGCTTAAACAGGTAAGAGTTCATTTTTTTTACACAACAAAATGGTTATGAACAGGCAGCCTGGAACTCTAAGTGACTCATCAGCAACATCAAAGACTTTAACTGTATCCTTCATCTTCAGTCCTGTAACCTCGTAGTCACAATGTGGCTGCTGTTCTTCCAACCTTACAGCCACATTCCAGGCAAGAGGAAAATGGAACGAAGAAAGAGAAAGAGGTAGTGCATGTATAGTCATCAAAAATGTCCCCATAAACCCTCAGCTGTGTCTCATTGACCAGAACTGTGTGGTCAACCCTAGCTTCACAGAAGTATAGGAAAGCCATTTTTTTTTCTAGCAAAGCACATTGCAACCCTGAAAAAACTGGGGTTCAGATGGTCAGCAAAAAGGAAGAACAGATCTGGAGTGGGGAACCAGCAATTCTGCTTCAGAAGTAGAGGGTCAAAAATTATTAGCCACCTCCTGACAACAACCCCTCGCTACTGATGCCCCACATTTCAGCTGTAGCAAACCATCGACTGAAGCAAACTGAGAGCCAAGTATTAAATAGTTAGCATTTTACAATCACACATTTAAGAAGCAGCTCACTGTTTTCTCTGCCACAAGCTATTTATAGAGCAGATTTCTAATAAACACAGATTGGCAGCTGGGGGTGGGGAGAGGTCAGCAGTGCACAGGCACGGCTTTATTGATGCCTTGTCAATCAACGGCTCTTATTTTGTTGTTTAATTTTTTTTAAGTGCATGTAAGCACTTTCCCTGCTAATAGCAGATTTATTGAACAGCTCCACAATGGAGTTCATCTCTCCTGTAGACTGTGGCAGCTGATTATCAACTTTGTGGCTTCGGGTCGGAGGGTAAATTAACTCCATATCCGTGGCCCCTTCCAGGGGAATTACAGGGGTCTAGACAAATTCAATAGTGTCCAATAAAACGTCCCACCTCTCCTACTCTGGGCACCTCACACCAGGCCTCAGCTTTGCTGTCGAAGCAAAGGATGTAATTTGACAAATGGAACATCCAGGCATGTGGTCGTGTTGGCCATTTTGTTAAGACCAAAGGAGAATTCCCTTATCTGAGAGGTTGGGCCTCTCTGAGAAAGCAGACTTGCTCTTCCTGAGAGCTCACACTCCCTGCTCGGACCAAAGAAGTCTCCTGGTTTAAAACCACACATGGCCCCTCCCTACCCCACCTTTGACCCTGCCATTGCGGCCAGGCCCAGCCCACCTCTTCTGTCTCATTTCCCCATCTCTGCATCTTTTATACCCACTCCAGCCAGTTTGGTACTTGCTAACCTCTAAACACATGTGGGCATCTCTCCTTCCACACCTCGCTTGGCCTCCCCCACCTGTCCTCTTCTCTGACCTACCATCGCCCCCCACAACTTTGCCACTTGTCCAACTTCTTCCCATTCTTCAAGGCCCATCTCCAAATCTTCATTATTTAAGAAGCTACCTTTGCTCCTTTTCAATGGATGGGGCCCAGTCCTTATGAAGGCCCGTTATTCTGTGTTGGTGTTTCTGGAAGTCCAGATAACAACCACTATGATGATGGCGATGATGATGATGATGATGATAGTCATGATAATGGTAGCGATAATGATGATGGTGGTGGTGGTGATGATGGTGATGATGGTGATGGTGATGGTGACAAAAGGCAAAGACATTTCACATTTATCAAGCTCTTAGTATGCACCAGACAAGGAGCTTTTCCTGTATATCCTACCTTTATAAGAGCTCCATGAAATAGGTGCTAACGTTATTTCCGTTTCATAAATGGGGAAACAGGAACAGAGTAGAGCTGTAATTGGCCCCGGGACCCTCTGCGGGTAAACAGTGGAGCCTTGTGCTCTAAGTGATACAGCTCAAGGCCCACACATTTCGCTTCATGTCTTTGTGTCCTTACCCCGTTCCTATCACCCATCACAGCTCAGTGTAACTACACCCCAGAAGGCAGGAACCCATGCCTATATCCAAAGGGCTAGCCTCCCCTACTCTCAGTTTACAGCATCTGAGAAAGGGAAACAAGATGAGAAATGGTCTAAAAAAACTCACTTGACCCAGAAGAGGAGGCTGTCAATTCTAACCCCAGGCCCTGGTGTGCAAAGACTTGGGGGGAAAAAAGTGCTTGGCTGGCAGCTCTGGCAAAATGAATCCCCAAGGGCTGGGGGCATGGTTCTCAGAGTTTAAAAGCCCCAAACCAGAGATCTTTTGGAAAAGAGATTGTCAACAGGCTCTCTAATCTGAAAACAATAGTCATCAACCCAGGGTTTACAAGACAGATTCTCAGAATACAATAGGTTTATGGTGAAGATTAACTCCCCTCTGGGGAGGGCCTGGCAGAGAACTTGTGCGTCTCTTTGTACATATTATCGGCCCTTTGGTTCCAGGAAGTGTTGTGGCCATGGAGGCAGATTGAGGCCCATTGCCTGGTGTCTGCTGTTCTTCCTCTGGCCAGGAAAGGGATGCCAGCAAAGATGGAAGTACTTAAAAAGGCATCATTTTTAATGACCCAGATCTGGAGATTTGACTTAGAAAAGGATTGTTAATCCCTCTCCTCTAGTTAATCCCCCTGTACCTCACCATTGAAACCAGTTAGCTGGTTAATCTTAGAATGAGCAAAAGAGCAGAGGACTTGAAGAATCTAAATGTCCTGCAAGGAAAAACCAAGACTGGCTGGATGGGGAGGAAGAAAAGAGTGGACCCAGGGTGGTGGTATTGCTGTTGGCCCCATGTAGGATTTGGGAGAGAACAAGGAGGTGCAAGGTAGGTGGCTTTCTTGTTATGGGATGGTGAGCAACTTGCCTGGATCCATGGCCCCCAAGCGCTCAAGTGTGCCAGTGTGCCAGTGTGCCAACGTAGCACTGAAAAGTTATTGAATCAGACAAGGATTGGGATGACAGGCCATTTCCTTTTGTGACAGGGCTGGACCAAATTGCTTAGAGCAGAAGTGGCAAAGCCAGACGGGTCATTGCAGAAGCCCCTAGTGCCCCACTCAGGGGCAGGCCCTTACCCTTCTGGTGCATTCCAATCTTCCCGCTGCCAGGATCAGCCTCTCTCTGCCTCAGGGCTTTCTCTGGTCATCAGATCTCTCACTGCTCAGACAGCCTGCAGTCATGACTGTATAACTACCCCACTTCCTCTCCTTTCAGGAGGGAAACTGAGGCATGTTCTTAGGATTAAACATCAGCTGCCCACAAGAGTAACTTTTTTTTTTTTTTTCACAAGAGTAACTTTATCAGCTTTCTTCCCTACCCTGTCCTGCATCCCTACCCGCAGCACATGTGTCCCAAGCTCACCTCCCAAGTAAACTACTTGCTCTCCAATCCCAGTGTCAGGATCTGCACTGAGGGGAAGCCAATCTAGGATAAGGGGAGAGCTGGTCACAAGAATGGAGGTCAACATGGGAGGTGGACTGTGCCCTGTCAGGAGGCAAGTCCAGGCTCCTAGAGATGAGCTTTACAGGGAAGCCAGAAATCTACGTTTCTTACACGAAATGCCTTGTTTTCTTTGGTAGCAAAGGGATCCCAAGATAAAACCAGAAGTAGCCCCCTGGTCAAACCAAATGCAGTGAGATTAGCCTGCGGGCAACCTCTGACCCAGGGCAGAGAAGTAAGGCTGTAGGGAGGGATGAACTGGCACTTTTCAGGATGTATGCGGTGGGGATAACAGCTGGTCAGTCTCATTTTTCCTGGCAGGGCACTGAGATCTCTAGAGAGGCCAAGTGACAAAGAGAACCCCCTGTGGCTGTTCCACACGGCACCCATGTCCTTCTCCTTCTGCACTTTTGGAGACTCCACACTCCCGTGTCCCTCCCCCTGGAGGCCCTCCAGGCCTCAGACAAATTAGGTTCAATTCTCCACCCTGGGTGGGAGAAAGAATTAGGGATATCAGTGAATTGGAAGTGAGTGGGTCCTCTTTGAACATTTGGAAATTTGTCTTTAAAACACTGAAGTGTCTAACCTACCAGATGCGGCTGTTCGACCAGAGGTCTAGGGCTTCTGCGTCATTCTTCTCTGTTCTAGAAGCACAAAATCAGAATTGGAAATCACAGCATTCAAATGATGCTCTGGTCACAAGTAGTCACTCAGCCTCTCCTTACACACCCCCAGCCATGGGGGACTCACTATCATCCACATCAGTTCATTCTGTGGCTGGGTGGCTCTAACTTTCAGAAAGTCTTCCTTTCTATGCTGAAATCTCCCTCCCTGTAACTCATCCCCATTGGCTGAATTTTGCCTTGCAGAGCTACATACTTAAAATAACCAAACTCAGTGAGGAGGTAAGAAAGCAGGCTGAGTGAGGCTATGAGAATTTCCAGGGTGGAGATGGTGTCAGGGGTTTATTTCCCCATGAGACCAGTAAGAGGTTGACACCTGGCTGATGGGACACCCAGAGGGCAGAGCCACATGTGCCTTCTCAGGGGACAAGTTACCTGAGTCTCCAGGATGTACAGGATTTTTATATTTATTGAAGGAGACGCAGTGTTTCTCAAGAGTGAAGACACTGGTTTGATCCACGTTTCCCGTTCCTCTTCCAACATCGGAGGGTAAGTGGGCCATCAGGCCTGTCTCTGGCCCCCTCTGGGACAATCACGCCCAGTACGGGCAAACATTTCTCCTGGCTGGGATCGCAGCCCCCTCCCTATTCTGGCCACAATTCCTTAAGCTTCTTCTCAACTCCACTCATCATGCATTTTGCAAACCGGCACATGTACCTGCACAAATAATTGGAGATAAGGTCAAGATTGGGTGAGCCTTCAGAAAAAAATGTTATTTTAAATAACAACTGTTTTTAATATTAAAACAAAGATTGTATTATCAAGTAAATTACAGCAGAATAAACTTTTTAAAATAGTTTAAGCAACTTCAGAGATGGCCCTGGTGCCCCCTTCTAGCTTTGTCCTTACATGGCCTTTCTTCCAAGTGTGCGGGAGCTCTCTGTATCTCTTCTTATGTTTTTGTATAAAGATTTTATTCATTTATTCATGGGAGACACAGAGATAGGCAGAGACATAGGTGGAAGGAGAGGCAGGCTTCCTCCAGGGAGCCCGATGTGGGACTCGATCCCAGGACCCCAGGACCACACCCTGAGCTGAATGAAGGCAGATGTTCAATCACGGAGCCACCTAGGCGTCCCTGTGTTTCTTATAAGGACACAAATCCTAAAAGATAAGGGCTCCATCCTTACAACCTCATTTATGACTTTATATCCATATAGGCCCTATCTCTAAACACAGTCATATCAGGGGTTCAGGCTTCCACATAAGAATTTGGGGCAGATGCAATTTAGTTTCATTTCAAGCAGCCTGCTGGCATTGGTGGCTTTGGGGAGTGCCCCTGAATCGTGGAGATAACGAGTTCACACCTCTGTGCCCTTATTGGTGTTTTGTTGGGCAAGTCTGAGAAGTCCTGGGCTCTCAGTGGGTCTCCTCACGGGGAGGGGGGTGATGCCAGAGGAGAAGCCAAGTAGAGGGCAGTAGCCTCCCCTTTGCAGGACATATGTGAGGTGTGCATGCCTCACCATACTCCCCTTCATCATTGGCCAAAATCAAGCCAAGCTGGAGGCAGCCTTGGAGTATGCAGAGGGAATAGTTTAGAGCTTGGGAAACTTGGAAATCATCCAGCCCAAATCTGGAGTTTTTGGCCTATGGTCCCCCAGGTTCCAGATAGCGATAGGTCAGATCATTTTTGTTTGGACCTCCAAATATTACATTTTTTTTCAAAACCTTCTACAATCCGAAGAGCATGTGGTGACTTCTATAGTGACAATATGTTCATTTATTCACTAATTCAACAAATATTTATTGAGTCTCTACCATATGCCAGGAACAGTGTTTGGCAAATAGTGGTCCCCAAATACCTACTTTAATGACTAACTAAAATCCAATGTATTATTAGCAAACTCACCATTATGTGTGTGTGTGTGTGTGTGTGTGTGTGTGTGTGTGTGTAGGGCTGGGTGTTCCCTTAAGCAGGCCAAAGGGTTGGTTGTCTTATTTACATCTTTTTTTCTGTTGAATGAATCCATTTCCTCATGGTTTGAGAACATTCATAAGTTTTCACCTTGAGTCCAAATTACTGAGGTACAATGACTGATGACCTTCAGGCAGTCCAAGCTGGTTTGACCTCGGTGGTGACAGGAAACATCTAACCCCCTTCTGTTCGAAATCACCCTCTTCTCCCCACTTTCTCCCGCCCATCCTAGGAAAGGCACTCAGGGGTTCAAGCTTTGTGTTCAACAATGAAGATCCAGCACTCATAGTTCAATGAATCTTTCCTTTTTTCCACAAGTAATTCACCCAACTCAGTAGCTCTCAAGTCTGACTGCATCTTAGAATCATCTTGGAAACTTTTGAAGACTAATGATGCCCAAGTCCCAAACCCAGGCCCTATGATTTGGTTGGTCTGGAATGTGGCCCAAGCATCAGATTTTTTTTTCCAAAAAACTAAAGCAGTAGTGTTAAGTTGCAGCCAGTATTGGGAAACATTGATAGTCATTTCCCCCAAGATAGCTTCAGGGTTCCTCTGAGGACCACAGCTGGATCATGGGCATAAGCTGGTCTCACCAAGTACAAACCCGATGCCTAGAACTTTGCTAGACGCTGTAAGTAGTCACGTAAGCTCTGAGCTTCAGTCATGTCATGTCCACAATGGGGTTAATTCTTCACCATGCAACATCCTGTGTCAATTCGCACAGAGACTCTAATAGTGGGACATAAGACAGGGGGCAGGAGCTGTTTTTGGTCAGGACAGCTTTGGGAGAGTCATCAAATCACAGTGTCTCCACCCAGTTCTCTCTTTATTGTCAGCCCCAAATAGGAGAGAGAATTAAGAAGCATTGCATGAATGTTTCCTAAATTGGAGTAGTGAGAACATATTATTGACTAGCTTCACCTGCAGGCCATTTTAGGCCATGACATGGTAAACACCATTCTCTCAAACTGTAGGTGTCTTGACAAAGAGCAGAAACCCAAACTTGTACAAGCAATAAAAACATCAACTATTGGGACACCTGGGTGGCTCAGCAGTTGAGGGTCTGCCTTTGACTCGGAGGCATGATCCCAGAGTCCTGGGATCGAGTCCCGCATCGGGCTCCCTGCGTGGAGCCTGCTTCTCCCTCTGCCTGTTTCTGCCTCTCTCTCTCTCTCTCTCTCTCTCTCTCTCTCTCTCTCTCTGCATCTCTCATGATTAAATAAATAAAATCTTAAAAAAAAAAAAAGTCAACTATTTGAGGATGCATCTTTCAACACCCAAGGAGAGACCACGAAACTGTGCCTCATGGAGGACCTGTCCATGGACGACCAGGGGCCCACCGCCAGGGTCTCTCTCAAGCTGCATAGTCTTGAATAGTTCCTTTTCTCTGGATCTTCTTCATCTTTCTTCCTCTGTAAACTGGCTTCTTTGTAAAGGGCAGCCAACCAGCATACCCAGAGTTTAGGCTTCCAGAGTGTGAGTAACACAAAGAAAGAGGAGCCTCTGCAAAGGCTAGTTCCAAAGGCTGGGCGGAGAGAGTCTGAGTGTTAGTTAGTCAGGTGACCACGCCTGGTCCAATCAGCTACGTCCAGGGCTGGGATCTTCTGATTGAAATTTGGCTGGAAGCTGCTGTTCTCAGAGCAGGGAGGCCCGGAGAGGTGCTGCAGCCGGTGTCTTCTGTAGTCACACGTAGGGTGGTTTCGGTGACAGTCATACAGATGACCTGAGCTAGTCTGGGAGTTTAAAGGTCTCACCCACCACCCAGCTCACTTCAGGGCAGGAAGGCAGCGGCTGGGAGGTGAGCGCTCTCCCCTGGTGCCCTGACTTCCCTCCTCTCCCTTCATGCAGCTCTTGGGAGCTCTTGGCACAAACAGTCTCCAACCTAATTACCAGCCGGAATTAATCAAAGGTATTCCCAACTGCATGAGCGATGCTAGCCAGGAATGTCTCCGAGTTGAAATTCTTAAAATACTTTTGTTTATGAGGAAGTTTTACATGTTAACTTTTTCCAAAAGCCAGCGAGAGGAGCCTTCCCCACAGACATCTGAGAGCACTTTGGCTGTCCTAATTCGCTCATGATGTTTCATTAATATCAATTTTCTCCCCGCATCCCAGCCTGGCAGGTTCTTTTTACAAGTGTTCAATTCCCCCAACCTCTTTGTTTTTGTTTTGTTTTAACTTTTTCTTAAAATTCTCTCTCCATTTTCTAAGAAATTCTCCTAAATCTCCAGAATATACACATCTTTTGGCTTTAACAGCTCCATTTAAAAAATGGAGGACATCACAGACTACTTGGGTTTTTTGGCCCCCCACTTATAAGTTACAAGAGGGAGGTTGGAGGGAAAATCATCTAGAGAAACAGACTTTAATTGTGCTTCTTAATCCTGCCCTTAGGGTTAATGGTACTGAAATTCCATCTTCTCCCCCATCCCTCCAGACTCCAGGAGTCTTGAATGAGCATCATCTTACTTGGTCTTCTCAATGCCCAGAGACAGAGGGCCAGTAAAGAGTCCTAATCCACAACCACCATCGGCATGGTCAGAAGAAGTTAGTTGGATGTCATGCATGTCTGGCTAGTTTCTTGCCCCATGACAGTCATTCACTTATTTGCTCTCAGATCCATTCCCTATCGTTCTCCTTCTCTGTATTCCCAAGCTCCCTTGCCAACTGGCTTCTGGGTTCAACCAATGGAAGGCTCTGGCAGGAAAATGGGTGATGGAAAGAAGAGGAAAGTCAGGATATCTCTCTCTCTCCAGTTTGTCCTGTGATATCTGTGGCAGTGACCAGGTCTCTTCCATGGCTCTGATCCCTGGTGGAAAGCCTAGCCATGGGTCTAGCTCCCTCTTGACAACCTGAATCTTGTTTTTGGTTGCAACATATCATCCTGTTGTCCCTTCTACCCCAGCAGTGGTAGCAACTTCCTGAGGTAGCCAAAGTCTGAGTTGAATCATCATCCCTTGTTTGCCTTCTCAGGTCTTCCCTGGTCTGTGTAATCAGTTCCCTCTATTAAATTCTCTATGTTTGAACCATGTAGGGCACCTACGCACTCAAAATTAAAGTTCTCTCCCTGCCTATAAAACGGTGTGTTGCAAAACTATCTGTTGCAAAGAAATTATTTTTAAATATTTTCAATCCATCATGCATTGACACATAACCAGTATGCAGCTTGAACCACATGCTACTCACCATGCGAACTCAACAATAGTGGAACTGATCTACATTCTGTTCAATGAGACAAGTCTACCAAGCATGCATTTGGATGTCAGAGAAATGTCAAACTGTTATAAAAATTTCAAAACTTACTCTCAACCTAGATAGTTGTCTCATCAGAGCTCTCTTGAAAACAGTTTGCAAGCAGGTGAAGGGAATGTGGACCACACTTTGAATTGCACTGTTTTTATTCACATATAGGACCATCCAATGGTTTGGAAAGTCTGGATGCAGCACAGATCATTTTTCCTTTGTGTTATGCACAATTCCCAGATAGAGCTGTATTTCTAGTCTAGACCATGTTCCCCACAACTTTCCAGTGATAAAGACATAACATGCTAAAGATAACACTTACCAGGGACTGACTTCCTTTTTAGACAGCTCATTTAATCTTCACAATGGCCCCATCTTGAGGTGCCAGTGTTATCCTCATTTTACAGAATAAAAAAGTGTATCTCAGAGAGGTTACATAGCTTCACCAGGATAACACAGCTTGACTCTCACCCAAGTATGTCTGATTCAATGCCCATGGTCTTGGCTACGATAGTGATTTGCCTGATTCATCTTGTGTCCTTGGTACTGAACACAAAGTCTGAGATATTAAACAAAAGATTATTAAAGATCTGAATGACCACGTGAAGCAATACCTGGTCTGTTCCTTCTTCTGCCGAATAGGGCTCTACCCAAACACCCTGCCATCGGAGCCCACTCTTTCCCAACCAAATTGTCCCCATCAAAATTCTCCTTAAAGAAGCCCTTTCAACCCCTCCAGGGCACCCTTCTCTGTTTCCTACAGTTCTGACAGCCTGCACCACACTCTCAAATTCATGTTGAATGCCATACAATCCTATTGTCCCCAGACTGTACTTTAGAGCACTTCTTGTCTCCCCATGAGTTTAGAAATTCTTCAAGAACAGAGGCTTTTATAATAACAGTGGCTCCTGGCACAGAGCTAATATTTATTAAGCACTTCTTGGCGCCAGGCATCACTTTAATTAATAATTGTTTTATATTCACAGCAATGCGAGTGAGGTGCTTTTATTATACCCTTTTGAGATATAAGGAAACTGAGATGAAGAGAGCTTGAGAAAGTTTCCCCAAGTCCCACAAGTAGGGGCTGGGATTTAAACCCTTGAATTGTCGGCCTCCAGGTCTGTACTCTTGGCCACTGTATGATTCTTGAATTTTCCAGATACCCCCACCTCTGTGAACTAAGTAGGTCCTCACAGTGTTTTAGGGAAGGAAGGAAGTACCATCATTGAGAGAGCTTTAGAGCCAGAAAAACACTTGGAGGACTTTTCACTTTCCCATTGTGTGCATGAGGACATGGAGGCTTAGGGTGAAGTGGCTGGCTCACGGTCACATGGCAAGCCCATGTAAGAAACATTAACGGGTATTCATTCTTTCTGATGGATGAAACTGGAGAGTATCATGCTGAGTGAAATAAGTCAGTCGGAGAAAGACAATGATCAGATGGCTTCACTCATATGTGGAATATAAGAAATAATGGAAGAGCCATAAGGGCAGAGGGGAAACTGAGTGGGGAAAAAATAGAGAGGAAGACAAACTATAAGAGACTTCTAATTCTGGGAAACAAAGGGTTGCAGAAGGGGAGTGGGGTAAGGGGGTAACTGGGTGATGGGCATTAAGGAGGGCATGTGATGAGATGAACACTAGGTGTTATACTATATGTTGGCAAATCAAATTTAAAAAAGAAAGAAAGAAGAAAGAAAGAAAGAAAGAAAGAAAGAAAGAAAGAAAGAAAGAAAGAAAGAAAGAAAGAAAGAAAGAAAGAAACATCAGAGGGTGCTGAGTCCCAGCATGCAGATCTCCTGTCTACACCAGGTGGATTGCAGGCTTGTGGATATTTACTTGACTACTGAGCTCCCAAGAGAAGCATGCAGTGTTTTCTGGAACCCCTAACAGGCAAGCATTGATTCCAGAGAAGAAAGCATAAAACCCACAAATATTGGGAACTGTCCATAAAATTGAACGATTTCAAGTAAGGAAATGCAGCTAAGCATAGAGATAGGAGCCCTTGCCTGGCGGTCAGAAGACCTGGGCTTGAAACCCAGTTCTGATGCATGCACTTTGGCAAGTCACTTAATTCCTCTGATCTTGTTCAAGTGTATGCCCTCTTGAAGAGCTTGCAATGTCCTAGAGATGGATCTAGCCCACCAACCCCCTAGCTGACGATGAAACCCTCAGCAATACAAGGGAGGACTCGTGGTGTGGGGTGGCAGAGAGGACTGAGGTCAGCAGTGTCTGGGCATGGCCAAAAACTAGTTCCCATAGAATGAACTAGAAAGGTGGGGACATTTCTTTCATTTACTTATTGCCTTTTTCCAAGAGCAAAAATAATGCTGACTTACCATTGAGTATTCTAAAAGTTCAGCAAAGAACAAACACATCCAGAAAACAAATACCTGTAATCTTACCTTCTGAGCATCTTTCCATCTTGCTTCTGGTCATGTTATTCGTTTTATACAGAGGCAGGAGAGCCTAGCAGCGAAGAGCACAGTTTCTGGAGTTTAACTACCTATCATGAAACCCCAGCCCTTGCTTATACAAGCATGGGACTTTAGCCAGGTCACTTGACCTCTTGTATCCTGCCTCAGTTTCCTCCAATTTAAGCAGGGCAGGTGTGAGAAAAACACCTAAAGGGACTTGGAATAGTACCTGGTACACAGTAAACACTAGACAGTGTTTCTTCTTGACATCAGATTTAAAGTCTTTTCTGACATGATTAGATTTTTCACAGATATGTTTGTCTGAGCTTACATGATGTTCCAGTAAGGGATGTATCACCAATCACTTGAGAGGAGTTCAGAAATCCAAGGGAGGGACACCTGGATGGCTCAGCGGTTAAGCTCTGCTTTCTGCCCTGGGCCTGATCCTGCAGTTCAGGGATCGAGTCCCACATCGGACTCCCTGAGGGGAACCTGCTTCTCCCTCTGCCTGTGTCTCTGCCTCTCTCTGTGTCTCTTGTGAATAAATGAATACAATTAAAAAAAAGAAAGAAGAAAGAAAGAAAGAAAGAAAGAAAGAAAGAAAGAAAGAAAGAAAGAAAGAAAGAAAGAAAGAAAGAAAGAAAGAAAGAAAACCAAGGGAGACAAAGGGTGGGGCCTCTTGTCAGTGGCACAAGCCATATTCCAGGACTTTCTTTGAGGGTCTCTTTCTTTCATGAGGCACCACCATCTCCTGAAACATCCATCCTTCCCTCTGCCCGGGACACATCGACAGCTCTGCCCACACCTCTGGATCCTGTTCTCCAGTTGTGAGAGCTCATCCTTCTCCCTCTGCCTGCTTGGCTGCTGACAGATAGAAGATTCCAGGCTAACCATCTCATAGAAGAGCTCCACTCCTATTTGTTTGATGTTCCCCTTTGATTAAATTCGGGTTATGCATTTTTGAGAGGAGATGTTTCATTTTCTACACGAAAATATCAAATCCATTTGGAATGAATTTTGGTATGATGTATTTTTCACTTATATGAAACACCTCCTTCATCACATAGCAAATATTTAATTGTATATATATTATCTTTCTGTGATTCAAAAGCTGATGTCACACTGTTTTAATTACCATTGCTTTGTTATATGCCCCCAAAGCATAGGAGTAGTAAGTAAGTAGTAAGGAGCAAATTCCCACTTAATGATGCTCCTTTACTCAAAACCATCTTAGTTCTTCTCTCCATGGAGTTTTCTTTTTTTTTTTTTAAGATTTTATTTATTAATTCATGACAGACACACAGAGAGAGAGAGAGAGAGAGCAGAGACACAGGCAGAGGGAGAAGCAGGCTCCATGCAGGGAGCCCGACATGGAACTTGATTCCAGGTCTCAGGGATCAGGCCCTAGGCTGAAGGTGGAGCTAAATCGCTGAGCCACCCTAGGTGCCCTCCCATGGAGTTTTCTTACAGAAATTTCCTTAGGACCCTGTGATCAGGTTCCTCAAAATACACCTTTGTGATTTAAGTTTTTTTTAATTCAATTAATTACATTTCTAGATCACAACTGACAGGATCAACCTTTCTGTCTAGGAGATCATGTAGGTATTGATCAAGCCTTCTGTGTCTTGAAAAATTCTCGTATTCTTCATGAAGTTGCTGCCCATTTCTTGTTGAGCCGTTTACTATTTTTGAGTTTCTTATGACCGCGGACCCCTGTATCTCTTTTTCACTGTTATTTCTGGCTGGTTACACTTAGCTGGTAGGATAACAGAATGGTTAAGTTTGGCCTTCCTGGAGACTGACTATTCAGGGTTGAATCCTGAGTCGTCCTTCATTTCACTGGCCATATAAGGCAAGTTACATGAAACTCTGTGCCTCAGTTTCCTTACCCATGAAATGGGCACACTGATGGTATCTATCTCATAGGCTGTTCCAAGAATGGACTTGTAGGAGGGTGGCCGGCATATGTTCAGTGTTGACCAGTGCAATTTCCTAAACAAGCCCCTCTTCTGACCCCAGGGGGCTTTTCTCGGTGATACGGTGCTGAGTGAAGGGGAAGTGGCCAGGGCAAACCCTGGGCAGAGGGCTTTACCTAAGAACCTGAGAGGGGCCCTATGGTGGGAACAGCCAGGGGCGGGTCTGCAGGGAGGCTTTCCTTCCCTCCATGGGGGGACTGTGTGGTCTTATTCTCAGGCTCTCCCCTGCCCAGCACTCACCTAGTCTCATGCTGCGCCCCCTCCTGATGGCGACTCTAGCCCGGAGTCTCCCTCACCACCTCTCAACTCAGTGTTCAGAGGTGGGAGGGGTTCTGGCTCTCCATCCTCATGGTGTTTCCTGGTGGAGTCCGATAGCCAGCCTATGGCCAGGCCACCCTTGGAACAGAGGCCAATCATCCTGGAGAAATAGAGGCAGGCATCTGATTTTAGAAGGTTGGCTGGGGTTGGAGCAGATCCTCCAAGGAAGGGCTATTGGCCACAATGGGCATATCTAGCACCACAGGGGCGGGCATTTCAGATGGGGCCACCCAGCAGAGCCCAACAGTCCACAAGCAGGCATTCGGTGTGCATCCAGGAACCAGCAGAGATGCCTGTGAAGTAGACATCATAAGCTCTCTTTTATAGCTGGAAGGAGTGTGGCTTTAAGCGGGGAAGGGACTTCTAAGAGTCTTGGACAGAAGCATGTCGGCAAACGTGGGTCTTCAGCCCTGGGCTCCCTCCCCTCCCATGTGTCCCTCCCGAGGTAGGTGTCAGGTGAGCCGTACCAACACTTCCTTCCAGAGGGAGTTCAGGGCCAGGACATCAGGCCCAGTCTTGAATGATGTGTCAATTTGGGAAAGATGTAGGTGAGTAGGGGTGGCATGGTGGCGGGGGTATGAACGGCTGTCAAGGTGGAAGGGACGTTTGTCAAAGCAAAGGCTTGGAGGTGGGAAAGAACAAAGCTGATAGAGTCAAGTGTTGGTCCAATGAGGAAGACAGACGGTAAACTAAGTTGAGTACTGTGACCACTGCCATTACCATCGTCACGAAGTCCGTCTCCACCCTTAGCGCCGGGGCTGCGTCTCTCCTGTTCCCTGGTGTATCCTTAATGCTCAGCACATAATGAAACTCAGGAAATGCTTATTGAATGAACGAATGAGAGAATGAATGAGGGAGTGAGCGCTTCTCTGCAAACCCACCTGCCCTTCTTCGAAGGAGGCATTTCCTTTGCACCGTTAAGCTGATCTTTCTTATTTTTCAAGTGGAAAAACAACTTTTCCCCAGGTGAAAACACTTAAATGTAGCCTGTGAAGGGATCCCGACATGTCGTGTGTTCTCAAAGATATTTTGCCAGCGTACTTTATGGGGAGCATTTTGAGGCTGTGAGGAAGTATAATTTTCCTTGTGAAATGTCGAGGTTTCTTTTCTCGGTCATTTTTCATGTGCTTGTCACTTTCCCAGACTAATTGGTGGGCTCCCTTCCCCGGCTGTCTGTGCAGGCTCCTGCCCATCTGGCCTGTCCACTGCTCAGCACAGCCCACTTGGGCATCCGAGGGAAGCACCCAGGAAGGGAGCTGGGAGATGCAAGTCCTGTGGGGCTTTGGGGAGGTCTCTGCCTTTCCCTGGGCCTCAGTTTCTCTATCTGGAATGCAAAAAAGTTGAACTATATTAGCAAACATAAGAGAGTTCCAGGCTTTAAGGGGAGCCACTGCCTCGGTGTTGGGCAACTTCTAATTCTGGAAAGGTCTTTTGGCTTTGCACACTCAACCTTTTCTGCTTCCACCAGCAGTGGAGCTCACAGGCCTGCAGTACCCCAAAGCCCCCACGTGCAGTAACTAGTAAGACAGCTCTGCTTATGGGGTGAATGCACATCTCAGGGCCATAAGTCCATGCACAAGCAGAGTGTAATCAGGGGTCCTGGTTGCAGCACTAAGGGGGAAACCAAGACATGCAATGCAGTCCTTTGGCACTGAAGGGTTGATGGTCAGCCCCTCAGGAGTGAGAGGAGGGCCAGCCTTCAATAGAGGTGCCAGGTTCCCACTTTTCCAGATAAACTCTGGGAGACAACCAAGAAATGCATCCCAGGATGACCTGAGATGACCTGCTGGAAGGGCAGGCAGCCCTGGAATCATACCCTTGAGTTCATTGCGAGAGGGAGGGATTCCACATGTTCCAGCTCCACCTGCAAAGGCAGGCCATGTTTTGGCAGGGGGACAAGCTCAGGTACAACATCCAGGAGGACCACTCATAAGGTCCCTCTTTCCTGGTCTTCAGGGGGATTTCCGTCAAGTTTTTTAGAGAAATGGCCCAAAGGGTTAATTAAGCCAAACAGAAGTTGGTTATGGCAGAAAGCATATGGGCTTGCCAGCCAGAATGGCCTGCGTCCAAATCCCAGCTCCATCCCACTTCAAGTCCCCTCTGAAGCCACAGGGAGAACAGAGAGCCATTCTCTTCCCCAAAGATTTGCTGTAAGGATCAAAATCCATCTTGCACATAAAAAATGCCCAGCAAGTAACAGGAACTCTGGACATTTGTAAACTCCAGCAAAACATGTGTACCCTGGGAAAAGACAATGCATAAAAGGAATTTTAGAAAAAGGAAAGAATGCCGTCCACCCCTGGTATCCTGGGAGAAAAAGATCACAGGAAAGAATGATGTTGGTGTACGTGTGGTGGGCTGAATGGCACCCCCCACCCCCAATGATATGTCCACATCCTAGTCTCTCAAACCTGAGAATGTGACCCTATTTGGAAAAGAGGTCTTAGGACACGTAATGAAGTGAAGAGTCTTGAGAAAAGAGGTCCTCCTGGATAATCTGGCTGGGCCCTATCGCTAACGACGAGGGTCTGTATCAGAGAAAGGCAGAGTGAACCTTGCCACAAACAGGAGAAGAGAAGACAGACCAAAGAGGACAAAGCAGTGTGGTCACAGAGGCGTTGCAGCCCCAAGTCAAGGAATGTCAACAGTCACCAGGAGGTGGAGGAGGCGAAGACTGGACTCTCCCCTGGTGCCTCCAGAGGAAGCGCCCCTCTGCTGACACCTTTAATTTGGACCTCTGGCCCCCAGAACAGCAAGGAGATGAATTTCTGTTGTTTTAAGCCATCCATCCATGGTAATCTGTCACAGCAGCTGCAGGAAACTGGCAGGGCAGGGTGGCTGCAGACCCAGGTTCCGCCCCCTGGAAAGAGCAGACCCGGGAGCCCACGCTGGGGCCTGGTGCAGTTGGAGGAGCCTCCTATTGGCTGCAGGACAGAAGCATTTGCCCGGCTCTGCCTCCAGGTACCTTCTGGTCTCCACGGCCCACGACTATCTTCCTCTTCTTCTGTCCTCTTCTGGGATATTCTCTCGCCTGCATTGTGTGGGTCTGTAAACAAGTCCCCTGCGGTCCCCACCCCCAAGAAGAGAGCGTGTAGCCCAGGGGGTTCAACCAGGCTGTGTCTCCCAGGACACAGAAACTCGAGTGGAAAGCATCACAGGGCAGTGCTCCCCCCATGACTGCTCCCTCTCGGCTCGCTGAACCCCTGCGCCTCCTTTTCCTGAACCACTTCTCGCGCCTCCCCCTCAACCCAGTGAGCCTTCCCTACAGCTTTCCAATCAGCACCTTTGTTGTCTGTTGCCGCTGCTTGTGACCCAACCGCGTAGCTGCCAATCCGGGAGGTGATAGCTCAGCAAGGAAAGAGAGGCTCGGGAGATAAGGGGGGTGTCCTACCCTCCTCATTAGCTTCTCCCTGGTGGGGATGGAAAACTCAAGGAGACACGGGTCCCCTTTGTGCTTTATGTCAGTTGTCCCTTAAACAGAATGTCCTTCTGCATAGTCCTTGCCCATAATGATGCTGTTCCCATGGCCTACAAACGTTTGAATCCACAGTTCCTGGTGCAAAGTAGCTTTACGGATATTTGGCAGTTGACATATAGAGCACGGAGCATGGAATCTCTTATCCTCAGGGAAGTCCTGGTCCCGCCAAAGCTAGCCATAGGGGAAGGATGAGAAACCATTTATGGAAAGCCTGAGAAGATCCTACAAGTCATAAAAGCGACTATCTGCTCAGACTACTAGCCCTTTGCTCAACCTGTGAGAAACAGAAGGGACCTCAGAATTCACTTAGTCCAGAATCCCTAAGGCCTCGCTGGCAGGGAGCTTAACCCATGCTCACGGCAGACATTGCTAATCAATCGCAGCAGCCCCTCTCTGAGCTCTGCCCTGGGTGGTTTCAGAACCCTTCTCATGCATGGCCCCAGGCGGTGCCTACTGATTGAGTTAAATTAGCACAAAACCTGTTTACCTGCATTGACGGTGCCCACACTCCTCACTTGACAAATGGAGAGACTAAGAAGAGAAAGGACATGTTCCGAAGTCGTGGAACACATGAGTAGTAGATGCAAGACCCACCTTCCCTGGATCCCGGCCCCCAGCACGTCCCATCACCCCACCAGGGCTCTGGAGGGGCTGCCTCCTTGTGAAGCGTTCTCTGCCCTTATACTTCTGCTCACTCCATCCAAGCAGGCCCTCAAGATTGTAGTGTTTATTTTAGCGAATGCACAAATCTGGTCTCTAAAGGATGAGCATTAATAAAATATGTGCTCTAACTCTATGTAACAAGGAAAATATAGAATACATTTTCCATTCCCATTGATCCTCAGGCCACTGGCAATCCACCAACAATTGATTTAGCCATTTGATTAGTTTGGGGGGAAAACATTATATTTTAATGGGGTATATATAATTCTAAGTTACTGCTTTGAAGTTGAACCAAATATTAAAATTACCTCTTTTATGGATGCTGCACAGCTATGAAGCTTTATAATTGCAGCCTGGGCTTTTGTAAGGGATTTGAACTGAGGAGGTGATTTCTGCAAAGCCGATTGCGTGGTCCTGGTGACAGCCAGACTAGCCAGCCCTTTGAGGAGCAAAAAGACACAGACGCAACAGAGCCGATGATCACACCTTGTGTTTGGCCCACATTTCACAGTTATAGAGCTCAGTGGGAATCCTTCTGGGATGCTTCCCTTCCAAACAGCTCCCAAATCTGTCACTTCTTTCCATGTCCTCTGCTAGCTCCTGAGTCCAAGACACCACCAGCAATTACCTGTGCATCTGCATTTGTTTTTTACACAGATACCTTTTCCTGACCCACTGCCATCCATCATCCCCATAGCAACTGGAGAGATTCTTTTAGCAATGCAAATTGAATCAGGTCATTCCATGGTCAAGCCATTGCTTAAAATCCAGCCATGGCCTCCCATTGCCTCCAGTTGGTCAGCAAATTATGGCCTGGGGTCAAATCTGGCCCCACTCCTCCTTCTTACAAATAAAGTTTTATTGGAACACAGTCTCGTCCATTTACTTCTGAGCCCAGTAGGTACGACAGAGAGCTTATAGCCAGCAAGGTCTAAATTATTGACTATACGGCCTTTGACAGAAAAAGTTTGCTAACCTCTGACCTAGAGGACAAATTTTAATTTTTCTTTCCTAAGCCCATCAGGCCTTCTGTGACCTGGCCTGCCTACCACTGAACCTCCTTGCACCTCTCTTTCTGCTCAGTTGTGAGATTAGCCCTCCTTTTCCTTGGATAACCAATGCTTGGTGCTGCCTCAGGGCCTTTGTCCTTGCTGTTCACCTGATGCTCATTCACCTGATTGTCACATGACTGACTTCTTCCCCAGACCCAGGTCTTTTTTTTCTTTTTTTAAAGATTTTATTTATTTATTCTTGAGAGACACAGAGAAAAAGTCAGAGACATAGGCAGAGGGAGAAGCAGGCTCCCTGCAAGGAGCCTCATGCAGGACTCGATCCCAGGACCCTGGGATCATGCCCTGAGCCGAAGGCAGACGCTCAACTGCTGATCCACCCAGGTCTCCACCAACTCAGGCCTTAACAAAAACATCATATCCTCTGAGTGAGTGGCCTTTCTGGTCATTAATTATGCTCCCCTGTGCCCCCCGCCGGTCATTTTTTTGTTCATTGCTGTCTTTAATTTTCCTCATAGTGAAGGTAAATATAGAATTAGTCTTGCAAACCAGATGACTTTCAGTGTAAAAAGGAGGTGCTTTTATTCATTGTGCAGGGGCAGTAGATGTAATCGGCACATGTGGTCACTCGATCCCTTTATATATGTATCTGTTCTGTCTTTCTCCCCGACACAGAGGGAACCCCTGAGAGCAGGGCTGGGCCTAGGGCCTGGAAGGGTTCTGGGAGTTTGTGTAGAGACGCTCTTGTACTCCTCACAGCCATCTCCACTGTGTCACCATCCCGCATCACCGCCCAGCACCTGGAACCAAGCTTGGCTGCAGAGTGTCAGGGCTGACCCGGGGCCCTCACTCAGCCACTCCCACAGCCTCTTGCATGCACATTACCTCAAGTGACCCCTGTGTGTCCAGTGTAGGGGTCAGGGGGTCACAGGAGCTCCATTTTACAGATGAGACAGCTGAAGCTTAACATGGTGAGTGACTTTCCTCAAGGGGCCTGAGCCGAGGCTACAGACAAGGGCCTCAACTCCTCTCGCCAGCCCGTGGCCTCTCTCTGAGCCTTCAGGTGCCTGCCCTCCACCTGCCTTCCACAGTCCTCGTTGGCATCAGCGACCTTCTACAGAGAGGATGAGGAGCCTCTATAATGACTCTGTTGAGAGCAAAGCCAGAGCCACAGGAGCCAGACCCAGGCCCATTCATCTGTCCGCCCTGTGCTGGGGTTCAGCTCCCAGGACCATCTAGATTTGTAGCAGAAGCTTGTATATTCAAGGGCTGGGGGCGGTGCCTCTCCCCAGCTGGGCCATCAGCTCTGGGGGGCAAGGAGTGGGGGGCTCCCACAGTTCCTCTCTCGGAGTGCCTCCCGCATCGTAGTCATCCAGGACATGCGGCTACTTTCGAGCAGAAGCCATGCTGTCTCACCGATGTGCATCTCTGCCACTAAGTGCACACGTGGCCTTGGTCCCAGGTGAGAGGGCGGTGACTCTTCTCCACCCCAACCATCCTCCTTCCAAGATGCCATGAGTTGATCCCGCAACTAATCTCCACTGCCACCCTTGGTCTGGGAACCCGGCCTTGGATACCCTGCTTAGGCACCCCATGTCCCCTCTTAGCCTCTGGATGTTGCGACTTCCTGTCTCACTGTGCCTCTTCCAAAGACATCTGCTGCACCCCCTCCCCGGCCCTGCTCCAGCACCGCGCCTGCCTCCGCAGCCCGGCCCTAACAGGATGGCTTTCATCCTCATTCAGATACATATTGTATTGGCTGAGAAACATCAAAGGGGCCATGTCGTTACATATTCTATTTCTGAGAGGAGAAAAGCAGCCCCTTGCTTTATTAACGTGGCAAATGTTGACTCTTGTAATGAAAAATGCACAAACGCTGGGCAATTTTTGATGAATAGGTAATAAAGAGGAGGGCCCCGAATGGAAAGAATTAATTCCTCTTTGGGGTCTCCACTGCGAGGATGTGGGGTCCCTGTGTGAGGCCTCCCTGCCCTCCAGACAGGTCCATGTGGGCATTAAGACCCCAGACCCCCAGAAGTGGGCCCAGGCCCTGGAGACCAGGCGTGCCTACTGAGAGGTTCCAGCAAGGCCCCGGGACTCCAGCCCGTGATGCCTGCTAATCATTGCGCTAGTCGAGTCATAAACATGTCAGAAACAAACTGTTAAAGCGTGATCCGCTCTTCAGCCCTCATCCCAGAGAGGCCCTAGGCGGAGGAGGTACAGCTCTTCTCACTTCCCAGGAGTAGAAACTGAGATCAGAATGACTTTAATAAGCGGCCCCGGGACAAAGCACGAGATTTTGAGCCTGGAACCCAGTCCTGGGAAAGCCCACTCAAGAGAAGTTTCTAGATGCAGGGGGTCCTTTAGCTGCACAGATGTTGTGATGGAGGGAAGTAATTGTGATGGTCATTCTGTGACATTCTCTGGGCCTAACATAGTCCTCGGCACTATGCCCCTGTCAATACATGCGTGTCAACCCCGGAAGATTTATCTTGCCCAACAGACTGAACTCGTCTCCCCTGCCTTGTGCCTACCCCAGGGTGTTGGTTTGGCAGCTCAGTGTCAGGGCTGTAGGTGGGCTTCGGGTGATTCTCTTGGTCTTCTCCTCATGGTCACAAGTTGGTTGCAGCAGCCCCATCCATCACATCTTCACACTACAGTATACAAAGCAACTTGAGAAGGGCGAGACAATGTGAGAGAGGCAATTGTTGGGATGCTTTTCTCTTTTAGTAAGATGAGAGAAAAGCTTCCCAGGGGACATTTTGATGTAAGTATATATTCAACTTTTTCACATTGGATAATGATAACTTGAAGAAAGGTAAAAAGTGGGCAGCCTGGGTGGCTCAGCGGTTTAGCGCTGCCTTCAGCCCAGGGCGTGATCCTGGAGACCCTGGATCGAGTCCCATGTCGGGCTCCCTGCATGGAGCCGGCTTCTCCCTCTGCCTGTGTCTCTGCCTCTCTCTGTGTGTGTCTCTCATGAATAAATAATAAAATCTTGAAAGAAGAAAGAAAGAAAGAAAGAAAGAAAGAAAGAAAGAAAGAAAGAAGAAAGAAAGAAAGAAAGAAAGAAAGAAAGAAAGAAAGAAAGAAAGAAAGAAAGAAAGAAAGAAAGAAAGAAAGAAAAAAAGAGGAAGCACTAAAGAGCAAGGAACCCACAGTATCTTCCTCAAAGCCTTGGTGGGGGCTTCTGTGGACCACTGAGCCCCTCCCAGGTTGATGCCTTGGCTTCCAGAAAGACTGACCTGGCCACAGGGAAGGCAGAGAGCAGGATTTCAAAGTGACCAAGATCAGCTCCCACTCCTGCCCAGTGGAATGGTGTTTGAAATAGAAGCTAAAGTAACCAAAGCGCTTGGGTGTCTCAATGGTTGCGTGTCTGCTTTGACTCAGGTCCTGACCTCAGGGTCCCAGGATCGAGTCCCACATTGGGCTCTCTCCCGGGAGCCTGCTTCTCCCTCTGCCTGTGTCTTTGCCTCTCTCTCTGTGTCCCTCATGAATAAATAAACTTAAAAAAAAAAAGAAACTAAAGTAACTTACGGAAAATGGACAAAGGTATTTTCTCTGCCTACCCAGCAATCATCTGTGTCTCTGAAAGCCCAGCAGGAGTCCCAGGGGATAATGAATAATCAGCAAATGAGAGAGGGAGAGGCAGGATGATGAGACTCAAAGATTTAGGAGGGGTTGGGGCAAGCTCCAGAGTGCTCCTGCTGGGGTGACAATGATGATGATCACATCAATAACTGCTGTTTGCCTTGCTTCTGCTGACTCTGTCTGTCCTCTGTTGGGCACTGTACAAAGCACGTTTTCTCACTTCCACATTCCAGTGCCCCGTGATGGGAATGGTATCAGCCCATTTTATAGATGAGGCACCTGAGTGTCACAGGGCTTAAGTTGCCAAGGTCACATAGCTAGTGTGAGACAAAGCCATGGTCAGTCCACTGATGATGGATCTCAGAAACCTGGTATGAGGGGAGCAGGAACAGGTGGGGCCAGAGCTCTTCAGCCTCAGCTGACCCCACAGCCAGGTGTCCCCGGAGTCCTCCAAGCCTCCCCGCAAGCCTCCCTGTGTTTCCGAGACCCAAGTGCCTGGGGTTCCCAGGCTGCCCTTCCTGCCCCCCTTGGAGGAATACCATGCCCAGCACTGACTCAGACTCAGCCCTAAGGATTAAGGGGTGGGGACGTGGGCCTCAGGCTAGATCAGAGTTTCCCTGGTAGCAAGAGTGTGGCAGAGTGACAGGGTTCAAACAGTGACCTTAGTCATGACATCACCCCACATCTCTGCCAAATCCTAGCCTTCCAGCAGTTGCCATGGCTCCAGAGATGGGCCCTGCTGCCCGCCCCACAGGCCTCTCTGTGGCTGGCCTATCCCCAGCACCAGGCCCACTCTGCCGACACACACTCAGCCCTGAACCCCTCACCTGCATCTGTTCCTCCCACTGCAGCCTGGGTGCAGAGAACCCTCTGGGGCCAAGCCCTACCATTCTGTTCTATGGCTTCTCTCTCATCCTGCTTCAGCTCTTGCTTTTGGCATATGCTGCCATCTTGCTAGGTACAGCCTAGTTATAGCCTTGAATATTCTGGTACTAACTCCCCACATCCCACCAGAAGTAGACTTCCCCAGATTATGGTGGCAAGCCGTCCTGGATGGTGGTGCAGGATGTGCACTGCACAGAGGCTTCCTTCCGGCTGGCGGTGTGAGCAAAGCTAAACTCGGCCCAGCCACTGCACAGCAAACCATGTGACCTAGCGTGGGGCTGTATCTGCTCAGAGGAAGGGGCATCTTCTCGCCACACAAGGCACCATCCGTGAGCCAGGCCGCATCCTAGTTCCGGGGAAGGGGCAGATTTCCATACTACTCTCCAAGGTGCTGTACAAGCCAGCATTAGCCGAGTCACAGCAGGTTTTACTCCATTTCAGGCCTCCGTTTGTATAAGCTTTGAGACCTAGGGAAAGAGGCATCACCTTTCTGAGCTGCCTCAGTTGCTTTGAAGTCCATTCCAATCATTGGAACAGAAGCGGGGGCTACAGAGTGGGGCCCGGCCTTCACCAGGCAAGGGGGGATCAACACCCAGGCGGCTCTGATGTCAAAGGTAAAAGCAGACACCGCAGCCTAATTATTGTCCTGACCTGAGGAGGGTATTTGCTGTGGGCCTGCTTTCGGACAACTCGGCCCCGAGAGCGGAGGGAGCAGATTTATTTTCCAGGGAAACTTGAAAGTATCCGTGGCATCCCCGATGCTGTCGCTGATTGAGATAATTCGAGAGCATTATTTATTCATTACCTGGGGCTTTTTGGACTCTGAACTCAGAGGTTGGCTTCCCCTCCTTCCCACCCCCTCCCCTCTTCTCTGGAATATTTGTTACAGTTGCATTTTTCAAACCATTTACTGTCGAGAGGGTAAGTGGAGTGACACAGCTCATAATGTGCAAATAAATGGGAGCTAAGCTCGTCAGCTCGAGTGGAATGAATTATTGTCGCCAGTGAGATGCAGTGATGGGGAGCAGCTGCCCGCCGCCGGGGAGGGCTCCAGCAGGTACGGCGCTGGAGTGGCCGGAATAACACTTACCGTGATTTATCAGAGAGCACTTGAAAGCCCCTCGGAGGCTTTAAATAGGCATGAAAAGAGGCTTCGTGGCACTCGGGCCCTGGCAGGACAGAGCGATTAGCGGGCTCAGATGCCTGACCCCGCGTGCGCCTTCCGGACCGGAGAAGCCGGAGATCTTCAAAGGCACTCAAGAAAGATGGCCAAGTGGGGGCCGTTCCAGGCGAGGGGACTTGGAGCCAAGTCCCCAAGGAAGGGGGAGACTTCCTAGGATGAGGTGAGCAAGCAGGAGCCTCCGGGAACAGAGGCTGCCTGAGTTTGAGTTTGGGGGCAGCCCATGAGAGCGAGGGTTCTCTTGGTCAAGGTTGCCCACAAAGAGCAGTTGCATGAGAACTTGAGGCCTGTGGTTTGCCCACTGGTAATGTGGAGAGCCACCCAGAAAATTCTCCCTGCCCCAAGCATTCTCCCCTCTTTGCTTGATACGGTGCCTACAATGTCCCCATTACAAATGACTCCTTTAGGATGAGCAGCACCCTATTTGAGGAGGCCTTTTCAACTATAAATTCTTTTGAGAGACATAGCACAGCCAAGTTGTCGCCTGTGAGTGAATCCTGGGAGGTGTTCAGCCATTTGACATTTTTTGGACCGGATAATGCTTTGTGGGAAGAGGGGAGAAGCTTACAAGCTGTACCATAAGATGTTTTCAGCATCCCTTGTCTCTACCAGCTAGATGCCAGGAGCACCCATTCCCCACGTCATGCCAGTCAGAAATGTTTCCAGACATTGTTACACGCCCCCCAAGTCCCACCCAGGGTTGGACTGGTGGACTGGACGCCCACCGCTCTAGTGTAACACCTCTCAGGTTGTGCTGGAGCTATCTCTTGTGGATCTGTTTCCTAGCTTTGGATTTAAAACGTTTTTGAATTAATGTGTTTAATGAAAAGAAATCAATTTTAATTGAATTTAATGAAAAAAGGAAATAAACCAAAAGCAGTTGCTGAGCTTCCAGCTACATGTTTATTTACTACAAGACCTATGTAAAGTTAAGATAACAAAGATCACAAAAAGATGAAGAGTTTGGAGTTGTTCGTTTTGGTAAGCTACACAACTTCAACTTTACTGCTACACATCTGTCCTTCCTCTCAAGTCTCCACCCATTTACTTATTATGGTTTGAATCCTGTCCTCCAAAACTCACAGGTTGAAAACCTCACCGTCAAGTATCTCAGAATCTGAGGTTATTTGGAAGTAACCTTTAGGACTTCCCAAAGGAAATCTAGTTAAAGTGAAGTCAGCAGAGTGGGCCCTAACCCAGGAGGACTGGTATCCTTAGGAAAAGGGAAAGAAACCTGGACATAGAGACAGGTGCACACACAAGGATGAGACTGAGGGCGGAGATCGGGGACACCGGGGACTCCTGGCAAACCACTAGACGCCTTCAGGGAGCACCAACCCCGCCAAAGCTTGATCTCAAGCTTTCAGCTTTCAGAGCTGTGAGGAAAGACGTTTCTACCCCCCCACCCCACCGCCCCAGTCTGGGGTCCTTTTTACAGCAGCCCTAGCACGCTGATATAACACTCATCTTTTCCCTTTGGTCATCATTAGTTTTATAGTTTAGGTCAACAACATGCACATTCTCTTCTGTGTCCATAATCCCTAAATTCTTCAGTTTGAGTTTATGAGTTTATGTATCAAAATGGGATAAATAGCCCCACTTGGGTCCTCTCCACTACTCATTCCAGAATTCTTTACTTTGATGCATCCCTAAATTGGCTAGATTTATTTAATCTTTCTTTCCTTCTTCCTTCCTTCCTTCCTTCCTTCCTTCCTTCCTTCCTTCCTTCCTTCCTTCCTTCCTTCCTTCCTTCTTTCCCCTCTCTCTCTCTTTCTCTCTCTCTCTCTCTCTCTCTCTCCCTCTTTCAGGAAGGATCCCTAGGTCCTTTATAACTAAGTTCTTGCATGCTTGAGAGTGTGTTGTCTTTATACTTGAGTGGTGGTTTGGCTGAGGGTCTTATTTTTTTCCTACGAGAGCATCATAAACATTATTGCCTCATGAATTGCAAACTGCGGTGGAGAAGTTGGAGGCACACCTGGCTATGTTCCTCCTGGCTTGAGCCTCTTCCCCAATACCCTCCACACCACACCAGGTGATGAGATGTGTACATTTGACCTCCTTTGTCTTCCATGTTTCTCAACCCCCCCCCCATCATTTTGATATTTATACTTAGGATTCTCTTCCATTTCAGTGTTATAGTTTTCTCTGACCCATTTGCTCACCACCTCCCTGTCTGAATTTTTGCTCATGGGTATTTTTTGGTGGTTGTTGCTCTCAGTGGTGTATTCTACTCTATAAAGCTTCTGCTTTCTCTCCATTTCTTGCCTGAGTTTTGCTAGCTTGCTTTTTATCAAGACTCTGAGTTCCTTTTGTTTTTTTTTTTTTTTTTTTTTTTTTTTTTTTTAAAGATTTTATTTATTTATTCATGATAGTCACAGAGAGAGAGAGAGGGGCAGAGACACAGGCAGAGAGAGAAGCAGGCTCCATGCACCGGGAGCCCGACGTGGGATTCGATCCCGGGTCTCCAGGATCGCGCCCTGGGCCAAAGGCAGGCGCCAAACCGCTGCGCCACCCAGGGATCCCTGAGTTCCTTTTGTATAAAGACCATATTGCATATAAATCCTTTGAGTCTATGGAGGCCCATTTCTCCAACTCTCCCTCTGTTGCGTTGAGCAATTCTCCTGGTAGTATAAGCTCTTCATCAGCTTTTGCTTGGATTTCTTTCCCTCCATCTGATTTTAATCTTTAGATCACATTTTGCTTATCCATCTATCCATCGATGGACACTTGGGTAGCTTTTACCATTTGGCTGTTGAGAGCTACTATAAACATGCTGTGCTACTATAAATGTGCATGTACAAATTTCTCATTGAGACCCTGCTTTCAATTCTTTTGTATATCTCCCCAGAAGTGGAACTGCTCAGTCTTATGATAATTCTATGTTTAATTTTTTCGAGGAAACACTAGACTGTTCTCTGCAGCAGCTGTACCGTGTTACATGCCCACCAACCATGTCCAAGGGTTCCAGCTTCTCCACATCCTTGCCAATACTTATTTCCTGGGTTTTTGTTTGCTTAGGCTTTTTAAAAAAGATTTTATTCATTTATTTCTTTGAAAGAGAGAGCACAAACAGGGGTAGTGGTGGTAGAGAGGAGCAGAGGGAGAGGCAAGATTCCTACTTAGCAGGGAGCCCGACATGGGGCTCAATCCCAGGACCCAGGATCATGACTTGAGCTGAAGGCAGGCAGATACCTGACCGACTGAGCCACCCAGGCACCCCTGCTTATTTTAATAGTAGCCACCCTAATGGATGTGTGGTATAATATTCATTCTTGAACAAAAAGAAACTCCACTTCCCACACTTCCTGGTGAGGAAGGAATTTAACTTTCAGTGAAATTCAGCAAATAATGCGTCAGCACCTTCTATGGACAAAATGCTCTGCTGAGGGCTTTGGAGGCCAGGCAGGGGATAATTAAGAGCATGGATTCTGCTTCCACAACCCCCTGCTGCCACTTCCCAGCTGTGCCTGTCACTGTACCACTCTGAGCCTCAGTCCCCTCATCTATAACACAGAAACGATAGTAATAGGGTCCATTTCATTGGATCATTGTGGGGATTAGCTTATTTCATGTATGTAGAAAGATTCACATGGTGCCTGGCATGGTCCTGTTCTTTTTCATACTCTAAATTATTCTTATTTGCTACACAGAAAAGGCATAGCAGGACACATTTCCCCCTTGCCACAAGAAACTAACAGAACCCCACTTGTGCACCCAGTCCCCCTGTTGCCCTGTCCTGGGATCCTACCTGGCCCGGAAAAGTACCCAGATGTTATCAGAGCTCCCTCTGGGGGATAGGAAGATAGACTTCCTCCTTATACTTTGTTTTCAGTTTTACAAGCTTTGAAAAGTCAGCATAATTGTTTTATAGTTTTATAATCATAGCTACATGGTATAATAACAATGACATTTTATATGAGCACAGACTTCTAGCAAAAAAATAGTCATTTTTCTCTACTTGTCTCCATTAAAATCTACCTAAAACAACCACAATTAAGTCAAAATAGAGATAAACTTGGATTTCAACAGAGCGAGGATGTCTCTACATCCCCAGACCATTTCTCTTTATCTGGAACACACTTCTGCAGGTGAAGAGAACTGGCACAGCTCTCATCATGCTTCAGGAGGATCTGCTTTCTCTGAAAATAAGGTTCAACCCCCCTCTTAAGAAGACAGGAAATTCTGACACCTGCTACAGCATGGGTGGACTTTGAGGACACTACACAGAGTGAAATAAGCCAGCACAAAAAGATGAATACTATATAATCCCACTCACATGAGGTTCTTAGAGTAGTCAAAGACATTGAAAGTGGAACAGTGGGTGTTAGGGGGCTGGAAAAGCAGGGAATGGGAAGTTACTATTTAATGGGGACAGATTTTCAGTTTTGCAAGAGGAAAAGTGTTCTGTGAATGGAATGTGGTGACAGGTGCTCACTGGTCACAATGTGCTTCAATGCCACAGAACCACACTTAGAAGTGATTAAGATGGTACATTTCATGTTGTGTAGATTTTACTACAATTGTAAAAAAGAGAAAAGAAGAAAAACTAAATCAAGAATTGGAGAGAAAACTGAAGCCCAGAGAAAAGACATAGGGCATTGCTGGGAGGCTGGTGCCCCACCTCTGAGGACAGCATACACATCTAGTCGGTGTTTGGTCCCAGGCTGGCTGCAGGAGAAGGGGGCCACCCTCCCTGCCTTCTTGGGGCTTCAGCTGCAGAGTCCAGATGAATGACCTTGGAGTCATCAGGAGATAAAATCAGATAGAATATATGATCATGGGGCCTCAAGGCAGATGGTAGAGTAGGGGTGGCAGTTTTTTCTTTCAAGATTTATTTATTTATTTGAGGGAGGGAGTGAGGGAGGAAGGGAGAGAGAGAGAGAATGAGCGCAGGGAGGGGTAGCGGGAGAGGGAGAGAAGTAGACTGCTAAGCACGGAGCCCGACTCGGGGCTCGATCCCACGACCCTGAGATCACGACCCACGCTGAAATCAAGAGTTGGATGCTTAACCAACTGAGCTGCCCAGGTGCCCCGGCGAGGCAGTTTTTCAGAGATTAAATGCCCTGTGACTAGAATTTAGACGGCAATGGAAGAAAGAGGAGGGATAATTCAAATCAACACCATTCAGTATGATTGTCCAAGGGTTCACTGGGCTCTCTATGGTCCATGGCAAGGGTCACGTGAAAGGTTCACAATTACCCACCTTGCCTGGTCGGAGAGCAACTACACTCTCAGCAGGGGCTGCTGTACTTCCTGCTGCAACCAGAATTGCCTCTTATGTTTATCATCCATGCTCTAATTTATTCATTCATCTATAAACGATCCGTTCATTCATGAAGATAGAGGGTGAGAGACAGCACTTAACCATGTGCAGACATTGTGTTGGCAGACAAAGCCCCTGCCCTGTAGGAACTAACACTCTAGTGGGAGATACAGATTTTTGTCAGGTAATCACATGAAGGAACGGAAGTTGCAACCATGACCAGTGTTGTGCAGGAAGAGACACATGGCATAGTGTCTTCCATGAGTGGAAGGGATAATCTGCTCAGGCTATAGGGAAAACTTCCCTGACAAAGCTTGAGCCAAGACCTGAAGGATGAGCAAGGAAAGAGACCTTTGAGCAGTAGGACAAGCATGTGCAAAGGCCCTATGGTGAGAGGGAACACATAAGAACAAGGAAACACAAGACAAGTGCATAGCAACAGGGCACTGAGAGTGAGAGCCAGTGGCATGCAAGCTGAAAAGCCTCTCACGGAAGCTGTATTTTCATAAGGGACAGTGCCTCTAGCCAAGTCACTCCCTAATGATGATGTAAGACACCCTGGCAGTGCTCGGAGAAAGAGAGGTGATATACAAGGATTCCAAGTGGGATAAATAGCATGGGTAGGGAGCCTGGTAGTGGGAATGAGCATGGTGTAGCCAAAAATTCCACCTGCCTGGAGTGGAAACTCTAGTAAAGCATTTTGAAGGGCCCCTCTCTCGTGCCCCAATTGCCTTGCTTGCCCTCAACTCTAGGGGCCCTCCCAGCCATCTTCCCCATCCCCTAGGGAGGCCCTAGAGGGGCTCCTAGCTTCTGGAACCTGGAACTCAGCTCACCTGTCATGTAATTACATTGAGAACATGCTAGCTGGACCTGAGCTTCCTTTTCCTCACATTACAGCCTGACTCAAGCTCTCTCTGTCTTCATCCCACCTGCCCTGGCTGAAAAAATGTCCTTTGGTTCAAGGCCAGATACTTCTTGGACTCCATCAGTTTTGAGATGCACGTTTTTTTTTCCCCTCACATCATTGATATTGGGGGCATGTTGGCCGGGAGCAATCATGACATCACTGGTGTTACCTGCATGTAAGTGTCAAAATTTGCACAAGGGGGTCATTTCTTAGAAGGAAAATTCTGAAGACAGTAGTGCAGGATTCTTTTGAGAAAACACAGACGTCGATGACTCAGAGCTCAGAAAATCTGTTCTCTGAATATGAAGATGACTAAGGAATATCTTCACCAATTTATTTCACTTAACGTCTTCTTTTTAAAGTGTACAAGTGAATGATCTCTGATAAAAATCTATGTTTATGTAAGTGTGAAAGAGCGCTCTCATTACGTATGAAATACAAATTCTAAGTGATTAAAGAAGCAGTATGATACTTTTAGATGGCGACTTTTTACTTTCTTAGCATATAAAATAATGATTTTCACATTTCACATTTCACATTTGACATTTCACAATTGACAGAGTCACTGAAATTCAGTAAAATGCATTCATAAATGTTAACACTGTTTTTCACCTCCCTCCACCCCGCCATACACACAGGATATCCTTTGCTCTGTCTTATGCATCCAGCTAGAGCTGAATATAAACTTCTAGAAGGATGTGGATGACCAACCAGATACCTGCAAGTGATAATCAGATTCCCCAATATCGGGAGAGAAAATGTGTTTGGTTCACTCAGAAAGTAAATCGTCTGGTGAACACACAGGAGGAAGTCTGAGTCAATATGGGAGGATAATTTATTGAAATATTAATTAGAGTCTGTTCTCCCTCTATCTTCCCCTTCAAGCAGGTGGGCGGGCTTTGTAATTCTTGGCCTCTGGAGTTTTAGCAGGGCTGCAGCCTGAAGCCGCCTGAAGTTAAAGGCTCTTCTGATCATTTGGGAGAGGAAAGCCATTGAAGAGATGGTGTGCTGTTGCTGGAGCAGGCTGGGGGGCCAAGAGGAGCCTTAGCATGAGAAGCAGGGAGCTCGGGGAGGGGGTTTGTGAAGACTCATCTAAGCCAGGACCTGCTCCAATCTCAGCAGAGCTCCAGGAGAGGCTGGACCCTAGTTCCATGATTCCTGGCTTCCTCAAAGGTTCTTATGTCTCACGTGTGGAAGGGGAGCTGGGGCCCTGCACCCAGAAGGGACCGTGCAGGAGGAGACAGGAGGGGCTTTGGCTGCGGAGGTCCTGGGCGTCCACTCCTCTCGGGAGGTGGGGCAGAGCCCACCTGATCTGAAGTTACAGGTCCCACCAAACTCGGAGCCCGAGTCTCCGAGTTCAAATTAAGTAAATGTAAAGAAAGTGACGGGGTTATGCTATATCTCAGGCACTTGAGTTTGTAAGCAGACATCTACAGCGCGTGACACCAGCAAAATTATTCTCCAGGCTTGGGCAGCTAAGCATCCCCTTCCTTGAGCACAGTCAGGGGCGCTGGAAGTCTGAAGCGCTGAGACCCTGCTGGAAGGAGAGTGCTGGAAACCTGAAGGCTGGGGCTCCCCACGTGTCAGTCACGCTGGAGACAGCTTTAATGGGCTTGCTGTCACGTGTCCCTTGAAGGCCAGCCCCCCTGGACGGGGCTGTTTGCAAACTCCTCTCCAAAGCAGCTTCCCTTGAAGAGAGTTGCTACACAATCATTACAAATTGATTGCAAAAGAGCTAACAATCATGATTAAATCATTAAATTCTTGTCTACGCTTCAGAGAGCGGTGAGAAAATTAACTTCCCACCAACCTAATTTTTTCCTGAACATGAAATAATGATTTTCTGCCCGTCTAATTACAAAGCCAACATCTGATCAAGCCAGCATCCAGAGGGGATTATCGCATGCACGAGTATTAGACCTCATTACCAGCTTGAGTGCAAAATTATTACATCTTGTAATTGGATGGTGAGATTTATATACAGATCGGCCCGGTTTCTGTAAGATTGTAATTACAAGCTTCGTTGGTTAGCTACTTATCACTCAGCACAGAAGAGAGGAAAATAAGCAACAGAAAAGGCATTTCATTAACCCATAACCCTATCAAGGGAAAGCCACTGTAACACCCATGTCTGCATTAGGGAGAACAGCTAAATTCACAGATGAAACAATTTATTATACTCTTTGCAAATGGGATTGCATTTTGTTTAACCCCTAATGAACTCTTTGGGTAAAGTGTCTGAACAAACCATTCATTTTATAGACAACTAGGTTCAATACAGTAATTATAAGGGGTAACTGACTGAGATAAATGCTCACCTGCTTAGAGGCAGTTGATTAGAGACACAATTGGTGGGCGCCGGGCGCCTGCTCCAGGGCCCCGGGGCCGGGACAGCCTCGGCTTCCTGCAGCGCCTGGGAGGGAGCAGGATCCCGCCCGGCAAATCCGCTGGACCCGCCGAAACTCTGCTCCTGCCTTCGTCAAGCTTGGCTGCAACGTGCAGGTTTAATAAAGCCGCAACGACGACACGGTTTAACAATTTTAGAGGCACTGGTGTGGAACGCAGAAATGTAAATACAGCCCGATGAGGGCTCCGCGGGCTCCAGATGCTGGACCTAAATTAAATGTTACCTTTTCACATGTTTATGGCACAACAACGGGCCCCGCACAAAGTCGGCTTGGTGTGGAACTGATGGATGATGTGACACTCGAGGTGGGTTATTTTGCAGCCTCCTGACCAGCAGTACTCTCTGCCAGGAGGCAGCAAACTCAAGCTTGTGCCGCCTCCTTTTGCACCCTGGTGAGTGTGGCATAGTTGGTGACACGTGAAGTTTACGTGATGCCCAGATTTCAGTGCGCATAAAGTTTTATTAGAACACAGCCACATCCATCTGCTTGTATTGCCTGTGGCCGTTTTCTGCCACCACATCAAGAGCTGCGAAGCCAGAAATATTGGTTATCTGGCCCTTTAGACAATGTGTGCTGATTCCTGTTCCATTCAGCCACACGCTCATCTAGTCATTCAACAAACAGCGACTCAGCGTTTAGTATGTGTTAGGTCCTGGGCCAGGTGCTGGAATACAGAAAAGGAAAGGCCACCATTCTAGCTCTCAGGGATCTCACAGGCCGTGGGGGGAATAGACCTGGACACGGTGGAGCTTCAGCTAGCTCAATACCTTCCTCCTTCTTCTGGTCCAATGTCCTGGATTTCCTCAGGGCAACCAGCCTCACCTTGACACGTGCCATGCCACCTGGCCTCCACGATGATGAGTTCGGAGATGGACATATGGTCCAGTCAGAGCCGTGAGCCACAAGCAAGGACCCTCTGTGGGATGAAAGGAACACTGTCTTGTAGTGGAGTTAGGCCTCATTGTCCTCTGTCTGGAACCACGGGAAGCACCTTGCTGCCCCTGGAGCTTGGGGAAAAGGATAATCAAAGAGGTGGTGAAGAAGATGATGCAAGAGACTGGATCCTGACATCACTGCTCCAGTCCGACTGTACCTGAAGTCAGACTACCCCTGGACTGTTCCATTTTATGAGCCAGTAAAGTAGCCTTTTGGCTTGAACCCACTACTGTCACAACAGAAAGAATGTACCTAATTTGTACAAGAATAACTACACAAGTAGGCAGGATGAAGTGTCCTGTGCAGGGTAGGAGGGGAGCTTGATTCTCCCAGGGACTCAAGGAATCCTTTCTGGAAGTGGTGGTCTTTGAGCCTGGGATCAGAAGGCTGTCAGAGTTTTGATAAATGGAGAAAGGGAGTGATCTAGCCGCAGGCTGGAGGCTCAGCATGGGCAAGAGCAGGAGAGCACCGAGGATGTGCAGAAATCGTGTGAAGGAATGCTGAGAGGGACCGCTCAGGACCACAACAAACACTCTTCTCTCTTCTGAACCACTTCTGAGTAGCTTATCCCCAGAACCCAGGGGCTCATGAATACCAGAACCCTCTTAGCCAGGAGGTTGTGAGGTGATAGAAGGTGGATTACAGCTCTTCCACAATGATCTCCTGCTGGTGTCCGTCCCCTGGTCTGGTCCCCTCCCCTTGAACTGTGGGAGAAACCATCTCTTTGCTTCTAACCAATAGGATACGGCAAAGGCAAAGATCAGTATGCTGAAAACTGTAAAACACTGATGAAAGAAATCAAAGAAGACCTAAATAAATACAGATAGGCCATGTTTCATGATTGGAAGATTCAATATTTTCAGTGTGTCAGTTCCTACCAGATAAATTTATGGATTAAATACAACTCAAATAAAAGCCCCAGCAAGATTCTTTGTAGGAACCTACAAGTTGAGTCTAAAATGTACATGAAGAATCAAAGGAGCTGGAATGGAGAGATATGGGTCCAGCCTCCCTTTGGCACCACTCTGAACTGCCATCTGGTTTCAGGGCTCTCCATAAGTGAGCCGAGACCTCAGGGGCAGCAATGCTGTGGGACAGCTTCTCCTTCTTCTTCTCTTTCGCCCAGTCCTGCCTTCCTCACTTCTTCATTAGGTGTATTCTCTGGGGCCAAGCTCCAATGGACAAACCTCCACCTGAGAGTCTGTTTCTGGGGAACCCAATCGAATGCAGTGAGTTTCAATCCATTTCTATAAATGAAAATATTGACTACTTAAAGGAGTAATTTGATGGTGAAAAGAAAATCAGACGAATGTGACACAGAAATTGTGTCATTGGGTCCATTTAGGAACCTTATCTACAGATTTATTTCTGATTCCTGACAAAGCCTGAGGGAAGAAGGAGATTTTACAAGGTATGTATATACCATATGATTACGTTTATGTAATCTCCATGGAGATGTAGAGCAGATGCATGGTTGCCAGGGGCTAAAGAGAGGGTGGGGAAAGGAGGGAATTAGATGTGGCTACTGGAGGCAACATGAGGAACCCTCATGATTATGGAAATGTTGGGTATTTGGACTGTATCACTGTCAGTATCCTAGTTGTGATATTGCAAGATGCTGCCTTTGGGGGAAACTGGGTAAAGGGTACATGGGATCTCTTAGTATTATTTCCTACCACTACATGTGGACCTACAACTTTCTCAAAATCAAAAGTTCAATTTATTTGTTTTCATTTTGACACTACACTATTTTTTCTTTTTTTTTAAATTTAAATTCAATTTGCCAGCACATAATACATCATTAGTTTCAGATGTAGTATTCAATAATTCATCAGTTGCCTATAACCCCTGGGCTCATCACATCACATGCCCTCCTTGATGCCCATCACGCAGTTACCCCATCCCCCACCCCCTCCAGTGACCCTCAGTGTGTTTCCCAGAGTTAAGAGTCTCTCATGGTTGGTTTTCCTCTCTGATTTTCCCCCACTCAGTTTCCCCTCCTTCCCTTATGGTCCCTTACACTATTTCTTATATCCCATATATGAGTAAAGCCAGATGATGAAAGTTTAATTTATAAAAGCAAGGAAAAGAAAAACATGGCACAGGCGATGGGATGGCACTTCATGGTTAGGATATAGAAAAATATGGATTCCGTTTTTTTAGTGAATGTTCCCTCTTGTTTTCCAAGCTTGCACGTGTTGCTGAAGGAAGCCTCCATGTTGGAGAGACCCATATGGCAAAGGACTGAAAGCAGGCTGTGGCCAACAGCTGGTTAGAAACGAAGACCTTAAGACCCTAGTAAACTAAGATCCAGCAGCCCCCAGGCCCTGAATTCTGCCAATGATCAGGTGAGCTTGGAAAAGCATCCTTCCCCAGTCAAGGCTTCTGATGAAACCCCAGTTTGGCCAACCCCTTGATTCAACCCCAGAACAGCAGACCTCGCTAAGCTGTACCTGGATTCCTGACCTATGGACACTGGGAGAAGATAGATATCTATTGTTTTAAGTGGCTAAGTTCATAGTAGTTTCTTTTATACATTTATATATAGCTAATACTTATACCAAAACAATCAAAATGCTGGTTCTTAGAATTTTATTTTGTTCAAGATAACACAAGAGAAGGAAGGTAGACAGAAGGAAGCCTCAGGAAAGGATGTTGAGCTATCATTATTCTGGAATTAGGTTCAATGTTAGTACCTCTCAAATTTTTCCTTTGAGGCATCATTCATAACAAAAGAGCATGTTTGAATATCTAGACCTGTGGTTACCAAATTTTAATGATCACGAACCACAAAGAGAAAAAATTGCACTCATGCACACACATACACATACATCTGAACAAATATGTATAATGAACAATACATTCTATATGCTTTTTCTTCATTGTCAGCCTCTCTCCATGAGAATGTCAGCTCCATGAGAGCAACATAATTGCATTGTTTATTACCACACCCCAGGGGCTCTAGATCAATGATTTGTTGAGTAAAGGAATGGATTTTTATGAATGCACATATACAAAAAATGAATTTTTGAAATGATGAGATGAAGATAAAATGAGCAGTTATTTTTAACGTTTTTCTAATTGTGAGGGCATCATACTGTCATTAGCTAATATCCTATATTAGCTATTATTGTGTCTTATATAGCTATTATTGTGTCAACAGGAGGGATGTTGTTTCTAATTATCTTTTTTGTAAATTTCAATTGTTTTTAATCAAGTTCTTTCAGATCTTAATAGATAACCGTCGTTTTTATCTCATACTATGGCTGGTCAAAGAACCATGTGAAGAGAGGGAGTGACAGCCCCACCATACTCTTCTTCACTTCTACTGGCATTATTATTATAAAGTTTAACTGGTGTCTTCATGGAATCTTCTTCAGCCACTTGTCCTTTTTTTAAAAGGCTTATTTCATTAAGCAAGGTAAGATTATCTATAAATCCAATTAAATTACTATGTGGAAAGTACAACTCCTCAAAATGTACCGAAAGAAAAAAAATGAATACGAGAGAAGCTGTCCATCCACTCTTCTCCTCAGAAAACCTTGTAGAATTCATAGGACATACAATCTTTGTGACATAGGACAGAAAGTAGAAACTAGTGCCAATCTATAACTTTAAAGACTATTAAAGCTTCATTTCCTGAGTTTTTTATTTAAAAGTAGATTTATTTAGAGACTCGACCCTATTCCAACAATTTGTATGTCTCTCCTTGTGCCAATACCAACTGTCTTGATTACCATTGTTTTATAGTAAGTTTTAAAATCTGGAAGCATAAGTCTTCCTAGTTTGCTTTTTCAAAAGATTATTTTGGCTATTTGGGGTCTCTTGCAATTCCTAATGAATTTTTAAACCAACTTGTCAATTACTAAAAAGAAGTCAGCTGGGATTCTAAAAGGGATTACAATAAATTTGTAGACCAATTTGGGGGATATAAACATTTTAACAATGTTAAGTCCTACAACCTATGCACATGGGATATTTTTCCAGTTATTTAGACTTTATTTTATTTCTTTCAACAATGTTTGTAGTTTCATAAAGTTTTCACTTACATTATTTTCATTATTTATTAAATTAATGAATTTTAATCTATTTTATTATTTCACTTAATTTATTCCTAAGTGTTTTATTCTTTTTGTTGCTATTGTAAGTTGAAGAGTTTTCTCAATTTCCTTTTTAGATTGTTCACTGTGAGTGTATCCAATGTAATTGATTTTGGTAGACTCATCTTGTATCTTGTAACCCTGCTGATTTTCAGAAAGGATGTCAAGACCATCCAATGGGGAAATAATAGTCTTTTCAAAACTGGTGCTGGGACAACTGGTTAGCCATAAGCCAAAGAATAAAATTAGATCCCTGCTTCACTAGATTAAAAAAAAAAAACTCAAAATGGATCAAAGACCTAAATGTGAAAACTAAATCCATAAAACTCATAGAAGAAAATAGGAGTAAACCTTCATGACCTTGCGCTTGGCAAAAAAAAATTCTTAGATATGACACCTAAAGCATGAGCAACAAAAGAGAGAAAATAAATAAATCAAAATTCAGCAAAATTATGATTTATGCTTCAATGAATACCATCAAGAAAGCAAAAAGACAACCCACGGAACAGAAGAAAATATTTGCAAATTCTACATCTGATAAGGGACTTGTATCTAGGATGTGTAAAGACAAATATATAAAGACTCACAATGAAAAATAACCCAATTTTTTTAAATGGGTAAAAGAGATGAGCAAACATTACTCCAAAAACTACTATACAAATGGCTAATAAGTACATGAAAAACTGCATCATTAGTCATCAAATAAATACAAATCAAAACCTCAGTGAAATACCACTCCGTACCCATGAGGAGGCTATATAAAAAGTCAGACAAACAAGTGTTGGTGAGGATGTGAGAAAATTGGAGCCTCCATACACTGCTGGTGGGAGTGTAAAACGGTGTAGCTTCTTTGGAAAGCAGTCAGATGGTTCTTCACATGATTAAAATACAGAGTTACCATATGTTTTAGCAATTTTACTCCTAAGTATATATATACCCAAGAGAAATGAAAACATCCGTTTACACAGAAACTTATACATGAATGTATGCAGAAGTGTTATTCAGAATAGCCATAAGGTGGAAACAACCCAAATGTCCATCAGTTGATGAATGAATAAACATAATGTGGTATATCTATACAACAGAATGTGTTTGGCTACAAAAAGTAATGAAGTCCTGATACGTGGTACAACATGCATTGACAGCATTATCCCAAGTGAAAGAAACCAGTCACGAAAGATCACATACTATATTATTCCATTCATATGAAATATGCAGAATAGGGAAATCTGTAGATACAGAAAATAGGTGTGCGGTTGCCTAGAGCTGCAGGAGGCTGAGGGTGTAGGGGGTTATATTACAACATATCTTTTGAGGTGACAAAAGTGTTTCAAAACTGGCTGATAAAAGGTTGTACATGCCTGTGACTCTATTATAAGCCACTGAATTATACACCTTAGATGCATGAATTGAATGACATGTGAATTACATCTCAATAAGCCTATTAAAGAACCTAAGTAGATATTTTTTCCTGCTGGCTTGAACAAAAACATAATGGCTGGAGCTTGAGTAGCCTCCTTGAACCACTGGGTAAAATAATGACAGTGGAGCAAGAAGTAGAAGGGCTCTAGATCCTGCTCACTATCGACCATCACCCAAGTTCCAGACTGCTTACTTCTGTACTTCTACTGCATGACAGAGAAGAAATTTTCTACCTTGTTGGGTTTTTAAAATGGTAGATATAGAAGTTCTGATACTATCTTCCCATATCTTGAATTGAATAACACTGTTTTCTTCCTTGGAAGATTGCTAGAGGACTCGAGAAGTAGGGTGGATCTGAAGGTAGAGCCCAAACAATCACAGTAGCTATTATGCCATTCCCCAAATATTTCTGGCTCTTTACATTTAAGTATATGGTAGGATTGCTCTTTCTGCTCCTTTGTGGCCAGATGGGACAATGGGACTGGTCCTGGCCAAAGAGTTATAAGCAGAAGTCACACAAGTCACTTCTGGGCTAAGCATTTAATTGCTGGCATGAGACATCTCTCCCCAGAACACTTTTCTTCTTACCCATAGTGACAAGTGCCACTCCCAGTGGGGCTGCTCCTGGATCCTGGTGTGAGCATCCAGCAGAGCAGAGCCCCAAGTAACAGGTGATAGACATGTTGTATCACAGAGAAACAAACATCAGTTGTTTTAAGCCACTGAAATTTTGTAATTGTTTGTTACCACAGAGCCTATACTGACTGGTGCACCTGCTGTGGCATGATAACGTTTCTTTGATGTTTTGTGTTTTAACTTTAAAAATAGTATACTCCATGGTAAATCAGTGATCATTTAATATAGAAATAACATTTCCCCTCAAACTGTTCAATTAAATGAAGGCTTCAGAAAGATATTGTCTTGTTTATACTGTGGCTTCTCATATCACCCAGAAGCATCCATGGCAAATACACCACAACCATATTTAATATATATATTATATATAAATATAAATATATATATATATATATATATATATATATATATATATATATATATATATATCTCCTGGGGCAAACTCTGGGCTCTGAATCCCAGATGATACAACATAAGTACTTTGGAGAATCATCAAAATGTATCTGAAGGTATTTCTAAATAGTTCTATGTGATAAACGTATGGAAGATTCCAGTCTTTCTGGGTATGGACTACATAATGAAACATGACAATGAAAGGCACCACTAAGAACAACAGTAAAGGGTGCACATTGTCATCACAGCCAGGCAGGAATTCAAATCCTCCCTTTGCCAGGATTTTTACCTTTGGTAGCCTCAGCTTCGTCATCTGCAAAGCTGAGAGAATAGCACTCATTTCAGAAGATGAAAATAAAATCCAAGGACATAATGTTCTAATAATGCACTTCACATAGAGCCTGTAGAATAGCATACTGCAAAGCATGATAATTTCTACCCTTAATAATCTTAAGTTGGCAAGTATTAAAAGATAATAAAACCTAGTGTTGGTCAGAGTGTAAGTAAACAGGCATACCCAGCTAGTAGGAGTAGATGTTGGCTCTTTCTTTCTGGAAGACGCAGTAAAAATGGATATGATCTTACGACCCACTCCAGTTCCATTAGAAATCCTAAGGAAGTAATTAGACAAATATGTGAAATTCAATGTACAAACAACAAAAATCTTCAAGAATAGGGAATGTGTTCAATAGATTCTGATAAATCCCATGGAGAGTAGGAGTTTTCAAACTCTTTTGACTAGAATTCACATAAGGAGTACATATTCTATTACAACCCAGTATACACTAATATGTTTGATCACACGGAATCTTGATACAGATTCTTATCTTCCCTAATGCAATACATAGGATTTTTCTATTCCATCTAGTACTATTCTTTTCTGCCTCGTTTATTTTAAATATTGATCTTGACTCACTAAATTCATTTTCTTACTCACTAAAGAGTCATAAGCTGTGGTTTTAAAAACACCACTGTGTGTAGATTTTACAAAAGTTGATTTAGAATGTATATCCACTGACAAGGAAAGATGTCCAAAGAGTAACACTGAGTAAAAAAGAAGGTCACAAAATAGAATGAACAATATTGTCCTGTTTAGGTTAAATGCGTGTATGTGTATGTGAGTGTATTTCATCCAAACAGAAAAATACTCTGGAATAATAGACCACAAAATAAACAACAATGGTCATCAGAAGAGTGAGAGTGGGGGTTTGTGGATAATTTCATTTTCCTTTGGTTTGTCTTCCAGCTTTTCCTACAATAGGCATCTTACTTGTATACTTTAAAATGAGTTAGTTGCATAAAGAAATCAAGCGTAAGAGTATACAGAGTCTTGTCCAAAAGGAGTAAATGTGGTTGTTTAGATCCGTAGCAAGAACCTGAGGAGCCTAATCAGTTAAAAAAGCTCAATTGTGGGGCACCTGGGTGGTGCAGCAGGTTAAGAATACAACCCTTGGTTTGGCTGAGGTCATGATCTCAGGGTCATGAGATCAAAGCATGCGTTGGGCCCCGCACTTAGCAAAGAGTCTACTTAAGACTCTCTCTTCCTCTCCCTTTGCCCCTCCCCCCACAAATAAATAAGTAAATCTTTAAAAAGGAAAAAAAAAAAGTCCAACTGCTGTAGACTCAGGCCTCAGCCAACATCTAGGCTAAGGGCTGGGGTGAGGTTCTGGTCTCCTACAGCCGCAGCGCACCAGGCAACTTCTCACTCCCTCCATCTCTTCCTCCAATCCTCCCATCCTTCTTTTATCCTTCCCTTCCTTTGGTTCTTGCTTCCTACAAACATTTATGAAGCAATTCTCCATGCCAGGCACTGGGGATCGACAAAGGAAAAATCACAGCTCTGAGACCTAGTGAGGGCTGAGCTGAGCTTACTGATAGGCACGTCAGGGGGACCCAACCCAACATAAGAGCCGAGGGTCTACAGGATGGAGCCCTTGGGGAAAAGAGCTGGTACGGGGTTTTTAAAGCCAAGTAACTCGAAAGGTTTCTTAGACCAAGTTCAGTCTGGAGCATCTGCTGAGTAGCACCATCTGTGAGTCCAGGCAAAGTAGCTAAGTGACTGATATGAGTCATCACAATTTCATTATTTTGTTGGTCCCAATCAGCTTCCTGAAAAGATGTTGCCCCGTTTTGGGGAGGGACCCTGACCACTGGCCCTCCCGTAATCTCGTAATCTCTCAGACCCTCTGGGCTCAGTGTCCAACACATCTTCCTTTACAGCAAAGCCCAAGAATCCCTAGAATGTAGAGGTAAATGAACAAGGCCGACCAGGGAGAGGTCCTCTGGAAGCTCACATCCTAGAGCGCAAGCTAATAAAAACATAAATAAGGAAGTGCTTTGGGTTGTGATAAATCTGTGAAAATAATAGAACAGAATACTGTGACAGAGAGAACTGGGTGGTACTTGAGTGCCTGCAGAATCAGGGAGGACTTCTTGGAAGAGGTGACAATTAGACTCAAATCCCAAATGAAGAAAAGTCAGCCTCAAGGAAGAACACTTTGCAAAGGAACTAGCAAATGCAAGGACCTCAGAGAAGGAAGATCTTAGCTTGTTTCTGGACCACAAAAAGGCCAGCTGTCTTGAGTATGAGCAAGGTAGCATGCAGGGGTCCAGACAAGGGCAGACAGGCCTATCATATAGGCCCTGGTGGATCTTGCTGAGGACTTGGGACTTGTTCTGAAGTATAATGAGAAGCCACTGGAGGAAAGTGGCATGTTGTTAAAACATGACACCTTTGTTTGATATCATTAGGGAGGATTGTGTTAACACCACACACGCCCTGATATATCACATTGAGAAGGACACAGCATCACTAATGCAGTATCTGTGCCTCAAATTTGCATGATCTTAATCCAATCGTGAGAAAACATTAGACAAATCCAAACTAATAGACATTCCACATGATGCCAGATCAGCGCGCTTCCAACGTCATAAAAGACTGAGGAATTGTCACCGGTAGGAAACTCAAAAACCCTAGATGCCATGTGGTATCTTGAATTGAATCCTGGAACATTGATGTTGTAATATCAGGAGAAAAACTCATCAAATTTGAATGAGGGCTGTCGTTTCATTGATAGTTTTGTATTAATGTTAATTTCCTAGTTTTGATCACTTACTGTGACTCTAGAAGCAGTTAACATAGAGGAAGCTGGGGGAAGGGTCTATGTAAACTTGTACTATTTTGATAACTTTTCTTTAAGCCCAAAAATAATAGGCTGACTTTTCTTCATTTGGGATTTAAGTCTAATTGTCACCTCTTCCAAGAAGTCCTCCCTGATTCTGCAGGCACTCAAGTACCACCCAGTTCTCTCTGACACAGTATTCTGTTCTATTATAATAATAATAATATATATCATTAATATTATAATATTATTATTACTACTATTATATTAATATTATTATTACTATTATTTTTTAGAAAGAGTGTGAGCACAAGAGCAGGAGGAGAGGCTGAGGGAGGAGAGAGAATCTCAAGCAGACTCCCACAGAGCACGGAGCCGACACAGGACTCTATCTCATGACCCTGAGATCATGACCTGAGCTGAAATCAAGAGTCTGGTGCTCAACCGATTAAGCCACCCAGGCACCCCCAAAATTGTTTTTTAAATAGAGCTTTAAAAAACAAAGCACGAAACATGTATCATACACTGGATATTTTTAAAACTATTCACCCACACAAGCTTGCCCATGTGCAGAAAACATGCAATGTAGGACTAGTTGCCTCTGGAGAAAGATCAGGAATGGGAGAGAGACCTACTTTCCATTGTGTGCCATCTTACCCTACTTGAATTAACTACGTATAACTTTCATAATGAAAATGCAGAGCAAAAGTGTGCAGTGAAATCTTTGGAGATTAAAAGAAAAGGCAATGCGTTTGTCCCACAGAGAGTGGATCACAGGGATAAGCATGGAGCAGGGACACCAGTGAGCACGTAGGTGTCCAGGATAGAAACGCGGGGGTCTGTGCTATGTTCATAATAAGGAGAAGCGGAGTGAAGGGTATACATAGCTCTCAGCACTATTTTTGCAACTTTTCTGTAAGTTTATGATTATTTTAAGAATTTCCAAGGAAGATGCAGTAGAGATGGTAAACTGTGAACAGAGTTGAGAAATGACATGGAGATGAACAGAACGCTGGTGGACTGGATGAGGAAGAAGAGAGACAGTGGGTCAGAGTGGCCCCCTAGGTGTAAGCCTGGGTGATAATCTCACTTCCTAAGATAGGAAGACTGGAAGGAACAAGATGAGACCATGACCCTGAGTCTGATTTAGGTGTTTTGGGACAATGGCAAAACCAGAGGGCACCGAGGAAGGGTGCCTGCTGCTAGTCTGTGCACAAAAAAGCAGCCAAAGTTTAAGGCTGGATGGCCTGTGCAGGAGCCCCTCTCCAGCCCCACCTTCTCACACTGGGGGCAGCCAGAGCTGAGAATGGGGAAGGGGACTGTACCAGTTCACTCGGTTAATGGGTGGGGGGAAAGGAGGAGACAGGCAGAGTCCAAGCTCCTGCTGCTTTCTCTCCAACATGCATGGTGCCTGCCTGGACATACAAGCACTCGTTAGGAAAGGCGAGCAGAGAAGGGGGTGCCTTGAATATGAAGCGCAGCGTCGTACAATATTTACTTATTTCAGCATCCCCTGGGAGACCCGCGGGTCTGTGGCTGGTCTCGTGGTAGGATCATTGTTAGGCCTGGGTGCATTATGATGTAACAGCATGAATGTTTCTGAGATGTTCTTATAGTTTTTCTAGGTACTTTATTTCATTCAATTTTCTGTCACCCCTGGGACCCAAATTATTCTATCCCATTTTACAGGTAAGGAAACCAAAGCCCAGAGAAATCAAGTGATTTCCCCAAGGCCACACAGCCAGTCAAAAGGCAGAAGTAACACTTGAATTTACACCTTCATATCACGAATTCCCACGCTGCTGTGTTAGAGCACGTTGCTCCCACTGTAGCCGAACAAACTCCTTGGCTCCTACAACGTAAGCACCAAAAGCAATCCCCAAACTTCAGGCAAGGGCCCTGCCATCAGTTCGAGCCCTAAATATTAACTCTCACCGGTCTTAATTTTCACACCAGGGAGATGCAACGAAGGAGCCTGGAGCATGGGCTTCGGAGGCTGGCCTTCCAGGGATCAGACCCCAGTCCCGCTCCTAACTAGTTGCGTGCAAGGCGTACAGTGCGAATCACTGTATGGAACATTCCTGTAGCATATGCTCAGAGCAGGTCTCATCAAGGTGATCAACCTGATACAACAGTAATGTCACCTACGTGGAAGGGCTGCTGGAAATTTCTGTAAGGGGAACCAGCTTCGTGTTTAGAACAGAGCCTGGCCTATAGGAAGCCCACAGAGTAAGCGTTGATATTACTACTAATGATATTATTATTAGAGCAAGAGTTCCCAATTTGCATGGCTAATAAAGAAGTGATTCCCCAGTGAATTTATCCCTCTTCCCAGACATAGAATGCGCCTTATGCCTCACACCTGGCTAAAGGAAAAGTTGCTCTGTCTACACCAGAATTGATGGCTACAGTTTCCCATAACCATATATCAAGAGCCTGGACCTGGGGCCTGGACTGCTGTTCACGTCTTATTTTCACTGCCTCCCACCCCTGTCTCCTTGCTGACATCCCAGCCAACGTCAGTAGGAGATGATAGCTCTGAAGACTGGACTCTCCTGGGCACACGTTGCTCACTGCCGATTGATGTGTGAGCGAGCCTTGGGAAATGGTCCCAAACCCAGCGAACACGAGCCCTCTCCTGGGGGCAGGTGGTCTGCTTGGCCACATCTGCAGGGCTGTGTGAGATGATGGAGCAGCGGTGGTTGGGGCAGGGGTGGGGGTCCGCTGGGGCGGGTGGGCCGATGTGGTCCACGAGGTGAGCCCCTTCCTTTCCGGAGTGACAAGTCATCAGTGCCATTGGAAAACATGCCAGAGTAATCCTGCCCGTCACGACGCCTGTGGCTTCTGACCACACATGAAAGATGGTCAGACGCTGAACTTTTTGCTCATGCTCCTAAAAGGCTCCACTTATCCACCCAACAGAAAACAGTGTGTGTGCCTTTATGGCGTGTGTTGCCATGATAGGTTTCTATTGCTGACAAAAAGTAAAAGAAACACAAAAACACTGCTAGCCATGCCCATTTGTGGGTGCCTATGCCCTGTGTGCCTGGCCTTGTGTATGAGTTAGCTCTTCAAATCCTCTTTAGAACCTCTAGGGTGGTTAGGCTACTCTCCCCAAAAGCAGAGGCTCAAAGAGTCTGGGGACGTGGTCCAAGGTCACAAAATTATCATTTGGCAGATTCAGGATTTGAACCCAGGTCTGTGTGAATCCAAAGCCCCAAGTGTTTGACAGATATAAATGTCCTTGGGAGGGAAAGACGGGGGCTGAGGGCATTCAAACTGGGGTTCGGTGACCCACTCCCCGTAACCATTCAGACCAAGGATCTCTCCTCAGGCTTGATGCCCCCCCAACCTCTGAAGCTAATGGGGGGAGTGTCATGAGGGAGAGATGGTGGGGGGAGACCATCCCCACCCCCTGGCGCTCCCATCCCCTCCCAGCCCCCCTCTGTGTGCCACAACAGCCAATCAATACTGGCTTACATTTTATGAGACAAGGAGTTAACTTGTTCAATTATGGGGGAGACAGCTCTATTCTTTCGTAACAAGTAATCTGAGTAGGAAAATCGATCCTGAGAGGCCCCATGCACGCTGGCTAATTTTATATTATCCTTAGCCAATGGGCGAGCACAGAGTAATGGAGTTGTTGTTGCAGTTCATTATGGGAGGGGGATCAATAGTGGGACAATCTGAGGCGCAGCAGCACAGCTGTGGCAATAAGGGGGGGGGGCGTGGGGAGGGCCACTGCCTTGCGTGTGCTCCCAACCACACTGCGGACTCCTGCCCCAGCCCCTCAGAAAGGAGCCCCTCGGGATGGAGGCCAGGAGACTCCCCGTGACCCAGGCCCCGGCGGCCCCCCAGCAGCCAGGCTCCCGCTGATGGAAAATGAAGGGAGGCAAAGCCTCTGTCACCGCAGCCTGGCTTGTGACCACCGCGTTTTCCCTGCTGTCCTTGCAAGTGGCTTTTGGACAGAACCCAGGGTTGGCCTGGCGGGGAATTCTCCTTGGCTTCTCGATGGCCCCAAACACTAATTCCTGGTTTTCTTCCTAAATACACGGCCGAGATAGACAGGCGGCCTCTGTCTTCTGTGTGCTCAGCGACCCAGAGATGCCGTCCCAGCTCCCCCTGGCTCCTGGGCAGGAATTTAATCTCCCTGGGGCAGTGGCTTCACTTCCAGGCGAGATCTGACATTTGGGTTGTTCCAATTTTCTCCCTTGTGACAGCGCTGCTGGTCCTGATTCAGCACTTTAGCATCCGTCTTGCGTGGCCCTCCCCGAGCCCCTCAGGCGCTGTGCTTCTGTGCACGGCAGGCACGGCAGCAGCCTCTCAACACGATCAGGCTCCTCATCTATTTAACTTATTTACAGTATTATTTCGTCTCTATTATGTGTGACCCCATTTTATATGCATTGTCTTATTCACCCCTCAGAGCGCCTTCTGCTATGATCCCAATATATAGGTGAGTAAACCAAGGCTCAGAGAGGAAAAGCAATGGGCTGAGGATGCACAGGTATTAAAGGTCAGAGCCAGAATTTGAGCTTTTATCTGGCATGCCTCCAGCTCTGAAAACATTCCACAAGGCATTCCATGTCCTTTTGTTCAAAGTCTGTCTTCTCATGACTAGTCCACTGCCTGGCATACTTGTGTATAATGGGTATGATTTTTTTTAAGATATTTATTTATTCATGAGAGACACAAAAAGAGAGGCAGAGACACAGGCAGAGGGAGAAGCAGGCTCCATGCAGGGAGCCCGACATGGGACTCGATCCCAGGACCCCGGGATCATGACCTGAGCTGAAGGCAGACACAACCACCGAGCCACCCAGGCGTCCTAGGTATGATTTTTTAAAAATATTAAATTAGGAGTGCCTGGATGGCTCAGTTGGTTGAGCATCCAACTCTTGATTTTGGCTCCAGTCATGATCTCAGGGTCCTGGGATTGAGCCTCATATCGGACTCTGTGCTCACTGGGGAGTCTGCTTGAGGATTCCTTCTCCCTCTCTCTTTCTAAAGTAAATAAAGAAATCTTTTAAAAAAATTAAGTCAACCTATTTTCATATGCTTCCTCCTCCATTAAACATGCTTTCCTGCCATCACCATACTATTATGGACCTAGGAGAGTGGGGAGAACCAGGCTTCGCTCTGCCAGGAGACAGGTTGGAGGGAGGAGGGGTCCCCGAGCACACAAGGAGAGAGGAATGGTAGCCATTCCTGTCCTGGCCAGTGTGAGAGGCAGAAGGACAGAAGTCGGGATACTTCATGGTCACATGTATGGAGGGCTAACTGTACGCCAGTAAGTAAACATCCTTATAACTACTAATTCAGATATACTAAAGTTCAACACGTTTTATTAATTTTGTTCATACAGCAAACTTCGGGGTAGTTACCATTAGCATCCCATGCTGCAGAGAAGAAACCAAAGCCCTGAAAGTGTAAAGATCTTGCTGGATTTGAAGCCAGACTCACTACTTCCAGACACTATTATCCACAATGTTGTTCTGGAATAGAAGACAGTAGGATGTGTCTGGACTCCTCTCTCTGGACCCAAATCCCAGCGTTAGGGGTGTTGGGTTGAGGGGAGAGGAGAAACGGGGAGAATTGATGCTCCAATTCTTATTTGGAAGTCAGAGATCACTCAGCAGCGCCATCCCTGTCCCGAGGTGGGTAATGCAGTAGAATTAATATGACACACCGTATAGTTAGATGGGCAGAGATCCGAGTTAGCATTCGGAATCCCTTTATCTCCCATCAGGCACAACTGGGAGCCAAAGTTTCCAACAGGGGATGTGGAATTCAGCCAACTGTCCCTGTTGTGGACTCAACTGTGACCCCTAAAATTCGTCTGTTGAGATCCTAGTTCCTGTACTTCAGAATGTGGCTGTATTTGGAGATAGGGTCTTTAAAGAGACAATTAAACTAAGATGATGTCAGACAGTGGGGTCCTAATCCAATGTGACAGGTGTTCTTATTAGGGGAGGAAATCTGGGGACACGGAGAGACACAAGGGATCTACACACACAGAGAGAAGCAGTGTGAGGACAAAGCAAGAAGGTGGACACCTGCCAACCAAGTAACAAGGCCTCAGAAGACACCAAACCTGCCAACACTTCGACCTTGGACTTCCAGCTTCCGATGTTTAAGCCCCCCGTCATGGTGTTTGCCAAGCTGATTGAGGCAGACCTGCCATGAGGCTGCCAAGACAGGAGAAACAAAGTGACCTCCTCCTGGAAGGCTCAGAGTGAGCCGCGCACATGCAGGGCAAGATGGAGGATGTGGCCAGAATTCGGAGTTCCAGAGACCAGCACAGCCAAGGCAGGACTGGCTGTGTGAGTAAGGGAGGACCTCAGGCCCTGACCCAGGCCAGCAAACAGACCATGAAAACAGCAGCTGCAGTTACCAACCAGTCACCAGACATGGGAAAAGGGGCAGAGCCACAGCCCCCAGACCCTGAGGTGGTCTGCTCTCACTCTTCAGAGGAGCTATGGACAGTGAGGGAGGGGAAAGGTGGAGAGGCCTGGGAAGGGTCCTGGGGAGGGTTCTCAGAAGGAGGACAACTGTTCACCACGAGGACCAAACACAATGCTTTAAATAATAGCACACATGGAATAATTAACATCTTTCTCCTAGACTAGAAGTCAACAACTGTGGCCCTCGGGCCAAATTCAGCCTATGTGTTTTTGTCAATAAAGTTTTATTGGGACATAGGCATGACGCTTGTTGACGCATGATGTATAGCACCAAAGCCTGAAATATTTACCCTCTGATCCTTTACAGAAAATGTTTGCCAACCTCTGCCCTAGAAGCAATGTTTCTGGAACAATGGTGGCTGGACTCTCTAGGACAGCTGGAGAATAGTTTGAAGGATTTCATCCATTCAATCATTTGTCCACTCAATCAGTCAACAAATATTTTCCCAAGGGACCACCATGTGCCAAAACCCATGCTCAGTACTAATGATTCAACAGTGAACAAAGAGTCATGGTTCTCTCGCCAAGGTACTTACAGTCTCGTGGGAACACAGACATTAAACAAATGATCACACAAACCTGCTGTGCTAAACCGAGGTGAATTCTATGCTGGAGAGTTTGAAAAATCTATTAAACCATATCTTCTCTTTCCCCAGAAGCAGATGCTGAGATAAGGGTTCAAATGCAAATCATTTATTTGGAAGATGGTCCTGGGAAGTACCAGCAGGGGAGTGGAGAAGTAGGGCAGGGCAGGGAGGGAAGCCACAGATAGTGTGTAACTGAGCAGATGACCCTCTGAGGACCCCAGGGACACCGTGGGAATTCTCCTCAGAGTTCTCCCACCCAAGGACAAGGAGGCTGGGATACCAACTCCCCATCTGTCATTGGTTGAGGGCTGCTCCCTGCGGCATTGAGTCTCCTGCTCTTCCTGCTTGTCCTCACCTGGTTGACGTGGGGTCACACGTGATCCCTAAGCAGCCTATCCTGTGTAGGGTGATACAGAGAGGATGAGGGTGTCTGGGGTGGAGGGGGACATTCTATCTGCCCTGAGGTTGAAGGGAGCCTTGGGAAAGAGCATTCCTACTGAGGGAGCCTGTGGCTCCTGACCCAGGCACAACAAGCTGCTCCCTCCTTGAGGTCCTCAGCACCCTTCGCTTTAATTAGAGCACTTAACGGGAGGTGTGAACACTTGTCACCTTGGAGGAAATGAGCCATGCCATATCCATTTTTCTGTCCCCAGAGCCTAGTGCTCTGTGCCCAGCACACAGTAGGACCACAGTGAATGATGAGTGAGCATCTTCCCAGCTTTAATGGGACAACAAGAGCTCAGGAAAATTCTCCTTCTGTCTGGTGCTTTCTGCAGACAGCTCCCAAGGGCTTCAGGACTATATACTAGAGAAGCCCTGCCCACATTTAGGGCAAAGAGGCGGGAGGAGCTCAACCTCAAGAAGGTCATGAGTGCAGAGGACACAACCTAGGTATTGGATTTTATCTGATCACTGAACAGTGGTTCTCAAAGAGAGGTCAAGGAACCGCTGGAGGTTCCCAAAACCTACGCATTGTTTTCACTAAATACTAAATACTGAAACATCATTTGCCTTTTTCTTATTGTCGTTTTCTCATGAGTATACAAGGGAGCTTCCTCAGAGACTATTTTATATCTACAAAAATGTAAAGCTGTGCCATGCTTCATTATTGTTATTTTTAAGTAAATGAATGAATAAATATTGCTTATTTTTAATTTCTAACCTGGTAAATATCAATAACCTATCTAAACAAAAAGTTTTGGGCTCCTCAACAATAATAAGTTTTGAAGGGAAGCAGGCTCCTGAAACCAAAAAGTTTGAGAATGCCCATGTTTGCCAATTGTTCACTATCAATGTTCATGGGGCAGAGACCATAGCCCACTGTAGAACCAGTCACTTTCCCACTCTCTCAGCTGCCCTTGCATCTCGGATGTAACCATATGACCTAGGCCTATCCAAACAGATACTTCTTGCCTATCTTTGGAGGGGGATGCTTGTGATCCCAAGTAGGACATAGAGTAGAGAGGCATCTAGTAGTGGCACCACATCCTGATCTAAATGTCAGTGGAGGCCATGGGGCTGTAGTGGTGACTGGCCTTTAGTAGCGGCGTCTCCCTGGCCGGGGGTTGTGGCATGATCCAGCTACAACCTGGCTGTCTCTTGGCCTCCCTGCTCTGAGCTACCAACCCAGCCTGTCTCTGCAGGCTGTCCGACAATGCTGCGAGCTCTGGCAACTTGCTTGTGATCTCTGTGCCTCAGTAGACACAGTAAAGATGATAAAAAAGTGTGGGAAGGATCGTAAAGATTCAACGAGGTAACACATGTCAAGCGCTCCATGCCTGGCACGGGGTAACCACTCGGTATGTGTTGGTTGCCTTTGAGATGAGGATGATGAAGAAGGTGATAGTTATCGTGATGAATCACTGCCACTGGCTGTGCTGCTCATCGTGGCATCACTGGGAGGCCCTGAGGCCTCATCCCTGACCTTGGTGCTCAGCGCAAAGGAGCACGTGGCCCTAATCAGGGATATGCTTCCAATAATTCCCCTCCTTAAATCAGGCACGATTGGTTTCCGCTGCCTGCCAACTGAGAGCTGCGATGGATCCAGTGAAAGAGACCAGGCTGTACCACGTTTCAGAGGCCTCCACTGAAGAGTCAGTATTTGTGCCTCTATGGCATGTTTACATAATGATCCTCCTTCTGTTGACTCACTTCTTCACTTAAATAAATTTGCGCGCAAAGGGTTTGATGCACTAGTTCCCATTTTTTTCCCCTCATAAGAGTCATAGATAATTGTTTGGTAAAAACTCTCCGTCTCCGCACCCCCTAAAATCCTTTCCTGTACTATGAGTTCCATGATCTGGGGAATTTGGGCTCCCTGAGCAGCGGGGCAGGGCGGGCAGGGCAGGGCAGGTGGATGGCTGGCGTGGACTTGGTGGCCCGGCCCTGATTCCCTCACCAGGCAAATAAGGCTACTCTGAAGCTGTTCCATGGGGATTGGAGACAGTGCAGGGTGCTGGACCGGAGTCTCGGTACCCAGGAGGACCTGGATACGAGTTTCCTTCTCCAAGGCCACATGTTTTGGGCAATTGCTGGCTAGATCTTGTCTCTCCCAGCATGGTTCTGGCCTCACTTCTACGCTAAGATCCCCGACTAGTTCTTGAAGAAGTAGAGGGCTGATGAGCAGGGAGAGGCAGAGCTGGGGAAGCTGAGTGTGGGGAGGAGGGAGCAGGAGGGGGAGCTGGGAGAGAGGACCGAGGAGGAAGGGGGGGGAGGACTCTCTAAGCAGGTGGCCCTCTGGGACCTGGGCCCCGCCCCTTCCTCTCACCACCCACCATCTACTCAGATCTTGGCTCCCTTTCCAGAAATGCCCAATGGTTCACATTTAATTACTGCATAAAAAAATTGGAAAGTAGAAGAGGAAGAGTTAAATGTTCTCCTAAAAGGAGGAAGCTGTAGCTAATCCCAATTAGGAGGAAGTCCCAGGCTATTGAAACGCTACAATCCAATTACATCAGGTAAAATGAATTACTCCGTTAATGCTGACTTATTATGAAGACACCTTCTTATTGCTCTCATTAATAATCTTTAGACATCATTTTAGCGCATATTGGCTGCAATAACATTTCTATTAGCATCATGGTGGAGCAGGGCTGACAATTAAAATAAAAAATAAATCAACCCAAGGAGCGAACAAACGTAATTATAGTTCAGAAAGAGCTTTTATGTGTATTTGATTAGTCAGTGGAACAGCGCCTCCTTTCTTGCCTTGATTTTGTGTCAGCCCCAAACCACACATAGGCTGCAGTGAGAGGAGAGGCTGAGGAGTGTATGTGAGAAGCACAGAAAGACAGAGGCGATAAGGGAGCTTGTCAATCGAGGAAAGGGTTCCTGGCTCTCTGGTGGAAACTCCTTCTCCTCTCTGGGTCTCTGTCCCTCCTATTTCTGAAACAAGAATTTTAGAAGATTTCTAATTTCTGGATTGAATCTCTCCTATAGTCTAGAGCTCTATAAAGTCTGCCTGCGGCAGAGGATTGAAGATACCAAATACCCCAGAGTGCCGGGAGGCAGAAGCCTAAGAAAAAAGAAAAATTGTTTTTGCCAAACAGCTGCTATATGCCTGAAGCTTGGTTTCTTCTAGAGCAGAGGTTCTCAACTGGGCAGTCTATGCCCCAGGAGACAGTTTTGATTGTCATGACCTGGAGTGGGCTTAGGTAGATGCTACTGGAATCTTGTGGGTAGAGGCCATGGATATTACTGAACATCCTACAATGCACAGGACATCATCTGACCCCAGCTGTCAGTATTGCTGAGTTGAAAAACCATTCTCAGACTCTGTACTTTTGTACAACTGGAATCAGATTTCTGGGGGCAGTCTTAATGGAAACCAAACCTCTTTGGCATCCTTGGTGAGATGATCTCTACTAAACACAGAATGAAAAGTCAGCAGAGGAATTCAGTAAACTTAAATAAAAACTTAAAAATTAACTATTAAATTCTTAAATAATTGTATATTATTCTTCAATTATTCTATATAGAGGCACACATTAGCCTGTGTCCCTCAGTGCCCTTAGCTCCAACCCCCTACTCAGACCTTGGCTCCCTTTCCAGAAATATACACACATAAGTAATGCCAAACACACACACACACACACACACACACACACACACACACACTGCCTCATATATATGCATACATAATGCTTCATATACATACATGCATATATAATGTCATATGGATACATACACACACACATGTGTGTCTGTGTGTGGAGATACTTGTATCTAATGACCTTCTAAGGTAGTGTGAAAGAAAAGGCAAAATACTCTAAAGTAATTACAAATCAATATGAAACACAGCTAAAAAGTCCTTGGGGAAATTGCCAAGTCTGGGATTTTGCCTGTGTCTTCTGAAGCCCTGAATTTCATAGAAATCCTTCAGAGATTTCCCAAACATTTCATTTAAAATTATTTTTAAAACATAGTTTTAGCTATTTTAAAAAGTGATTTTTTAAAAATCCCTATAACTCTCAAGATGCTGGATACCAAATTTAATACACCCAGGGCCACCAAATCATTAACTTCGGCTGACAGGCAAAATCACTCTGGGACAGACCGTGAAGTTAAGCTTCTGCTTCCAGCTCTGTATCATTAAAGAGCACCCAGAATTTGCAAATTGAGCTCTTTATAACTACATATCTGAGAGAATCTGGATCTTATTGATACTCAACAATATTCAGGATGAAGCTGGATGCAAGAATAAAATAAAACTTGTGATTCTCAGCCATCATTTCTACTTTGAAATGGGGAAGGGAGTCCATCAAGAGAAACTTACTATAATCCTTGATTGGCTTTTAAAGCTTAAATGCTGCATTTTAACCTTGTATTAGCTTTTGATTATTGCATAGCATCTACCACAAACATAGAACAACATATATTTATGACCATACAGCTTCCAGGGCTCCAAAGTGTGGATCCAGCAGAGTTGAGTTCTATGCTCAGGGGCTCATGAGGCTCTTACCAGGGTGTTGGCCACAACTTGGTTTAGTATCTTCTTCCAAATTCATCCGGGGTGTTCACAGAAGCTAGTTTCTTACAGTCAGAGGCCTGAGATTTCTGTTTTATTGTTAGCTGCCAGGTGAGGGTCACTCTCACTAGATCTTAGATTGTCCTCTTGTAAGGAAAAGTCTGATGTGTGAAATAAAATAAAAGTCTGATGAGAAAGCCCCCAGCCTCTGGATGATGAGTTCCCTCCCACAAGTTAATCCTTATAAACAAAAGAATCTTGTTTTCAAATTTAAAGGGTTTAAATTTAAATTTTCAGACTGTAGCCTTTTTTTCCCCACAATAGACTTTACATGCTGTGTCCAATTAATCCCACTCAGCCCCATACTGTCCATGTAAACAGTTTTAAACCTCTCTGGATTAATCACCCTTTGCTGCATAAGAAATTACCCCCAAATCTAGCAGCTGAAGACCCCAAATATGCATTATGTCATACAGTTTCTGAGAGTCAGGAATCCAGCAGTGACTTAGCTGGGTGGTTCCAGCTCAGGATCTCCTGAGGCTGTAGTCATCCAAAGGCTCGACTGGGGCTGGTGTCAGTGCTTCCAAGCTCACTCCCTTGGACACTGGCAAGAGGCCCCAGTAATTTCTTGGTCACATGAGCCTCTCTGTAAAATAGAACTACTTGTGGGATGGCAGATGTCTTCTTCCAAAACAAGGGGGTTGAGAGAGAACAAGTGATGTGTAAGAGAGAGGATGTGAGCAAACAATCAAGACAGAAGCCAAAGAGCCTTTTATAACCTAATCTTGGCAGTGACATCCTGTCACCTCTGGCAAAGTTTACTGGTCATATAGATCAAACTTGGTACAGTGTGGGAGGCGACTACACAAAGGTGTGACAACCAGGAGGCAGGGAGCATCTAGGGCCATCTTGGAGGCTAGCTACCATATTCTCTGTGCCTCATTATTCATCTGTAAAATGATGTTAATGATGTCCCAATAAGTTAATATATGTAAAGGCAGTTAGAATCATTTCTGGGATACAGCAGACACTAAATAAACATTACTTATTGTTATTTTCACTATCAGTCTTATTTGGGTGATACAGAGCACAAGGCCTATGAGCTTGAAGAGCCTATAAAAATAAATTTAGGCAAGAATAAAAATTATATGCACCAAAACATGAAAAGAGAACTGCAAAATCATAATTAACATATGTCAGACCTCCACTCCCAGCTATGAGTTTGTAGTAGATGACCCTCCCACTGAGAGTAACTAGAAAAACTGGATAAACATTTTTAAAAATTCTGTTTGAAGTCTTCAGAGAAATACCAAGCAGCTGAGACCTGAGGGACCATGATCCCAAAGACAAGTGAACTCATCAAGGTGAGCTTGAAGTTCTCCACCATTTTTCCCCTTGGGCCACCTGCTAGCATTTAAGTGGTAGCAATGGAGAGGCTGAGACCTAATGTCAAGGCATCTCAATACCTGATTGCATTAAAACAACCTGAACCTGCTCTCATTGCCTTCCAGAAACAAAACTCCCTGAGAAAATAAAACAGCAGCCAGAATCTCTACAATTTTTTTTTATACAAATACTTGGTAATTCAATTAAAAAATTGCAAGACATACCAGGAGGCAAGACCAAAAGAACACAAAAATCAATTGGACAGACTCACAGGTAATCTAGATATTGGAGTTATCCAATGTGAACATTAAAGCGACTGTGATTCTATGTTAAAGAAAAACAGGGGGGCGCCTTGGTGGTTCAGTCAGTTAAGTGTCTGCCTTCAGCTCAGGTCATGATCCTGGGGTCCTGGGATCAAGCCCTGCATCAGGCTCCCTACTTAGTGAGAAGCCTGCTTCTCCCTCTCCCTCTGATGCTCCCCTTGCTTGTTCTCTCTCTGTGTCAAATAAATAACCTAAAAAAGAAAAATAGAACTTTCTAGAAAGAAATTTTAATTCTAGGGAATTTAACCAAAGAACTAGAATCTGTATTTAATCAGCCAGATAGAAACTCTAAAGGTAGAATATATGATAGCTAAAACTAAGAACTTAATAAATGGATTTATCAGATTAGACACAGCTAAAAAGAGGATTGATGATCTGGAAAGTATGTGGGTAGAAAATATCCAGTTTGAAAATAATCAGAGAGAAGAGAAAAAGCAATATTTTAAAAGATAGTGGCTAAGAATGTGGCAAAACTGCAAAATACATCAAGAGATATATTCAAGATGCACCATGAGCCCAGAGCAGAATTAAATACAGAGAAAAACACATCATAAAATAACTATTGAAAGCCAAAGATGAGAGAAAAATCTTAAAAGCATCTGGGGAGATTCATACACACACACACACACACATACATACACACACATTTTGTCACCCAGCCAAGTGCATCTCAACCAAACTCTTAAGACAGTTATATTTTACTAACATTAGAAGGGAATTGGGTATGCCTGTTAATATGTTTGATATTCAGTGGTCAGGCCATCATCAACTAGTATTAAATCAATGCTTTGCCAAAATTCAAATCCATGTTGGTAGCCCCTGAGTCCAGTGCTGTCACTGGTATTCTGGGCTGTCTCCTGGAAGCCACTTTGCCTCTTTGCTCCCCACCTCCTCACCTGTCAACTGTCCATACCACAAGATTGTTATAAAAAAATAAAATTACTCCACCTGAAAGTGCCATATAAACTGTAATTCATGCTTAATAAGTAAGATTCCTCCTTTTCAGGAAGCCCTTCCTGATTCAGCACTTCTAGAACCACCCTTGGAGTTTAGGACTCCTCCATCACGCTCCTGTCATATTCTTACCATTTCTGCAGCTCTGTACTAAAATCGTCTGTAATGCACTACTTTTCAGACTAAAAGAGCGGCCAAGGTGGCAGGGTAAAGCCTTAAGTCTAAATTCACAGTGTCCACAGTCAGTTTTACATTAAATATGGGCTGACCAAGTTACAGTGTGGTGGCCCTGTAAACTCTTCAGGGTTTACAATTCTAAAATTTCTGGGTGATTACTATGCACTAGGCACTATGTTGAGAGTTTGCAAACATTTTCTCATGTAATCTTCATGACAACCTAAGGGAGATACTGATATACCTATTTTATGGACGGGAAAACTGAGGCTCAGAAAAGTGAAGCAAGACATTCAGAGTCAGCCAGCTGGAAAGTGGAGGAGCCAGGATTAGAGTCTGTGTCCATCAGATGTGACTCTTAATCATTCTGTTCTTCCACCTGTTGTGGGCCAGCCCCTGTGACCTTCTGGGAAAAGTATGTAATTTTGCATCCTCCTCGGAGATGGGTCCTGACACCTGCAAAGGACACACACACAACAGTACCCCAGAGATGGACTGACCAGGACCTTTCCCAGCAGCCAGTTGCAATGACTATGAGACTGCACAGGAACTCAGAGCCTGAGGCATGCAGAATGAATTCCCCTTATGCCATCCTAAGAAAGAGAAATCAAAAGCCTGTCTCTTGTTCCAAAGCTTGAGGTTAAAGAAAAAAATCCCTAGCCACAGGTAGTTAAGTGATTATAAACTGTAAAAATAAATCAGCCTGATATAATTGCTCCAAGGAAAAAGATGACCAACATATTTAAAATGTCCATGGTGCCCCCTTTCCCATCTCCATTTGGCATCCTCTAATTACCTTCACATTTCATTTCCATCAGCAAGATGACCTGTATTTCCTTCGAGAAGTGCTGGGGAGGGGCCTGGCTGAGGAGCAGGGCCCCTGGTGATAAATCAGGCTCGCCATTAGGAGTGAAGTGCTCATCTCGGCAGCGCTAAATGCAGGATTTATAAAGATGTCTCCGCCATCCAGCCCAATTGTGGACACCATAATAAATTCATGAACGGGTGCCAGGGTAGCGCACTTCATTATGTGCGAGGCTCCTGGCCATTAATCTAGCCAGGCGGCGGGCAGGATTCCTGGGGAAGGGAGACAAATTTATGCGGCCCAAACTTACTCATTCCATTATGGATTTAATCGGCCCAGGCTCCAGGCTGCACGGAGGCGAGGGGACCATTTTTTACACTTTGGATCAAGTGTTTGTAACTCCCCGTTGTGTCTTATTTCTTCTACAATAACGCCCTAATTTTATCCTTCACACTGCTCTCAGGGAAAGTCTTCCAGAGACCTTCATTGCTGCCACTTACTCCGGATGAAATATTTATACAATCAATTGACAGAGAGCATTTTCCTTTAAATGTTCTATTAACATGGAAATGCTCATATGCAAAATGGGCCCAGGAGCCTCTCTAGGCTCTTAACCCTTTACTTGGCCACAGAGAAGGTGGGTGCTGTCTCCATCCTCTTGTGCAGTCCATGCATGTGTGATGTGTGTTCAATGTGTTCGTGCATGCACACTCCATCATTTCTACTATGAGGGATTAGGAATTCCTTTGGCCTTTCCTTGGAACTAAACTCCAGAGATTGTCTAGAAGCCACCAGATCTGCACCATTCCCACAGTGCCCTGCTAAAATAAAGACTTTTCAGTTTTTTAGTGCCTACAACAAGATCGGCAAATACTTGGCATATGGGCCACCACCTCTTACACACTAGACAGCATACTTTTTTCTAGCTAAGCACAGACAAGTCCTCAGAATCCTTCTCAACACAGGCAGATAATACCAATGAATCTTCATTAACAAGGATAACAAGAATTACATCGCTTATGTAGGGCTTACGATGAGCCAGCAGCATGCTCCGTGATTCACTTGTAGTAATTTGTTTCATCTCCATGACAACCCAACAGGTTAAGTACTGTTATTATTCCCACGTTACAGATGGGCTGGGGAACAGTGGATAAATATGGTGGATAAATATGACCAGAAGCACACAACCTGTGAGTGGTATGTTCCTAGCCTATGCAAACTCTGGAGTGCAGCACTGGAGGCCTTCCATGATTCACTAGGCTCTTTCCCCAAGCATACCAACTAATATTGCTAAAGAGACCACATCTAAGGAGTCATCCAAAAGGGGAGGTAGGACCTTCATGGCCTTTGTGAGCCAGTGCCATCCTTCACATCAGTAGACTACCAACAGGTGCAATAAGGCCTGGTCTTATGACACTTGGGACTTTTTGATCTGAGACCTAATTCTGATCCCAAGATAACAAGAGGCCTTGGGCCATTCAGTCAATTGCAAGATCCCACCAGAGCCACACCAACCCCTTCGACAAACATTTATTTGACCTACTATATGTCAGGCACTGGGCCATGCCTTGCATCAGGCCAAGGGTGGAGAAATATGAGAGAATAAGGCCTACCCTTTTGCTTTGAGGAACTTACCATCTTTTGCAGCAATGAGTGGCAACTAAATGATAGTTAAAGCAGATAATATGGGGTCACCTGGTTAGCTTAGTTGGTAGAACATGTGACTCGATCAGCAAGTTGGGATTTTGAACCCCATACTAGGTGCCTAGATTACTCTCAAAAAATAAAATAGGAAAGTTGGGATTTTGAGTTCCATGATGGGTGTCGAGATTACTTTAAAAATAATAAAATAAGGGTAAATAATAAAATAAGGGTGTTTAGGTGGCTCAGTCAATTGAGCAACCAACTCTTGATTTGGCTCAGGTCATGAGATGGAGCGCCCAGTTGGAGGAGTATGCTTGAGATTCTCTCTCCCTCTCCCTCTCCCACTGCCCCTCCCCCGAAATAAATAAATATTTTTTAAAAATTAAGAAATAAAATAAAATAAAATAGAAAATATAATAAACTCCATAAAACCAAGGCAGATGCTATAGGTGTACAGAGCAGGGATGAAGAAATAGGAGCAAAGACTAAAGAGGGAAAAGGACAACATTTAAAGAGACCTTGAAAGATTAGCAGGACTTTGCCAAGGGTACTGCATCATGGACAAGTGCATGAAAGGCATTCTAGGCAGAGGGCACAGCATGAGTAAAGGCATGGCAAAGTGGCCTAGCATGATCTGCTTGGTATTGGTGAAAAGAATGATGCTCACAAGAGCAGCTAGAACCTTCACCCATGATAAAGATTTATTATTATGTTAGGAGAGAGAAAGGAATGGAATTTGCTTGTCATCAGCTCTTATACTTACTCTACAGAGGAAGTGTCTTCATTTACTCATCAAGTAACTGTGTCCTTAACTGTTTCTCCGGCACTAGCATTTGATATCTACTGCTCAAATGAAGCTCCTAGTGTGGCCGGGGGAAGGATGTGAAGACAGGAAGAGCCCTGCAAACATGCAGATCAGGAGAGAGAAATCAGTGAAGATATCCCTATCTTGATTCATTGGACCCCTAATTGATGAAAGTCAGCTAGAGTTGTGACATAAACTGAGTCAGACAGAAATTGAGCACACCAATGTGCCATTCAGCTTGGACTGGGAATGGCATTTGACCAGGGTATTGATGAACAGAGAAATGCATAAAGATATCCAGCATCTCCTTGGCCTGGAGAGAGCTTTCCCAAGAAACACGGGGGAAAAGTCAACATTGCAGGCGACCAAACCTACTGAGAAGGGAACAAAAATAATATTCTGAAGATACGGAGGAGGAGCAGGACTTTGAAAACACAATCCATGAAAAGGATTCTAGAGAATTGTTGGGTACTCTTTAGAGCATCCACTAAGATATGATCTCCATGAAACTAGCATACCAAGCTCCAAAAGGAATATAGGTCATATCAACAGAATGAGATCTCAATACAAATGAGATCATGAAGATCATTAAGGAAATGGAAATGCAATAGCAAAATCAAAATCCAGATTTCATACAAGAAAGAGAGGGATTGATGCATGATCATCAAGGGAGAGAGGACAGGTTAGAGAAACTCTCCAGAAGGTAGAAGAAAGGAAAAATTAGTTGAAAGTGCATCAAGGAAGATAATAAATGTGGAGAAAATACAGGACAGGTGAAGGAAACTGTCTCTCTAATTTTTTTTAAGATTGTATTTATTTATTTATTTATTTATTTATTTATTTATTTATTTATTTGAGACAGAGAGAGCAAGGGGAGCAGCAGAGGGAGAGGGACAAGCCATCTCCTCACTGAGCATAGAGCCTGCCACGGGGCTCAATCCTGCAACCCTGAGATCATGATCTGAGCGAAAATCAAGAGCCGGATGCTCAAGTGACTGAGTCACCCAGTCGCCCCTCTATTTTTTTGTTACAATTTGTTAGTGGGTATGATAGTGCTTAAGTCCCTATAAGCTAAATAGTTTGCCATAAAAACAGATTTCTCTGGGTTGTATTGCTTTCCATAGTACTTAGATACCAACCAGTCCAGGCAGGGCTGGGCTAGAAGTGAAATGAATGGCTATAACCCCTCAAAGTCATTAGTTCTTTCTAATGTCCAAAGTTGAGTATTGGTTATCTATTGTGAGATATCCAACAATCCCCAAATTAAGTGGCTTCAAAAATCACTTCATCTTGCTCAGGATCCTGAGAGAAGGGATTTAGGCAGAGCTCAGCTGGACGGTTCATCTCTGAGTCACATGGTGTCAGTTGAGCTGGAGGATTCATTTCCAAAATGCCTCTCCACTCCCACACTGGCGCCCCGGTGAATGGCTAAGGGGCTGGACTCAGTGGGGTCCCTTTCACTGTCCATGTAGCTCAGGGTTTCTCCACGTGGAACAAGGAAGTCACACTTCCTACATGGCAGCTTAGGGTACCAAGAGCAAGTGTTCCAAGAGACAGGAAGTAAAAGTTGCCTGGGCTCAGAAACTGGCACAGAAAATCTTCCACCATATTCTACTGGTCAAGCAGTCACAGAGCCCACCAATATCCAAGAGCAGAAATCATGGAACCTCAGTTCTCAATGGGAGGGGTGTCAAAACTCATGGATGTCTTAAAGCTGCCACAGTTCATTATGTGTGACTTGCTCTTCCCTTAGGAGAATCCTAGAGAAAAAATGATGCAAGGAAGATGATAAATGTGGAGAAAGTAATTCTTTTTCCCCAGGAAACCCCTCAGTCCCTCATGAAAATAGACTCCTGGCAGAGGCCTCCCTTAAGCTCTCCAGACTTGTCTGAACCCCTTGGGAGCCTGTGGTTCAAATACAAGGTAGAGCTCTTTCTTGAAAGTTCAACAGTAAAAACTTAAATTTGTTTTCAAGAAAGATAGGGGAAAAAAATGAAAACTTTCCAAACCATAAAAGAAGAGAACAGGAAAAAGAAAGAAAAAAAAAAAACCTGTGGGGATTATAGCAGAAGATCAATGAACACATCATTTAAAATTGAAAACACAAAATAAAATGAAAGAAATGCAAACATGTACGCTAGTTCTGAAAATAAATCCACGTTCCCCAGGCAACACAACCTCCGAAGGTGCAAATAGGGTGCTGGATATAATAATTATCCATGTGTTTTCTCTTGCCTCCATGTGCAGGATCCTAGGTTCCAAAAATGTTCCCTTCAAGTTGCCAGGTTTTTGTTGAATTCTCCTGGGGAATCCCTCGTGGGCTGTTTATCAAGTCCGACCAACTGCCAGATTACATCCCCTGGGCTCCAATGCTCCCCACTCAGGTACCCACAGGTCCAGTTGTCATTTCGGCTACTCCCCCTAGACCAACAGATACACACAGGCACCGTGGTCCTTCGGGTTCCTGAGCTACATGGTAGGTGTGGCAAAGGTGGGAGAAAGTTTGCCTTTTCTCTTTTGGGTGACATGTGTTAGATGGGCTCTATGACAACACTGCCTGAGCAGTTGTGCCCCCCCACCACCCACCCCCCCCACCCCCGAGCTGGTAGCAGTGTTAACCACACCTTCTGGCTCTCCTCTCTCTCTTCCCCTCCCTCTCCCTCTTTCCCATCCTTATCCCATCTCTCCATCTCTTTCTATCACATAGGACCCCAGAGTGGACTACAATAGGGAAGCTCATAAGTTAGAGAGATCATTCTGTCCTAAATAAAAAACATTTTCCCCTCCCCAACCTCTAGGGATTTGCTGTGGGCAGTTCTTCCACAATGGCTCTTGGCTCTTCCTGTGATGGAATGTGTCCCCAGGCATCCCTCAGGCCTGTGAATGCACATATCAGAATCATCTACCTGGTGAGCCTAGACCCTCCCCAGCTAGCCATAGCTCCATAACCACCATATATGTAAGTGACTTTAAATCTCTCTATTAAAGACTCAGACACTGGGTGTTATACTCTATGTTGGCAAATTGAATTTAAATACAAGATTTTTAAAAATAAAAAAATAAAAATAAAAGACTCAGAGATGGAAGTGAAAGTAAAATTTGTAGACGATGTTCTACTTCCATGAAACTTGCCAATAAAAAATGAGACCAAGGAGTCTAAAAAAGCATTAAAAACAACAACGACATGAGACAAATTCATACAAAAAGAAAGCAAAAGGTAATCCAAGTCTTAGGATTAGAGAGTGTCATTTCATTATGACAAGAATAAAATCTCCAATGAAGATATCACAAAGTTGTATGAACCTTCCAAATATTTCAATGTTTTGGAACCATAGGGAGGATCCAACAGAGACGCATTTGTCAGAAGGTTAATGACCCTCAGATGCCTTCAGTACATCAACTGAGAAAAACGTGAATAATACAGTTACTAAAACTAAAGATATATAGTAGATCCAACTTTGTTCCCTATAAATACTTTTTCATGTGTGAGGAGAACGTTTTCAAAAGCTTTCCACGTACTGCACCATCGAGAAAATCTTGATGAAAAAGAAAAATTTACAGGCCAAATTCCCCGTTAGAACTAAACCAAATGGACACATTTCTAACAACCACAAAGAGAAGGCTAGAAACTTGGATAATAAATAAATAAGTAAAAAAATTCTCATAAATAGTTATTGAGTCAAAGGGGAAATAAAACCCTCGGTTACAGACTATTTAGAAAATAATAAAATGGGAACAAAACAATGCTCTGTCGAAGCCCGTGGACCACTGCCAGAGCTACACTTAGAGAAAAGAAATGTAAAGCAATAAATTGTTTTATTCTTAAACAAGAAAGAATCACAATAAATGAGTTAAATGTTTGTTTCTAGCATTTAACAAATGAAGAACAAAATAAGCCAAAGGAAAGCTGGGTAAAAAATTAAATAGATTAAAAAAAAGAAGAAGAACGTTGACTTAAGAAAGAGAGACATGGTATAAATGTGGAAGGTGACTCAGTAAAACTGCAAGAAAACAGACTTTATGCCATCAAATTTAAAAATAAAAAGAAAAGTAAGAATAAATTCAAATGAAACTGGAAATGAGAAAGGGAATGTAACAAGATAAGACCTGTTTAAAATGAAAAAAAATGAAAATATTACAAAACAAAATAATATGAAATGAAATAATGAAGTCCTTTTTAAGTATAAAAGTAAAGGAGGAAAGCATAAAGGAAAAATATTAATAGTTAGACTGTGTAAATAAGAAAAGTGTCTGTACTTCCAAGAAATTAAAAGTCAAAAGCAAACAACAGTCTAGGAAAAATATTTTCAATATATATAGTTAACAGATCATTTAAATGAATGAGGATAATATGAGCACCAGACAGAAAATGAGAAAAGAATGCAGCTCAGAGAATAAAAACTATAAATGCCCAATACATGTGTGAAAAAAATGTTTGATCTGAATAATTATAAAAAAGAGACTCCCAGATAGATATTTGAAAAGTAATAGCCAGAGTTGGTAAAGGTGTAGACAAGCTGGCTTGGAAATAAGGACCAAAAAGCTTTAGAAAATTCATAACCTTTGACTTACCAACTCTATTTCTAAACATACATGCCCAGAAAATAACCATGTATACATACGTTGTTACAAGGTATATATTCTAGCATTATTCATAAGAAAATATAGAATTAATAAATTTCTAACAAAAGGAAATTAGATAAATAAATTAGGGCAAATCCATAGCATAAAATATTATGCAGTGCTTAAATTACATTTTTGAAAAATAAGACAGCCTCATGTTTCATTAAATAAATTCTGGAACCAGCTGGACAGCCAGAATGTTCCTAGACCAAAATGTGAAAAGGAACTTGAAACCCATGTGATTTTTATTTTTTAAATTTGCTCTTCTGTTTTTCAACTGTTCTAAAATTAACACATATTTATCTTTGGAATCAAATTAAACTAAATATTAAGTAAATATGCCTGAAAAATCTCAGTGAAGTGGACGATTTCTAAGAAAACAGAATTGACCAAAATTGATTAGAGACATTTCAAAACTATCAAAAAGTTGCCTTTGAAAAACCTTCATAGTTAGACGGCCTTATTATGAATAGCTTCACACCTCCTGGGGGTCCAATTACTTCCATACTAATTATCTTTCCAAAGTTAGAGAAAGTTAAAAAGCTTCTTGTTTCATTTTATGGTATAGCAAAATATGATAAAGATAACACAGAAATTCATAACCAATCACAATTGTAAATGTGGGCTTGTAAATGTTTTCTAAATTAAAAAAAAATCTAACAAATTGAAACCAGCAGTATGTTAAAATATAACTAACCAAATATGATTCCAAATATTAGTTATCTCAGGAATTAAACAATGGGTTTAAATTAGTAACATTATTAAGACAGAATTTTATATCTATAAATCAAAGGGCAAAGCCATCCAATCATTTCAGTAGATGCCAAATAGGAATTGGATCAATTTCAACATCCAGTTCTTAGTAACCTGGAAAGAGAAGCATATTTCTTTACTGTGTTAAAGTCTGGAATAGTAGTTAAAAACATGTGTTCTGGCATCAAAGCAAATGGATATGGATCCTGCATTTCTCAACTTGCTTAGAGACAAACAGTATAATCTTGATTATGCTGAAAGCTCTAGCTTTAATCAGACATTTTTTTTTGCAGATGACATGATGTCTACCTAGAATATCCATGAGAAAAATATATCTGACATGCTTGAGGTTGAAGGAGTACTTGGGACCTGGGGAAAGACACCAATTCACTTTGCATTGAATATCGCTCTCTACTGCTTAAATACTTAAAAAACAAAAACCTTTTTTCTTATCATGAACAGGTATATTCCAATTAAAAAGAAAGGTAGAACCAAGTTGGGAGAGCCAACAGCAGGTTTTCAGTATAACATGTATAATTTGGAAAATTTAAATTAAAGAAGGAACAATCCATAATCTAGATTAAAAATTAAGATATATGAAATAGTTGTGAATAAAACGGTATGATTTTGTGGCATTTTCTTCAGAGAAATTTAGTGGAAATATGTCTGTGTGTGTGCGTGTGTGTGTGAGACAGTGCATGTGTGTGTCTGCGTGTGTGCACGTGTATGTGCTTGTATATATAGAGTGGATAGGCAGTGGGCAAGTACAAATAAAACAAGAGAGACATATGTTGAAAATTTTTAAAGCTAGAAGATGGATAGATGTGAGCTCATTATACCATTCTCTACAAAGAGTTAAAAAGGAAAGAATATGACTTGAGAGAGAAAACCTAATAGTGTATAAATTATAGTTCCAAACTAATAATTGCAAAAATAATTTATGTCTTACTTGATTTATTCACAATTGTTTCTATTTGACATAATAAAAATTACTGGTTTAAATTAGAGTGTACAATTTCAATTTGAAAAATAAAGATTTTGAAAAATAATCCAAAACAATGAACTGAAAAATTATTAGAAGTAATTAAATTAAAATTTAATGGAAATCCAGTAAGGTAGCAGAATTCATAACAAAATGTGTAAAATAAAAGGCTTTCTTAAATAGCAGCAGAAACTAGAGAATAGTATTCACATATTGACCTCAGACACAAAATAACAATACATGTAAAATACTTACGAATAATGTTTATAATAAGTATACAGAACTCTATATAAAAATATTTTATGGAGATACATAAAATGATTTTTGAACAAAACAAATAACATGCCATGGTTCTGGATGGGAAGACGAAATGTTGGATGGATGTCAATTATTTCTAAGTTTAATAATATATACAATTTAAACCAAATCCCACTGAGATTCACCTTGGAGAGCACTGATGCAATAAGTCAAAAGTTTTCTGGAAGAACAGATAGATAAAATTATCCAGAACATATTTTGAGGTGGTGGGGAAGCAGCAGGACTGGTTGACTTGACCACATATTAAAACGCATTAGGGATACTATAATTGAAACAGTGGGCTATGTCTCCGTCAGCACAGACTAGCTTCTGCTGTACTAAACAAACAACCTCAAAATATGAGTGTCTTAGAAACAAAAATTTGTATCTTTCTGAGGCATGCCCATTGGAGGTTGACTGTTGAGCTCCACTTCTCCTTACCCAGGCTGATGGAATCAGTGATGGAGAAGAACAGAGTTCTGGAATGTCTCCCACTGGCAAGTAAAATTTCCAGCCCAGAAAAGAGGCACCTCACATCTCCTCATATTTCATTGGCCAGAGTGAGTCAAATGACTCCATTCACACATAAGGAGTATGGCTGCCAGGTAATGCAATCGAACCACATTCCTGAAAGCCAGTGAGCCAGAAATATTGGTGGACAACATTAATAACTACTATGGATACTCACAAAAAAAGCAAAGGAGCAGCTAACCCACAAACAAACTCTATTAAGTAGAAGAATACCATATGTGATGGCACCGTGTCAGGGAAAGAGAACAGAATTAAGTAATAAAACCACCAGGAAAACTGGTTGCATATTTGAGATAAAAAATAGTAGTCTCTTACCTAGTTCCATAAATAAACTTCAGATGCTAAATATCAAAAGAAATCCTTAAAAAGATAGAAGAAACTATATATATGTAGCTATATTATATATATATGAGATATATATCTTTAATCGATCTTCATCCTGTTTATATGATTAAAATGAAAGCCTCTCTGTCTATAAATGTGTATATAAATGAATCATTTTCATATATGATTAAGATAAAAAAGAAATGACTGACCTTAAAAGCAATGGGATAAATTCCAAAAGAAAAAGAAAGGATTTGACCAAAAACATTAAAATGTCTTGAAGTAAACACACAGAAATATATGCATATATATATAGACACAGAAGTCAAATAATAGAGTGAGTAGGGGTATATTTGTAACAAATATAGTAATCTTGATATAAAGGTTAATATAATCTAAAGAGTTTATACAAAGAAAAACAGACAAAAAATTCCCCAAAGAAAGATGGATGAAGCATAGGAACAGACAATTCATGCAAGAAAAATATACAAATAACTGAAATCATATTTAAATAGTCTCACTAACAAATTTTAAAACAAGGCACTATTCTTCTGCTTATAAAAGTAGCAATCCTTTAAATTTCCATTCTTGTTGAACATTAGAGAAACTGGCCTTCATATTCCTTTCTGATAGAAATATGATCTAGAGTCGTTTTTCTGAAAGAAATCTAATAATATGTGTCAAAGGCCTTAATAATTTTCAGAACCATTGAGTTAGTCATTGCCCCACTATAAAGTTTAATTCTAGAAAAATCATCTTGCATATGGAAGAAAATTTATGTGTAAGTTATTCATCACACAACAATAGCAATAAAAAAAAAACAACTAGAAAAAAACCAAGTGTCCAACAACAGAATATTTATTAAATAAATGTTAACACATCCATTGTATGGTATATCATTATACCCTGAACTAACAATGCTTATAAACATGTTTAAAGACATGGATAAGGGGTAACTGGGTGGTGCAGTCAGTTGAGTGACGGACTCTTGGTTTTGGCTTAGGTTGTAATCTCAGGTCGTGAGATGGAGTCCCATGTTGCGCTCCACGCAGAGCATGGTCTGCTTGAGTTTCTCTCTCCTTCTCCCTCTATCCCTTCTGCTCATGCTTTCTCTCTCTCCCAAATAAATAAATAAATAAATAAATCTTAAAAAATAAAATAAAATAAAAAATCAAAAGACACAATAACACACATATTTTAGTATTAATTAAAAAATAATGAAAATCATCATGAATTCAACTTCAGAAAACTTTAGGGGAAGAATACATACGGTGTAGAGTAAAAGTGTGAAAGGAAGTATCAGAATATCCATTGTGGCTATCTCTGGAGTATAGGGAACTTTTATCTTTTTCTCTTATATTTGTCATTTTTTTCTGGAATAGGCATGTTTTAGTAAAATGATCAGGAAAATAAATTTTTAAGCAATGAGGATATTAAAAGCGTCTCTTTTTGCTTAGCTTACCAAGATTTTAAATATTTTTAACTGTTTCTCCTTCACTGTGATAACTGAAGATAAGAAAAATGTTTAAGGTGCAGGGAAGGTAACTATGTTGCCAAAGTGCTACCTCTCATCCTTTCTTGCACCTGTGGCAGACATCACAAATCAATCCCAGAGCTCTTCTCTGCTAGGTTCAAGTGCTCAGCGGGCACAAGCACTCTGTGGAGCAACTACCATCAATCACTTCAAATGATCTCTCCCTTCTGATGTTGAAAAGAACCCTAAAGTGCTCATCAAAAGACAGAAATTCTCATTCCAGATCTGCCAACTCAAGCAAGTTCATCTCGAATCTGAGCCTCAGAACCCGTCCCTGCTCAGTGAAAATTACAGAAGACTGTACCAGCTCTAGGAAAATTTGACTAGCTGTTCCATTTCACCATCAGGCTCATCTATCCCCAGGAATTCCTGCCTTTTCCAAAGAGGCCTTGCAACAAATCATGGTGGTTTATGGACATTTCCTTGAGCTGCCTAATGCCCAGTGATGCTTATTCTCTCTTCCCTTTGGATCTGGGTTTCTTAGTAATGGTACTGTCACTATTTTGAACTGAATAATTCTCTATAAGCACCTGGCTTGCGCACCTGAGAAAGACCAACAGCAGCATTCTTGGTCTCCTCTACCCAGTAGATACCAGGAACGTACCCCTATTCATGACAGTTGGAGACCTCTGCAGACATTGCCAAGTATCCCCTGGGTGGGGCAAAGTGGCCTTAAGTTGAACACCACTCTTGCAGATCCTTCTTCTTCATAGGAAGAAATTAGTTCCTTTGGATTATGAGATTTGCTGGAAGTCATTCTCTCAGCAGGATTGGGGATGGTAAGGGGATGTGAGAATACTTTCCATCTGTCATCCAGGCCCCTCTTTGGGGACAAGACCATGTCTCTGAAACCTGGAGTGCAGACTTGGGGATGTAAGACGCTCTGCCCTACTCTGCCCACGGTGCACACAGCAGAGTTGCCAGGAGGACCAAAGCCTTGCATGGAGGGGTGTAAATCACCATTCCAGGCTGGCTGGGCACTTAGTATAATGGAGTGATTGACAGGTGGATATTTACACTCAGCTGACTAAATGGGCAAATCAATCAGCTGGTGGAAGTGCAGAAAGAGGGCCGTGGGAGGAATTAACAGCATCCAGGAGCACTGTGGTCACTCCCTGTGGGTACCACAGAAGCTTCTGGTATGACTTTGTACAGATCTCTGCTTTGAGGCGTTTTTAAGTCTCCCTTCCAGCTCCATGGCTTCCCTAGTGGTTACCTTTCATGGGCAAAGCAGCCATTCCCCCAACTTCAGATGAGAAAGGTGAGACCCAGGGAGGAAAAGAGACAAGACCAACCACCGGTGACCAAGTCACCTTGCTGACTTATGTTCAAAAGGTTTAGTTCTTCAGAACTAAACAAAGGGAAAAAAAACACTCCCCATTTTTATCAGGGCCATAATGATTTCTAACTTTCAGTTCATCATTTTGGGCTGAGGGGGATGTAACTCAATTAAAGACAGAAACATTAAATGCACAGTAAAACCATCACATGTGCAAAATTTATAGGGGTATTGATTAACACCATCAGTAAAGTATTTACCTTAATCAATAGGAAAAGGTGATTTAAATGTTTAGGTGTCTCCTGTACTTCTGTTAGCCGAGCCTTCCTTAAAAGCATGCATTTTATGTGATACGCCCCTTGGTTTCTCCAATGTGTGCCCCTTCACAAAGTTCATTGTTAGGGCTGAAGCCCCCCCTTGCACACCACCAATGTCGGCTCTGTCCCCTGCTGCCGGTTGGGGATCTCCTAAAAGAGAGGCCAAGGTGGAGTGTGGGGTTGGTTGCAAGATGGTTTTTTAAGAGTCAGCACCTGTGAAAAGAAAAGGAGGAAACGAGACCAGCCACAAGTTCACCTGTGAGGCAGCCCCACAAAGATGCCGCCAACGGGACAGGGGGCCCTGCAGGGAATGCTGCCCCTCAGTGAGTATCAGGCCTTTGCACCCCGATCTCACCCAGGCACCCACTATACCAGGAAGGGCATGACCTTGGGTGTGGTGGCGCTCTACAGCTCAGCAGACCCTGAGGGAGCCAACATCTGGAGGCTGCCTGCTGACCCCACTTCCCACAGCTGGGCAGCAAGACCCCCCCCCCCCCCCACAGAGGGCAGTCTGAGCGGCAGTCTATCACAACCCGACCAGGTGTCTTGGGAGTGTATCTACATGCCATCATACGTGAGATTGTTGGGAATCTTTATTTGGAAAAGATGGTGAATCAGGGGCCATTTTAAACCAAGATTGATTTAATTTTTCCCCTCAGACACTCTGAATCCCACTGGAACTCTGGGGTGACATGGTTGAGATATAGAATCTTCTAGGCATTTCCATATATTTGGAAAAAGACGCTGATTCAGAAAGCAGCTAAGTCACCTGAATTCTAGTCCCTGTTAGAATCTTCTTTCTGGGCAACCTTTCTGTGACTTCATCATTTCTTAAAAAAAAAAAAAAAAAAAGTGCATCCTAGAAGAGTGTTTTTCAACTCTCCCAGTCACTAGCATGCCCTTGGTGGGGAATTTACTAAAAGACAGGTTCTGGGAGCCTCCCTGAAATCTCTGGAGGAGTAACCTAGGAATCATACTTTCTTCATGAGAGCCCCAGATGATCCTTAGGACCGGTTGATCCGGAAACTAGATCTTCCCAAAGCCAGATCTCCAGCATCAGAATAGCCATGAAAGTTTTGGGAGGTAGAGATTCTCCAGCTGTAAGCTGGAAGATTGTGATCAAATTCTACATTTATTTTTTAAATTTTTTAAAGAATTGTATTTACTTATTTGAGAGAGAGAGAGAGAGAGAGAAAGCATGAGCAGGGGTAGCAGGAGAGGGAGAAGCAGGCTCTCCACTGAGCAGAGAGCCCAACACGGGGTTCAATCCCAGGACCTTGGGATCATGACCTGAGCCAAAGGCAGATGCTTAACCGACTGAGTCATCCAAGGGCCCCTCAAATTCTGCATTTAAATGTGAACAGTAATGATGATAATCAATACAATAGACTCATTGCATTAATAGTCCTAATTCTTAACCCTTCTTATACCCATGCCCTTCTCCTGCAAATTTGGAATCCCTCCCCAAACGGCAGAGTACATCTCCCGCCTCCTGTGGGACTTGTTTGGCCAATAGAAGAGGGAGCAGTGACTCTGTATCAGTTCTTGAATTTGGCCTCCACGACTTGTCTGCCTCTACTGACTCATTAGCTTCCCTGCCAATGCCATGAGAAGTCCATGTCTGGCCCAGAAGGATGAGAGGCATTTGATGCAGAGCTGCTCTGCTTTGGCATCCCAGCCAAGCTCAACCAAGAGCAGGGCACCAGTGGACCTGCAGATACAGGGGTGTGTCAACCCAGATCAGCCAACCTCCAGCTGGTCCCCTGACTAATGAGAAATAAACTGTGACGGTGTGCCACTGGCATTATGTGATTGTCATACAGCATGACTGTGGACTCAATTCATTTATACAGTCAGCACAATAATAGCTAATAGTTATTGAGTGCTTATTAATTAGCAGCTACTATGTTAATTGTTCTGCACATATATATATTAGTCATTCAATCTGAAAAGTATCCAGAAGAAAAATATCCAGATATCAGTATCCCCATTTTGCAGATGGGGGAACTCAGACGCAGATGAGTGAAATAATTTGCTCAAGATCACACAACCAGTTGGTGCTGAGCTTCAGGAATCTAGAAGTCCTGGGATGGGGGGACAGGGTACTGAGGGGTGGTCATTGGCAGGGATAAGAAGCAGAAAATGAAGGAAGAGAGAATGCCAGGAAATATTTCATTATGCTATGGAGCTGAGTACAGAGAGGAGGAAGAATGATTGCCATGATGATAATTATCCCACACTCTCAGGAAAGAAACAGACCGTGTGCAAAGGCCTTCCCTCCCAAGAAAAAGATGAAGAAATTCAAAGAGTTTGTGGTCATGCGGTCATGGTGGACAATATACCTACCATTTCCCTTTTCTCAGATAGTGATCTGGGCAGGTTTGTGTGGGTCAGCCAGGCACAGATGGACGGAAGGCCTCTACAGGACAGGAGCCCCTCTCTGTACTTTGGAGTCAAGAGCCCCTACTCACAATTTGTGGTCAACCCCAAATTATTGAGTTCTCATGGGCTCAGGGCTTAAAGAAAGCAAGTCTTTTGCTAAATTCCAAGGGATTTAAATCAATCAGGTTTGCCTCCACAGTACCTCACAGGTACCTATATGTGAGATAAGTCAAGTAGTAGGGTCCTTGGCAAGTGTGTGCTCTCTGAATCTAGAACAATACATCTGCTCTACCCTGTAAGGAAGTTGGTTCTCATCTTCTCTTGATACAGTCCCCTTTTTTCAGTCCCCTTTCTTGGCCAGCCTTGGGGACTCTCCCAGAGCCTTTCCCCAGGGCCAGACACTGGTTGGGGACCCCTCACCCCCCACCAAGGCTGATGAGAGCCTGCCCAGTGCATCCTGGCCCCTGCCTCTCAGCCCCACCTCCCAGGAAGCTGATACTCTGGGCCGGGCCTGGCAACTTCCTTTTGCTGTAGGCAAGCTCTACAGCAGAGAAGCTCCAGCACCCTGCCCTGGCCTGCAGAGAGGCACTATTGCCTAGAGGTTGGGAGCCTAGACCCAGGAACTATACCACACCAATCTCCATCTTAGCTCTACTGTGTGCTGCCCTTGGGCAAGTTCCTTCACGGATTTGTGCCTCCATCCCCTGTCTATAAAGTGGGGGTAATGATAGGATCACCCCATAAAGGTTGGGTTACTTCTTATAAGATGTTTGGAACAGTACTTGGTACAAGGTAGGGTCTATACATAGCCTTGCTTGGTTGGTCAACCCCACTCTTTCTCCCACTTCCTTTCCCCTCCCCTTCCTTTCTCATATCTGGGAAAACATGCCCAGAGAGATAGGATAGGCTCTGCCCACTAGCAAAATAGGAATGCAGGGAGATGGGATTGCAAAGTGTATACCCCCAGCCCACCCCAACCGGGCCATGACAAGAGAAGGCTTTAGAAATTGCCACCCTTAGATCCCAAGGGTCAGTACTTCTCCCTCCTCGTGCCCCCCTCTCTACCTGGGTTCCCTCAGCTCCTCAGCCAGAGGCCCCCATCACCACTGTGCCTCCTTCCCCCTCCTCTCTGGCTTTGCAAGGGGAAGCCTCAGAGTTGGCTGGCTCTCCTCTCTCTTTAAATCTATTCTCTCTATTTGAAATGCGCCTTTAATGTAAGCCACATCAAATCCTTTTGGGAAGTAGGAAGCATAGACATCATAAATAAACACATTTGGATTAACTGGGGAGCAAGCCAGGGAGAATGCAGAATTATAGAATATTTTTTAAGTGGATGCAGCTTTATTACTCTCAAGTATTTACAGTGACTCTTTGGGCGCTGCCATTCAATGAATCTAACTGCTGACAAATTATTTCTAAGTTGAGATCCTGCTGGGACTGCTTTGTTGACTCAATTAGAGGACTCCCATACTAATTGTAGGCCAGCGGTTGTACTAATTACAAAGGAATCCTCCCTATTCATCGTAAGTAGGTTGAGGCTGGATCTGCCTCCCCCCCAGTCCTGTTCACACAGGGCACTGCTCAGGGACCTCTGATTTCATGGACTCAGCAAAGGCTCTGCTCAGCCAGGACAGCCCTGCCCTATGTTCTTAACTCAGACTTGGCATCTGTGGCTATGGCCAATGCCTTTCAGAGGTGCCCTCTCTGCTCATTTCCTTTTTTCCTGAGAATCTCCCACCAATGCAGGATGGGTGGGTAGTGGGGAAGTAGGGAGACTGCAGCCGTGTTTGTATTGCGTGACTCACCCTTTTTCATTCACTCAACATTGAGTGCCTGACATTACCAATCATGGTATGCGCCTAGGCACTGGGGATCCAGCACTAACCAAAATAGACAAAATCTCCTGTCCTCAAGAAGTTTGCCATCTGCTGTCAGGGGACAGATACGAGCAAATAAACAGTAGGATGATCTCAGACAGTAGTAAATGCTATGGAGCAAAGGAAACAGGGCAACAGATAAAACAGGGAGCCAGGAGAGGCTACTGTGGGCTTCTGGAACAAGGGAGATGACCTGGACACAGATGGTGGAGAGAAGTGAGTGGATGAGACTATATTATGGTCATAGTATTGGCTGGATTTGGTGATGGCTTGGATGAGAGCCAGGAGTAAGAGGGATGAAGGTTGACTGTGACTTTTTCATCCTGTTTCCCTATATGATTGACTGTGCCATTGATCAAGTCCGGCAAGAAGGAAGAGGAACAACTTTAATGGGATGTTATAGGCTGACCTGTCTTTCCCCAAAATTCATGTGCTATTTAGAGTCCTAACCCTCAGGACCCCAGAATATGGCTTTGTTTGGAGATAGGATCTTGATAGGGGTCATCAGGTTAAAATGTAGTCATTAGAGTGGGTTCTAATCCATTATGACTGGTGTCCTTAGAAGCAGAGGAGATGAGGGGGCGCCTGGGTGGCTCAGGTCATGTTCCCAGGGTCCTGGGATGGAGCCCCACGTCTAGCGTCTGACTCCCTGCTCAGCGGGGAATCTGCTTCTCCGTCTGCCCCCTCCTCCCACTCATGGTCCTGCTCTCTGTCTCATCATTTTTTTTTAATCTTAAAAAATAGAAGAGGAGATTAGGACACAGGCACATACAGAGAGGGAAGACCGTGTACACACATAGAGAAAAGACATCCATCTATAAGCCAAGGAGAGAGGCTTCAGAAGAAACCAGCCCTGTGGACAGCTTGACCTTAGACTTCTAGCCTCCAGTACTGTGGGAAAATAACTATTATGGGTTCAGCTACCCAGTCTATGGGGCTTTGTTACAGTGACCCTAGGGAAATAATACAGGGGAGAGTCAAGATTCCCAACACAGGATGCCCCTGACACAGGGGGGCGATTCTGGAGGTTGGGATGAACCAATCACGTGTCCATCAGAGGAATGTGAGGCTGTTGGGACAGCACAGCCATGAGGAGGAAGGAGCATAGAGGCACAGGGTGATGTGGGCAGAGGTGGCTGCTAAGAAAGCCCTCCATGGAAGGAAGGAAGGAAGGGAGGAAGGGAGGGAGGAAGGAAGGAAGGAAGGAAGGAAGGAAGGAAGGAAGGAAGGAAGGAAGGAAGGAAGGAAGGAAGGAAGGAAGGGAGGGAAGGGAAGCTGCCCAGAGAGCCACAGACATGCAATGCCATGGAGCGTTCAGGGGACAGCACTGCTTGGTTTAGGACCATTTCCAGGTCTGTTCATCATTGAGTCCTGAACCACGGAGGTCCAGTTCTTTCCCCCCTGCCTTTACGTTCCACAGAAACTTGGTGACCTTGTGGTCCTTGTGGTCAAACCCTTTGCTGTGCAGCTGGCAGTGACCTCCAACCCTGGGTGGGCTGCTCCGCCCCAACCTTGACCCTTGTCTGGGGGACATCAGCTTGCAGTAGACGCTTGAGAAACCACTTGAGTGTTTCCACATATGTGGTTGCTCCACGTGAGGCACCAGAGCACAGCTGGGTCACCCCCACACTGCCCAGCCCAGGCCCTTCTAGATCAGCTGATCCACAGCTGCGCCTGGGACCTGCATGTGAGCTGGGCGGGGACCAGATGCACGACTTTGCTGAAGCTCATATCTTTGACCCACAAACTCATCAACCAAAATCATGCTCTTTCTTCAAAGTAACTGATGTTTTGGGTGGTTCTTGAAGCAGCATTGCTCTGGTGATGATGACTGGTACAGGTTCCAGAAGATGCCTCCACGGCCTTTGGATTAATTCTATGGATTATATATATATATAAATATATATAATTTATATGTTTTATATAAATTTATATAATTTATATATAAAAATGTATAATATTTATATATTATATATATTTATATAACTCTATGGAATATATATTATATATATAATTTCTTTGCTAAATATATATGTGTATATATATATACACAAACACACACACACACACATATATATATATATATATATATATATATATATATATATTTCTTTGCTAAAATTAGGGTAAATCAAGCAATCTCTGCCTAAATCAATAGGGACCATCCAGAAAGGAGGCCACACTTTCCAGCATGCTGGTGTCTGCAGACAGAGCCACAGCGCTGGAACGTTCTCACTTGCCTGTTATGCCTCAAATTGGAGAGGAAAAAAAGCACAGAGGCTGGAGTGGGGAGAGCCTTCTAATTGTAGCCCTTGAGGGAAAAGAAATATTTAAATATTTTATGAACTTTCTCTTCTCTCTCATCCCTTAAACAACAATAAATGTAACATATCAATTTACATTATGATCCTTTTATTACATTATAATCAAGTACCAAATGATTAAAGATTTAGGAAGAGATATTACTATGAAGGCGCTCATGAGGATTAATGGGTGGTGGGCAGAACCGCAGGGAGGTGAGGGGAACCTCAGTGAAGAGACCCCATAACAAGAGGGGGTGTCACGGAGGCCACGAAGCTTGAAGCCATTAAATGAATAGAAGGCAGGAGCGTGGCCCTAGAGAAGGTGCAGAAACGTGGAGCAGGACTGTGAGCCCTGGCCCAGCCGCGAGTCACCTAACAACGCTAAGCCTCCAGTTTCCTGGTCTCTAAAGTGGGCATGACACCTACTACATGCAGTTCATGGGGTAAGGCTTTTATGACATCCCGGAAATCAGCACTTTGTGTGCTGGTTGTTTTGTTATTGTTGTTGCTAATACTATTCTGATTTTTATTATCTTTCATAGTTCTTCAATTTGAAGTTCTTCAAATTCCCAGAGATATTCTAGAGGCTTTTTGCTTTTAACTTAAATGAATCTCTGATGGTTACTCCAGACTAATACATAATCTAATGGTCCATTTATAATTGTGGTTTGTGGGAAAACATCCTGCAACTCCTTGACTAGTCCTTGGAAACCTATGAGTGAATCGGAATCAAAGTCAAATGGAATTTGAACCATCAAGCCGCAAAGAGGACTGGAGGCCCAACTCCATTCACTCACTTGTTAAGTGTCCATGTACAAGTTGCCAAAGACTCAGGCATCTGAATGTTTTGTAAAACGAGGATAAAGTCACCTGCCCATAGTGGCAGTAAAGATCAAATGTGGTAATGGGTAAAGGGGTATTGAAATCAAATTTTTTTAAAAATGTGTAGATAGATAGATGATAGATATAGATAGATAGATAGATAGATAGATAGATAGATAGATAGATAGATTGATAGATAGATAGACAGACAATATAGAGAGAGGCAAACCATTAGACTCTTAACAAAATAGAACAAAAGGAGGCTTCAAGGAGGAAGGTGGGTGGGGAATGGGCTAAATGGAGGATGGGCATTAAGGAGGGCACTAATTACAAAGAGCACTGGGTGTTAGATGTAAGTGATGAATCATCAAATTCTACTCCTAAAATCATATTACACTACATGTTAACTAACTAGAATTTAAATAAAAATTTGAGGGGAAAAAAGATTTTTCTTTTTAATTTTTCAAATTTTAAAATACAGGGCAGCCCCAGTGGCCCAGTGGTTTGGCGCTGCCTTTGGCACGGGGTGTGATCCTGGAGACCTGAGATAAAGTCCTGCATCGGGCTCCCTCCATGGAGCCCGCTTCTCCCTCTGCCTGTGTCTCTGCCTCTCTCTCTCTCTCTCTCTTCATGAATAAATAAATAAAATCTTTAAAAAAAATTTTTTTTTAAATACAGGGCAGTATTTTTTGTGTTAACTCGGTGAATAGACACAAGATAAAGCCAGTAAAGATGACAGCCTCTGGAATCATAGTTCCTGGACTTGAATCCTGTCTTCACCACCAGTATGTCCTTATCTAAGTAACTCAACCTCTCCCAGGCTCAGTTCCCTCATCGGTAAAATTGGAGTAGTACTAGCGCCCACTTCACATAACCGCCCTGAAGCTTGCACGAAGTAGTGCCAGCAAAGTTATGGCACAAAACTAGCATAGCCTATGAACCCAAGAATCATGAACTATTACTCAGGCCTGTTTAAAATCTCAGCAATCACACAGATGTGCTTCCAGAGAAGCCAGAGTAGGTCTAGAGGGTGGTCTTGGACTTGTCTGTAAAGATGATGTGTGTGCTGAGGAGGAGAAGCAGGCTTCACCTGCTACCTGAAATTGGATCCTCCATCAAGAAGCCTATGGCCAGGTTTGGGGAGATACACCTCAAATAATCCAAGCTCCCGTGTGGCGCATAGATACTCTCTATGTGGCATCAGTTGAGCACAATGAGTTAGTAAAAGCAGAGAACATCTAGTTCTAAGAATTAGAATATCTACTAAAAGATCACCCAGGAAAAACAAAATATTATCTTAAGATTGAAATATACAGGACGCCTGGGTGGCTTGGTGGTGATTGAGGGTCTGGCTTCAGTTCAGGTCATGATCCTGGGGTCCTGGGATCAAGTCCCTGATCGGGCTCTCTGCTGGGAGCCTGCTTCTGCCTCTGCCTATGTCTCTGCCTCTCTCTGTGTGTCTATCATGAATATCAGTTTTTCTTTTGAGAAACTGAAATATAAGTCCTTGGAAAGTTAATTTCACCAGATTCCCTGGACCATTTCTAATGACAAAGATGAGGTGTCCCTGACAAGGTCTGAAGCAGTGGTTCCCAAAGCGGGATGCCTCCTCCACCAGCAGCAAAGTCTCAGGTCCCACTTCAGTCCTGTGGAATCAGAAATTCTGGGGATGGGATCCCCAATTTGTGTTTTCAGGACCCGGCCAATAATTCAGATGTGAGCTTCTGGAAAGCAATGGACCCAACTGATGAGACATGTCTCTATCCTTGGAGCTCAGGCCTCCCCTGTCCTACTCCACCCTTCATCTCCCTCTTCCCTGTCACATACAAATTATCTTTTCTTCTTTGAAATTGACCATGAGCCTATTTAAGAGCATCAGTTTCTACATCAAGTCTTTTGAGCAGAGGTTGATTTGCCAAGAGTTGTGGTGGCGGGGGCCCTCCCCACCTCCTGCTCTCTTCCCCACTCCCGGGAACTATTTCCCCTATTTTCCCATGAAGCCTGAGGCTTTAGGACACTGTTGTGCCTGCGTTACTGAATCATAACAAATCCTCACAATAAGCACTAGCTTTGAGTATTTGTTCTGTAAATACTTGACATGGATTGTTTCTTTTTCTCCATCCAACAACGTGGCTTGACATTGTCAGAAGGGGATGGTACCTATGTGGTAGGTGTCATTATCATCTGCTCCTGGCAGATGGAGAAACCGGGGCACAGAAAGGAAACCAGTATTTGAGATTCCATTGCTGGGAAGCAGCACAGTTGGGACTTGAGTCCAGAGTTTGTGGTCTCCACCGCCAGGTGGTACAGCCTCCTGGAAAACGTATCCTTCTCTCTCCTACTAGTGAATTAGGAAAAGCAGTGAGCTTGTGGTAGGAGAACAAGCATGCAAGTCCTGGCTGTCACTAACCAGGTATATGTCTTAGACAGGGGCCTTCAGCTTTGAACACTCCATCTGCCCATTTATAAATTAGGGGGTGCTGATTCTCATTCCTGCAAGGGTCATTACAGGAGCACCAGAAGAGACCGTGCATCTGAAGGTACTCTGCAAGCTGAAGAATGCCAAGCGAATGTAAGACACTGTTAATCCGGTGTGATGCCCAAGACTGAGGTTGAATGGTCATCCTGGATAAAAGGGACATACAGGCAGCTGGTGGTTATAATTGCTTCCACAGATCTAAGAAACAAATAGCATTGGTTTCCAACTTTAAAGTTGCACTCACCAAGCATTCCCCAGCTACATCCTACCAGGCTGCTCCCCAGCTCCCCAACTGGAGTTGTTTAATCACATGGCTAATTTCCCTGGAGTGAGTCTGAAGGTCATGTATTGTATTTTTCACTTGCAAAAGACAAATCTGAGAGTATAGTGGGCTTCAGGCACAGCACGACTCAGGCGCAAAGAGCATCAGCAGGATCCATCTCTTGATTCTGTTCTCCATGGGTTGGTTCTGTCCTCAGACATGTCTGGCAGTTCAAGCTCCTTATATTCCCAATGCCAGTTCAGAGGAAGAGAGGCCTCTTTTTTTCAATGCACAGGCCTCCGAGTGCTTTTTCCTCAAGAGAAAGGGATAAGAAATAACAAACTAAAATTTTCAGATGATATACCCCAAGGCCTAGTCCAAATCCCTCCTCATTAGCCACTGTGGGCAGGTGATTGAGGCCTACAGAGGGAGCACACTGGCCTCCTCCCAGGGAAGATACTCCTCCCTCTGTGCATGCACAGATCCTGACTCTGGCAGGTGAGTATCCTCCCCGGAAAGGGCAGAGCAGAACCTCCCACAGCCCAGTGGGAGGGCTCCAGTCGTTCACAGCAGCCAGCTAGAAGGATAGGGACCAAGTAGGGCCCCATGCAGCACAGTCACTCGGGGGGCAGACACGTTTCCTGTCCTTTCTGAAAGGTAGCCTTGAGCAGGATAAACAGAATCTGCTTTTCCTTATTGCTCTGTCACGTAATCCAGAAACAAACACGCCCTCAGATGCCCTCTCCATATCTTCCCAAAGCCATTATCAGTCACTTTATCTCCTCCTTGGGATTTCCTGTTTCTTTTGCTGGACTGTGTGTGTGTGTGTGTGTGTGTGTGTGTGTGTGTGTGTGTGTATAAGTGCATTTTCTCTTGATATCATGACGATTTGGCTGCATTTGTCAAAGTAGAGGTACTGGGGTGCACCAGATGATATGATGTGGCCTATGCACGCAATGCTTTTTTTTTTATTTTAGTGTTTTGTGTCTATTTTAAAATGGGAAATTTCCTGCTTATGTAATTATAGCTAGTATTTACTGCGTACTTACTAGGTCGTAGCCCTAATCAAAGGACTTTCCATACACTAATTAATTTTCACAACTCTGTGCAGACAGTACTCTCATTAGCCTCATTTTATACATGAAGAAGAGGGGTACAGAGAAGTTAACTAACTTGCTCGAGGTCACACAGTTAATAAACAGTAGAGCCAAGACTCCCACCCAGGCAGTCTGGCACCAGGGCTAAGCTCTTAACCACTACACAAAACTCGAGATTTCACAGATATCATGGCGTTTTTCCAGTACCCTATTGCAGCTAAATTAAAATATCAGAAGCCATTTGAGAGGAAATACCATATAAACAACGGGAAAAGTAGTGTGAGATGTTTTAAAACTTTTCTAGGTGATAAACAGCATTTGGGAAACCCTGAAACACTGCACAACTTGGTATTAAGCTTAACTCCGTGGATTCCCAGTGGGTACACCAGTGGCCTTTGGCAGAGCCCCGGGAACCCCTGAAATCATGCACAATTTTGTATGAATATGCGCATTTTTATGAGAGAATATGTTGCTTTCTTCCTATCTCAAAGGGATTTCTGACCAGAGCTGCTGCTAATCTAAATTATGCTTCAGGAAATTTAGAAAAGGCATCCTTGGGGGAGATAATGAATTAGACAAAGGTGCCACTTCTTCCAGGAAGGCATGAAATTTCTAGGCAGAAATTGCATGGTCATTATCACAGATCAGTCTTTTTTTTAATTTCTTAAAATATTTTATTTATTCATTCATGAGAGACACAGAGAGAGAGGCAGAGACATAGGCAGAGCGAGAAGTAAGCTCCCCCATGGGGACCCTGATGCGGAACTCGATCCTGGGACCCTGGGATCACAACCTGAGCCGAAGGCAGATGCTCAGCCACTGAGCCATCCAGGTGTCCACCACAGATCACCTGTTGACTAAAATTTGGTTAAAAAGTACTTCTGCATATGAAGTTAGCCAGGGGTTTTTGTAAGGGAACATGAAAGCCCTTGGACATCCGGGGGATGCTGTCAGAAACTGGAGTGACGTCTGCAAGGGTTGAAGGGTATGGTGTTCAGGGTTGGGTCTCAATGCTACTGTGTCACCGTAGGGGAGTCTCCTTTCCAAACTGAGCCTTCATACAGATGATGGTCTCTAAAACGAGGGTAATACCTGCTACCTCTCCTGCCCACTCAGAGGAGTGTTGTTAGGATCTCATGAGATCAAATCACTGAAGAAGACAGGATGTTCTAAAGTTGTGAAGAGATTGCATCAGTCAATCTGATTTGGAAAGCAGGGTACATTCCAGATAATCTATCAATGGAATTTAGTGTCAAGAATTAAATGCAAAGGTGGTGGAGAGCTGAATAGCCAAAAGGGAGGTGAAAAAGCTTACAGGTGGCAATAGCAGGGCTGGAGGAACCCCGGTGGGGTTGCCAGAGGCTGGGGGATGGGGTCAGCAGCTGCCCAGCCCAGAGCTAGTCAAAGCAGGAGTCTGGGAGGGAGGGGAGAGGCCCTACCCTGGCTTCTCCCCTTCTCTTATCCCTCAGCCTCCACTGATACCACCCATTGGCTCACCAGAAGTCAGTTGGCAAAGGAGCCTGGGAAATGTAGTTTTCAGGGGAAGGACACAGGAAATGGAGCAGGCCAATGGCCACCATGCTTCTGCTTAAACTTCTTCAACCAGAACTGATTTTAGTTGCCTAACTACACGTGGAACTAAATTTCTAATGGCTGAAGTTGATGATATTGAGCAACTGGTTAGACTAAGTCTTGCAGAAATGAGTTCTTTTAACAAACACTGGCTGAAGGCTACTATGTATAAGACACAACCCTAAGCTCTGAGAGCTACATATGCCTTTTCCCATTGCCCTAACAGTATTGGAGTAGGCTGGTTTCTAAGATGACCCTCAACGATCCCCACCTCTTGGTATTTGTGCTCTTGTGTAATCCCTTCCCTTTCAGGGTGGGCTGGAATAATAACTTGCTTATAACACATAGAATATGCAAAACTAATAAGGTATTGCTTGAGATTATATTATAAAAGACTGGTTTCCATCTTTCACACACTCTCTTATTCTTCTCACTTGCTCTGATGGAGCAAGTCGCCATGCTGTGCACTGCTCTGTGGAGAAACCATGTGGCAAAGAATTGAGGACACCTCCACCTAAAAGCCTATGAGGAACTGAATCCTGTCAACACCAAGCCAATGAGTTTGGAGGTAGGTCCTTCCTTAAGCAAGCTTCCAGATGACAGAAGCTCCAGCCAACACCTTGACTACAGTCTATGAGAGACCTTCAGTGGAAGGGTCCAGTTTGGCCATGTCAAGATTGTCAAGATTCCTGACCTACCAAGATATTCAATGCTTACTTTTAAAGGTGCTAAGTTAGGGAAGATTTGTTACATAGCAATTAATAACAAATACACAGGGCACTTCATTTTATAGTTTATGTAGCATTTTAATAGGTATTCTCATTTGTACCTGTCATCAACCTTGCACAATTCACTTTTCTCAGATAACGGGATGAGCTTTGGAGAAGTTAAGTGATGTTCCAGGAAGTATCCTGCCAGAAGATGAGTCCAGGTGTGTCTGACCCAGCAAAAGCAAATGCTCTTTCCATTAAATAGGATTGCCTTGAAGTGGACTGGGGAAAATGGTTGACCAGACAGCTTAGGCATAGGGAAGACAAAGTGGAGCCATCAAAAAACTTTTTTGAAAAATGCTGATATTTCAGAAATGCATTGAGTACCAGGAAAATTCAATGGCAGAAAGAACAGCCTTTTCAGGAAATGGTAGGGGAACCACTGGATATCCACAGGCAAAAGGATGAAGCTATACGCTTTCCTTAGACCATTCACAAAAATTAACTAAAAATGGATCATAGACCTACATATTAGCACTAAATCTATAAAACTCTTAAAAGAACTCATAAGAGTTCATCTCCATGACCTTGGATTACACAATGGTTTCTTGGACAGGATATGAAAATCACAAGCAACAAAAACAACAAAATAGATAAATCGAACACACCAAAATAGAAAGCTTTTGTGCTGCAAATAATACCACCAAGAAAGTGAAAGGACAAATAAGAAAAATGGGAGCATATTTGCAAATCATACATATGATTTGCCTAGGACATATAGTAAGTAATTCATACATACGGTAAGGGACTGGCATCGAGAATATATAAAGAACTCTTGCAAGTCCAGTGACTATTATTGACTATTTTTGGATATGGGATTTCTTTTTGGAGTGATGAAAATGTTCTAAACTTACTTAAGGCGGGGATCCCTGGGTGGTGCAGCGGTTTGGTGCCTGCCTTTGGCCCAGGGCGCAATCCTGGAGACCCGGGATTGAATCCCACGTCGGGCTCCCAGTGCATGGAGCCTGCTTCTCCCTCTGCCTATGTCTCTGCCTCTCTCTCTCTTTCTCTGTGACTATCATAAATTAAAAAAAAAAATAAACTTACTTAAGGCTAATGGTTGCACAGCCCTGTGAATATATGAAAAACACTGATTTTTATGTTTTAAAGGGGTGAATTTTATGGTTAAAGAATTACATCTCAACAAAGGTATTTTTTTAATAATTGATTTTTTTAAAGATTATTTATTAAAGAAAGAGAGAGCAAGAAAGAGAGAGAGCAGGAACAGGAGTAGAGGGAGAAGCAGACTCCCTGCTGAGCAGAGAGCTCAATGCAGGGCTCGATCCCAGGATCCTGGGATCAGGATCTGAGCCAAAAGCAGAGGCTTAACCAACTGAGCCACCCGGGTGCCCCTCAACAAAGCTATTTTTTAAATGCATTGAGAAAACCACACATTGAAAAATAGTTATGGGGCAGTCCAGGTGGTTCAGTGGTTTAGCGCCGCCTTCCGCCCAGGGCGTGATCCTGGAGACCCCGGGATTGAGTCCTGAGTCAGGCCCCCTGCATGGAGCCTGCTTCTCCCTCTGCCTCTCTCTCTATCTCTCTCTCTTCTCTCTCTCTCTCTCTCATAAATAAAAAAATTAGAAAAGAAAAATAGTTATGATGATAAATTGTATGTTAAATGTATTTTCCCAAAAGAAAAAAAATGCATTGAGAAATAGAAGAAGAAACTTACCCCTCTAAGTAGTAAAGCTCGAGTCTTTTCCCCTTGAGTTTGGGCTGGACTTAGTGACTGCTTTCCAAAGAACAGAGTATGAAGAAGGAAAAAATACTGACTTTCTGGTGGAGAAACCTGACAGATACCACCATCACCAAGTGGTAAATGTTAATATCACAAGTGAAAACCAATGTTAATGTCATACACACTCCCCCCCATACCATGTGATGAGAAGGGTATTTCACCTCTAGGATAGTCTTCTCCAAAACCCAACCTCCAAACTAATCATGAGAAAATATCAGATCATCTCCATATGAGAGACACTCTACAAACTCCCTGACCAGTGCTCCTCAAAACTGTCAAGGTCGTACAAAACAAGGAAAGCCTGACATTCTGCCAGAGACTGCAGGAGACGATGGAGTCATGACCACCATGTCCTATATTCCACATGTGTAGCAAAAGGCAACATTCTGATAAAATCTGGAGGTCAGCTAGTTGTAATGTGCCAACGTGGGCTTCTGAGTTGGCTCAGATGCTAACATTAGAGGAAGCTGGATGCAGGGTTGATTAGAACTGTGTACTTTCATGCAACTTTCTTATAAATCTAAAGGCATTCCTGAATAAAATGGTTTTAAAATGGGGGGAAAAACATAGTTTTATTAAACTTCTCCACTCTTAATCGTCTTACTTTTAATAGCATGGAGGGGTAAATAGTCCTATTTTTGGACCTCAGGAGCAGTGGATGAGTTAATTTTCTCCTCAGTTGACCACACATTGCCATTATTGGTCTGGGCAAGACTCATCGGATTGTGTTTATTTGGTTATATGATTATTCCCATTAATCCGCATTTCCCTCCTCATGTTTCCTTCTAATATATATCTTCATTTATGTGTGTGTGTGTGTGTATATTTAACTTACATAAATGTCATCATGTTACATATTTCTGCCACCATTAGCTCCATGCATCAAAACTCCAACCCTGCTGCTGTGTGAATATCTCATCTGTTGCTTCCAATTGTGTCAGCCTTCCATGGTGGAGAAGGGATGAACCCCAGATTGTCTCCAAGTCTCCACCACCAGAACATATAAGGCAATGACTGTCCTTTTTATAGCCTTTTTGTGATGACCTGTGTGGGGATTTCCATGAGGCATATACACAGAGTCACCTTGACTGGGCCTGCACTGTGCATACACTTAAGTTGACAGAGTGCTGCCATATTGCTTTCCGAATGATCTTTTTCATGGCAAGATGCTCTTTTTACCCACCTCCTACCCCAGTCCTCATCACCATAATGTTTTCAATGCTTAGTGCCTCCATAGATCAAAATCTGGCCTTGAGTTGAGGAGTGATGGGGATGATGATGGGGAAACAGTATCCTAATATTTACTAAAGTGCCCAGAGCACTTGGTGTGGACCACTTACTGTTTTAAACTTTATATTGGAGGAGAGTGATTTAATTCTTGCAATAGTCTCTATAGGTGAGTACTATTTTTAGCTTCATTTTGCAGGCCAGGAATGGGGGCTCAGAGAGGTCAGATGACTTGCCCAGGCTCACCCAACTATAACCACAGTGGTCTACAGCGCCAGACAGCCTACTGGGCAACCCTTCCTCTGCTTTCACATCTCAGCCTTGAGATGTGTCAAGAGGTGTGTCCAATGCCCAGCCCAGCCTGCTCCCCAGCCTGGCCACATGGGTTTGAGATCTCTGAGCAGCATCTGTGTTCATTCTGAGGCTTAATTAAAACACAAACCACACTCCGAATAGTATCAGTAACTCAGTGCTTCCCAAACCCAATTGAGGCATCTTCTCGGCCTGAAAGGGGTAACACCCCAGAGTGATCAGAAAGTTGTTCTGAGGTCCCCAAGATGAGCACCTGCCACCTTTCACCTAACTCATGATGCAAAGAAGTCAGACCTCAGGAAAAGATTGCTCTCCAAATTACAGGGGCGGGAACACTGCCCTCGTAGGCCCTGTGGTCCCACGCGCGGATCAACAGTGCTTCATTAGGCTGCGTAATCAACACGCAGCAGGCAGATCCAGCCAATTAGGCTTATCGGCTGACAGAGTGGGGCAGGAAGTCCTCTTTTCCTCCTGGCTGTTTTTCTGCCTCATGGAAGAAGTCAGTTCCCATTTTTTATCTCTGGGTTCCCACCAAGCCATCTCCATGGGGAGGGAGTTCTGATAGAAAGCAGCCTTAAGCTATCTCACTCCCCTTGAGCCCAGGGTCAAGCCAGCTGCCCTTAAAGCCAAGCACACAATCAGATGGAAAAAAATTTTTTGAATGCAAAATCCAAGAGCTTCTTGGCAAAAGGGGAAAGACCAGCCAGGCCCAGCCTGGCCATACCCTCTTTCGTCTCTATCCCCCTCATCCTCTCTCCAGACTTGAGAAATTTCCAATTTCCCACCGGACTCCTTGAGTGTCCCTCCCTCTTGGGGAAGAGGGTGGGCAGAAAGTGTTGGTGGAGTCAGGGGAGAACTAGCCCCAGTTGGGGCAGTTTGAGATATCAGTTTCACAGCCCCCGACAGCAGCACTTCGACATTGAACTGAGACTAATTGTACACTGCAAAATAGTGTACTTATCAACTGCATCTGCCTTTCCCCCTACTTTCTACTTCCAAGGAGATAAATTACTGGAGCAGATAAGGATCCAGCTTTCAGGGTGATCAAATGAACGCCAGGAGTCCTCAAGATAGGAATGGTTTGTGAAACCCCAGCTCCTGCCCACTTGAGTGAGCCAACTAAGAGGCTGCTGTCTGCCAAGAATGTAATGGCCACATGGATTGTTGGCCTTTCCACCACCACCGCCCCCGCCCCCCCCAACTCCCGGTACATTACACGAGGGTAAGGGAATTTGCTTTTAAAGTATCTTTTGCAGTCCCTTCTAATAAATCACTCAGCAATTCCTGGTGCTTGTTGTGGCCGGCAGTGTTGATCCATGATGAAAGGACAGGCTGGTTCCAGAGCTGGATTTTCCACCAGCCACGGCCTGAGCATGGTGAGTGAACCACAAATGCAACAAACCAAGATGGCGGCCTCCAAGCCCAGGAGCCTGTGATGCTGCCTCAGGGGCGGCGCAGGCTCGCTGTGACCTTAGCCAGAATTTCATGGTAGACTTCTGGAGCGGCCGCGTGGATTCCCCTGCTCATGATTCAGAACCAGGCTTCTGGGGCTGAACCTTCCAGTTAGCAAATCATATTTAATGGTTTGTAACCTCAAGGCCCCAAATGCAAGATTTGTAAGAGACAGAAATCAGATTTCCAAGAAAACCTGCCCCACCCCTGCAGGACTAGACAGGGGTGCTTTGGTCTCTGTATAGTACGGCCAGCCTGTGTTTAGGGTAGACCCATGTGAAACATCTCAAGCGTTGGAGCGACTAACACTTCCCCTCAGTGAAGTACTAGCTCCCGTCAGGCAGGGAGGCCTATTACAGGGATGTTTGTCCTAAATGTTCTTCTTTTTTATTTCATTCATCTACTTAACTCTTAATTCAACCTTGTCCCAGTGTGTAAATATTCCCTCTTTTCCCTCGCCATGCATCCCCATACAGATTGGTAGGCAGTTACCAAGCCATGGCCCTGGTCCCCACCCCACCCCACCCCAATCACCACTTAGCCAAACTACATACATATATATTTAGCTCTTTTAATCTTTTTTCTCATAAGGTTCTAATTTTACATTTTCCAGGGTATTTTGGATTTGGCACAATAGCCTTCGTCTGTGAAGAGTAGAACTTAATTATCAAAAGCTGAACCGGAGTGAGCAATCCATCACTGGGTGACACATCCTTGCCTGTGTTCATTTGAAAAACATTTTTTTTGTGGCTCTTGGAAGAGGAGGGGGGGGAAGCTGTCAGAACAGGAAGAAGGAAAGAGAAAGAAAGAAGGAAAGAAAGAAAGAAAGGAAAGGAAAGAAAAAAAAAAGTGAAAAAGAAAGAAAGGAAGAAAAGAGAAAGAAGGGAAAAAGTTCATCCTGGCATGCACCATCCCACAACACAACCACATAACATATCAGAATATCACAACTTTGCGGGATTAAGAACAGGACTGTGCATTTGGCTCCTGTCTTGCCTTTCTTGTTTTTATTTTGTTTGAAACTAGATCTAAAATGTCTCCTAGCATGTGAAAGTTAGTCATGTAAAATGCCTCCTACAGTAAACATCATCTTTTTGACAAGGTTTGCATTATAATTAAGGCCCGTCTGAATAGTTATCCAACTGTCAGGTTCCACTGTTTTCCTTAAGAGGCAGGGTTTTTTAACAGCCAGATAAATGCTCTCCATGGCCCAGCCCAGTGGCACAGTGACACCCAGTGGCCATGTCAGGTCATGGTCCCACTGTGGGGCCACACAGGGCTTTGCTGGAAGGCCGGCTCCAGAGGGCTTCCAGGGGGCGAATCTGGCATCACCTGCCATCTGAATGCCCACAAGATTGGCCAAAAGGGAGCCAGTCTTGAGGGAGGGCGAGCGTGCCCTGTGCTGATTTAAATGAGATACCACGAGCCAAAGTGCCTAGCAGAGGGCCTGGCAACCGTGGCTCTTACCTACCCAAGGCAGTTCCACATTCCACGGCAGAAACTTCTCTCGGCCTCGTTTACACCTACCCAGTCGGTTGACAAATCCAGTCGGTCACGGAGGTCTCCAGAAACCTTTAGAGAATAGATTCAAATATTTCCCCTTAGGAGAGAAAGATGGTTTTGTCAGTTGACTGGTGGTGTAGCCACTCATTTAAATAATCAGCCGACAAAAGAAGTTTTCGTAGTAAAAGAAGCCTGTCCACCCTCTCCCCATCTGTGCCACTTTTATCCATGATACATACGGACTTACACGCAACAGGGTGAGGTGGCATGTTTCCTCCTGCAGGGAGCACTGCGAGTGTCCCTATGGGTCCTGGGTCCTGGCTCCTGTGGCTAATATTTTCCTGAAACAGGGATGTCTCATCTCTTACCTCCCCAAGGTATTTCGGGTTCCTTCAAATCACACACATTTAAATCACTTTGTCCAAAATAGGGTTTTTGTTTTGGTTTTTGTTTTTTGTTTTTTGTTTTTATCCCTTTTCTGGTTTGTTATACTTAGGAGTATAACCAAAGACCTCTCCTTTTGGCACGTGAAGACCTGCTCTTTCCTACCAGTGGCTCTTTCTGCCCTGAGCTGATTGAGTCCCAGGGCTGCACCCCAAACGCCGGGTGAGGAAACAGGAGGGCAGCTCATTTCTAGGGGCTCCCATTCAATGAAACGCTGACTCCCAGACACTGATGCCAACTGTTACATGCTCGGAGGAAATGCATATTGGTGTAAACGGGATGAAAACAGAAGAAGAAATGACTTCTTGGGAGTGGACACTGGAATTATTCCATGTTAGATTGGGTGAGTATCGTTCACATAGAACACATTCACTGGTTCTTAAGGGCTGCCTCTCAAATCCCAAAGCATAAGGGTGAACGAAAATCACAATGATAACAATTCGAACAGCTCATATTTTATTGAGCATTTATTGTCTGCCAGCTGCGCTCCTAACATTGTATGTTTATTAATTCCATTTTCATGATACCTCTACAGGGCGGTACAATTGTCATCAGTGGTGTAAAGAATAGGAAACTGAGGCACAGAAAGGTTCATTCCTCAGGTGAAGGTCACTCACATACTAGGGAGCCAGTCTGAGCTCCTAAGCCCAGACGCCACCCTCTTGATGGCCACGCTGCACTGCCTTTCACATAGTTGGCCAGTGAGGTAAACTTTCCAGTCGTAAATCACACCTGCAGAGCCTTACCCTGTAACTGGTTAGCCCATCACCACTTCTTCCCCCTTGATGGACTGTAACACAGCAAGATGGAGAAATGCCCACTTTAAAGCTGGAGAGATTGGGAGCCAGGGTGTGGGCTGACCGTCCACACCACATGAGTTGCCAGGGAGGGCCTGGGACCCAGCGCGGCTGATTCTCAGTGTGGTGCACTTGACCCTGCATGGCAGTACCCAGGTGCTTGCCGGGATGGTACCCAGATGGTGGTACCTTCACCTAAATCTCTGCTCTTTGAGGAGAGCATTGTTAGACCCTTGGGAAGGCTGCAAGCCTACTCCCCTTCCCCTTTCTCTGGGCTCCATTGTCACTGCAAATGAAAAAAAAATGTCATGCTGGAGAACAGCACTGTGTTTGTCACGTGGGCCTCAGGGCAGGCGGGCAGGAGTGTTCAGTTTCATGATGAAGCTGGGAGGAAGGTCCACTTGGGGTCAATCCAAGGGGGACCCAGAGATGGTGGCCCTGGTTGCACGGGCACCCTCACTGCCCTCCTTACCCCATTACTGGCCTCCATAATGTGTCTGCTGCCTGGACCCATTCCTTCTAACCCCACAGACCTGCTGGTGTCCCTCCTCCCAGCCTCTCTCCTCTTCTGACTTTCTCAGGCCGTGATGACATTCATCTATGCTACGTAGTGCTGTTCACTGAGTCTTTCTGAGGCACATCTCGCTTCATTCTATCTCCCAAAGCCTTCAATGGCTTCCCACTGAACAAAGTCTGAGCTCCTAGACCCAACCCTAACTTTTCATTCTTTCCAATTTCCCCCAAGCATCTGATGCTCAAGCCAAACCAAACACAAACTGTCCTGCCTTTGAGTCCTTGCTCATACTTTTGCCTCCACCTGCAGGACTTTGGCACCGCACAACTCCAGGAGGCCCATTTTCATCAGAGGCAGTGTGACTAGCACTCACTGGAAGTGGTCAGTACACAACCTGCACAGTGGTACTTGTCCACCTGGTCATCTGGATCATATATACCACCACACCTGTTTCCCTTCGTCTAAAACAGGATTCCTCAATAGCAGAAGTATTGACATTTTACGCCAGATCACTCTGTGTAGTGGGGAACTGTCCTGTACCTTGTATGCCATTTAATTGCATCCCTGACACCTTCTCCTCTCCAATTGTAACAACTGAAAATGGTTTTGGCAATGTCAAGGGTCCCATAGAAGGCAAAAACATCCCTGGTTGAGAGCCACTGCTCTAAAACCTACCCCAATTTGAAGCTTTACCCCCAAAGCCACCTACCCCACGCTGCTGAGTGCCCTCACTTGCCAGGGGTAACCCCAGAACTGTGCCCACTGATCCACTTTCTACCTGAAATGATATGCATGTCCCTTACCAGAATGTAATCTCCTCTGGAGCGTGCTTTCCACCTGCATATCCCTCAAGGACTTACGTCCAATAGCGGGTAGGCAAACATTTATCACATAATCGAGGACAAAGGACAAAATAATTTGCCGTGCATCCTCCCCGGCAGGAAAGCGAGTTTCAAACATGCCTCTGACGGCTTCCATGCCCATCACAGAAAAGTACAGCCTGTTGCTTGGTTGGATGCAGTAGAAACCTAATATTTTACCTGAAACTCTGATTTATGTGTAACCACTCTGCTTCTTACTAAAACAGAGCTTGTTTTAGCAAATGGGTCCAGATTTAGTCCATTAGCTTAAAATAAGTGAAAAACTCTAGGGTTTGGTGAAATCACACAATAAAATATCATTAAGCACTACAGCCTGTCAAGGCAGACGGCAGGTTTGAGTTGAAAGTCAGAAGACCGTCTGAAATGAAGCAAAACGCACAATGGATGGGATCGGGGGCAGCTGGCTTTCATTTGGGGGAGGTCGTCAGAGGACTCTCCCGTCTGTGATGTAAATGAAGAACAGAGGCCCCGACAATTTAACTGTCATCGGTAGAAATGCTCCGACTGGCATGGCCACAAGCTCTGGCCCTTCGCTCCATCTGGGCAGTTCTTGGTCTGCATTAGGAGAAGGGGCCGTGGGGCAGGGAGATGAAAGAACCAGATCAGTCCCCTGGAAGCCAGAAAGCTCTTGCCAGTGTGCCAGGCCGGGGGCAGATGGGCAGCTGGGGTCCCGGGGACAGGATGGGGGCCACCACCGCCTCCCGTGGCCCTGGACCGTGGCAGATCTGAAACTCAGGGTGAGTGGACTCCACTCTGTTTCCTTGGGGCCTGGGAGCTTTGGGCAGCCTTTGGGTCCTTCCTTTCTCTTCTTTCTCTGTCTCTGTTGATCTCTCCAAACCTTCCTCTCCTGCCCTGCCTCTCTGTGTACCTATTTCACTCTCTGTAAGTTTATCTCTCCCCCCCATCTCTGTCTCTCTGTATAGCTGTCTCTCTCTGTGTCTCTCTCTCCATGTCTGTCTCGCCTTCCCTGGGTCTGCTTGTCCCCCTCCCTCTGTGTTTCTGCCTTTTCTCTATCTCCATACCGTGCTCTTTCTCCAATGTCTCTCTGACTCTTGTCTCTTCCTCTTCCCTGACTCTCTATCTCTTCTCTTCCTCAACCTCTTGTCTGCTGTTCCATTTGTTCCCCTTTGTCTCATTCTTTTGTTACTGCTTTCTTCATCCTGTTTCTGTCCCTGCCTCGCTCTTAGCCCAAGACAATCAACCTAAAATGGACTGTGCCCCTGGAGAGTTCTTGCCATGCTTCTTGAGATGCCGGCGCACAGTGGAATCCGAAATCCAGCTCAAGGTTTGCCACAGTTGGCTGTTGACGGCTCTGTGCTGTGGCTTCTCGCCACCTCACTCCTTCGCTCTGCACATCTTCTTTCTCTACCACCTTAGCATGTGCAGGCGGTGGTTTTAATGTCACCCCAGCTAAGAGTCTGGAGCGCTGTCATCAGGTATTTCTGTGACACTCACGGGCCTCTGCTCCTCGCTATGCACCTGCAGCAGACACACCAAATCGCTCTTGCCCCTGAGCTCCACGTAGCTCCTTCAGAACAAGGGCTCCAGGTAATACCATCCAAGATCAGAACAAACACAGAAGACCCAGGAGGCAGAATGGATGTGCCATCCCAGATCTAGACAGGAGAGAGCTCAGACTCATCCGGAAGTAGCCCAGCCAAGTGTGAAGGGCGCTGCACACCGGGCGATGGGCTTTCCATGTGGCCACACGTAGCCTTCATGACCTACTATTAGCCCCACTCCCCAAATTTAACACTGGAGGTTCAGAGAGAAAATGTAACTTTCCCAAGTTTGCCCAGATAGCATGTCACCCAGCTGGGACACAACCCTAGGACTGCCTGACTCTGAGCACCAAAGGGGGCTGCTCTTCCTCTCATTTTAGCAAAAAGATTGATTGCTTGCTTTATTGAGCTCAGACCACATGCCAGCCCCAGTGCTAAGCATTTCATACACAACATTTCATTTCAAATCCATAATCCCATCAGGTATCTGCAATGCCTACCGCCGCCCATTGAGCGGATGAGGAAACTAAAGACCAGAGAAGTTAATTCACCTGCCCAACGTCACACAGCCAGTTGAGCAGCAGAGCGAGGGTGATGGGCTGCAAGCAAATTAATAGATTCCAACTGGCATCTCTAAATTTATATTTCCGCCTCCGCCGAGGTCCCCACCACTGCAAGTAATCCTGAAAATTCGTCATGAAGCTTTCAAAACAATTTATGCAAACAAACCTCAAGTGGGGCTATTTGTATTGGCAGCCCATTTCACTTAACCACCCACAACAAGGAACAGATGGCCAGAGCGTTGGACTCGCCTGCAAAGAAAACAGGAGGGGCAAGACCATCAGAAGCCGCCTTCCTTCCCCCACGCCTGCCCAGCTTTGTGACGATTACAGGCTTGTTCTTGTTTATGTCTTTGATTCCGTTGTTATTTTATGTACTTGTGAAACCGACCCAGCATTTCATGAGACAAGTTTGTTCAAAGACCATTTGCCAACCATCTTTGGTTACCAGGAGCCTGGCTTTCAGCGCTGAACTTGGAGTCCTTTCCCCCTGAGCCTTCTGGAAAGGGGCACAGCAGGAAGTAGAAACAGCCTGCAGATGTTGGATTAGAGATTGGCAGAACCTTCCAGACAAACGGTTGGAGAGTCATATTTACCTGCCTTTTTTTTTTTTCACCTTTGTTTCAACTGGGCGTTTGCCACTCGAGGTGGGGACAAGTCCTGGGCTGAGAGACAAATCCTGGACTCAAGTCTGTGTTTTACCAGCTGCGCTGACATTAGATGAGTTGTCTAAACTCTCTGAGACTTCAGTGAACTCATGAGTGAGGCTACCAGCACCTCTTCGGCAGGGTTGCTGTGATATTTGAATGATATTTGGATAATGGGTGTATCTGAGTGATTTGTCCATTTGTTTTAACCCAAGAGTCAGATGGCTGTCTCTCTATCACAGGCCAGTTAATCAAGCAATAAATATGGCCGAGCAGGGATCATTTTCAAGATGGGTCTGGAATGGATTCGAAGAGAATTAAGTCAGAGTCTCCATCCAAGGGGAAGAGTGTCCAGGACTGTGGCAGATGGGTATTTTCCAAAGATTGCTACCACGATAAATGTTCTTCGAGTGTGTCTTTGACACTCTTGCCACTGAGAAGAGGGGACTCTATTTCTCTCCCTTGAGCCTGGACAGGTTCAGGGACTGAAGGTAAGGGGGTGTTATGGGGTATCCAGGCTAGCTCCTAATAGGCAACAGTGCTTCTGCCTGGTTCTCTTGGGGCATTTGCCTTCGGAAGCCTGAGCTGCCTGGTAAGAAGGCTGGTGCTGCCATGACGGGAAGAAGCCCAGTCCACATGGAGAGGTCAGATGTTCCAGCCAATAGTCACCATCAAATGCCAGACATGTGAGTAAAGACATCTCCAGATGATTGCTGCCCCAGCCATGAAGTTACTGTCCCCCTCGGGGTGGGGGCAGAAATTGTCCAAGAAGAGACCCCAGACATCTTGGCACACAGCTCCACCCATTCCTAATTCCTGACCCACACATGCCATAAACAGAATACGATGATCGCCTTCAGTGTTAATCTGGCGGTTGATGGCAGAGATTGGTAACTAGAGCAAGGAAGCCAAGCCAGACATAGACACATGGAAAGTTCGTGTAAAATATATACTGATACATATCCCAGAGAGTGGTCAAGACAGGAGCTGAGAGCAGGGAAGAAACGTGTGGGCTGGAGGTCAGGAAATAGTTTTTGAGGCAGTAAGTCAAAACTTAAGCCTTAATTAAATGGGTATTATTTGGATCGGGGAGCACAAGGTGAAGGGAGTTCACTTATTAATAAAAGAACCCATAACTCAATATGTCTATAATGATTATAGTAATAACAATTATAGTAATAGCTAATGATGTGGGGTGATAATTTTAAATACATACCAATTATTGTTTTTCTCTGGTATTTCCTGTTTCCCCCCTGACCCCTCCTTACCTTTTCAGTGGCTCCACCATATGGCATCCATTGCCTCAAGGAAAAGATGTGAAAGCAAAAGCAGAGAAAAGGTACCTGTGAGCCAGTCGCCTGGGCCCCAAATCTCCTTCAAGAAGACTCAACAAGCTAGAGCCGTATTTGTTCATATCGGCTCAGAAAGCGAAACTGCCTCTCTGAGATTAATCAATCGTCCCTGGGGGTGGAGGAGCATCTGAAGAAATCAAGAGGATCTTGATGAAGGGTGAAGGATCTGGGTGAAGGGCCTTAAAACTTGACCCCCACCCCCATCCCACACTCAAGGTATGTTTAAGGAATTCCAAAGCTGAAAATACAAATGTCCCTGTTTCTGCAGCAAGAGCAAGACTCCGTCACTGTGGGACAGCAGAATAAAGAGGTGCGTCCAGCCAAAGGGATCACACAGCCTCGCAGGGGCTCCTGCAGCGAGCCAAGGACAATGGGTCCCTCCACGGAGAGTTTTCCCGAAGCCCAGAGATGTGAGGGGCATGTGGGGTGTCTTCTCAGGAAAGAAGGCAGTGCCCATAGTGTAGACATATGACCAGAAGCCAGATGACATTAAAGATGACTCAGTAGGTGCCAACGGAGGTTGAAGATAGTCACCCTCATCACCCTGTGCCCTGCTGGGACGAGGACATTATCACCAGGGAAAATAGACAACGCTCAACTGACTGGTTTCTAACTTTTGGCTTGAAATCGAGATTGAACTATTTAGCAAAGCAAAGAAAGTTACACTTGATTTCACTCTGGCTACATCAGCATTTATTGAGTTTCACTAAGTGGGAAGAACCTCACTGGGCTCTTTTATTTTCTCCCAGGCTCCTTACAAGGACCTTACGAGATGGGTTATTTTTCACAGAAAAGAAATGAGGCCCCGAGACATTGGGTAACTTGTCTCAAGACTCAGCTTCTAAGTGGCACAGCAGCGATTCAAATCCAGGACTGCCTGACTCCAGAGAACCTGCTCTTCACACATGCTCCACAGCCCCTTCTCCAGGTGTCTGTTGTCCACACTGGGACTCACTTCTGTTCAAATTCCTAATGAATATGAGCCTGTGTTCTAGAATAACCACATATGCTAGGCAGGATAATCTAGGTTATGCCACAGTAACAAACAACTAAAAATCTGTACCCAAAAGCCTCTTTTTTGCCTGAGCAGTACATGAAATTATTCTGAAGCCTGACAGATATTTATTTACTCTGGACAAGAAATAATTACTTCAAACGTGCCTTAACGCAACAGAAGCATAGTATTTTGTTCACACAGCATATCCATTGGAGGTCAACGCAGAGGTTATGTCCATCAAACTCATTCGTAGATTCGGGCTGTTGAGGCCTCCTCCGTCTGGAGGGTTACCAGTTACTGGGGTGGGAGGAGAGGGCAAAAGGTAAATCGGTGAATTACACACTGACTCAGAATTTCTGCGCAGAATGTCACATATACATGTTATGACACGTGACACATCACTTCTGCTCAGATCCCATTGGACAAGGCAAATCAATGGCTACATTAGTAGGAGGTGAGAAAATATAGTTCTACTATGTGCCCCGATGTAGGAGAACTTGACTACGATAGGGACATTGCTAATGACAACCACACGTGACAGCCCCATTTATCATAAAATCACAGTTGACGATGGAGAAAGAGAGATAGCATGATGTGGCCTCTGATGAAACTCAGCTCCCCAGCAGTACAACCAACTGACAAGACCTCAGACTAGTACCGTGACTTACTTCAAACAAACCCTTCTCTTAAAACCCCTGGAGGGCCCACACCCAGACTTCTCACAAAGTGTCAAAGCTACAGGGACAATGAAGCTTCAACAACACTGAAGGGAAGTCTGAGGTCTGGGGAGGAAAAAGGATGGTGAAGGCTTAGCATCTCCTCCCTCCTTCTGCAGGGCCGCCTTCAATATACTTCTAAGCCATCTCTGCCCTGGAAGGGACCCCTGACTCCTCCTTGGTCACCTGAAAATCAGACACATTGAATGGCATGTTCAGGTTTGGAGTAGAGAACACATATTCTGCTATTGTCCTAAATGTATCACCCGTCTCTGATCCCATCTACACTCAGAGACCATGATCTGGAGAAGCTGCAGCCATAATACACCTGAGGCAAAGAGCGTTTCCCAGGGTGGCTTCAGGCACTCCCATGGCCCTTCACAGCCATGAGAGGACCAAGGGGTCAGCAAAGCTGGGACTGAGGCAAACAGCAGTGCCTGAGTTCAGAGATTACAACTTCTCCTGGGGATTTTGTTTGCATCTTTAATGCCAAATGATAATTAATCCTCCAGAAGGTCTCAGATGTTAATCCCCCTAGGAAATCTTAATTAACCCTTATTAGAATTAGTTCTGAATCTTGGGAGGAAATAACACACACATCCAAGTAATGCTAGATTGTTAATGTATCATCTTTTATACTAAGAAAGGGCTCACAACTCCTTTATTCATCCAACCAGTCATTCATCCATGCATCCAGTCATCTATCCATCCTTCCATTCATCCTTCCATTCATCCATCCATCCATTGATCTGTCTACTCATTCACAATAATCAAACGTAGACATGTTTCTTTCCTCATGGAAGTTACACTCTAATGGAGATTGGGGGAAGGATGGATGGCCATCATATAAGCTCACCGATAAGTTATTATGAAATGACACATAAAAGAAAGGTTCATGGGAACCTGAGAACAGTAAGAAGGAAACCTGGTCTAGTGTGGAAGACATCACTAGTGTTCACCAATATCTAGTTCTCTCCTACCTGGGGATTGGGAAGATTAACTCTATAAGAGAAGGAAGGTCTGGTGCATAGGGTTACTCACAGCCACCTCACTCACCTCCTGTGACTCAGATCAGGTCTCTGCCGTTGCTGCTGCCAGGTGAGAGAGCACGGCCCAGAGACATGGCCCCTGCAGGCCTGATGGCAAAGGCTGCAAAATAAGCCATAAGTGGAGGCATTTCCAGGGGGGAGACATTATTCTCTAATGAAACCAAAGTTGACCATCAAAAACTGGAGCCTTCAAGGAAAAAAGAGAAGATGGCCTGGATGTTGTGGTTGAGAACATGGTCTAGAACCACACTGCCTGGGTTCAAATCCTGATCTTTTCTGTGTGACCCTGGACAAGCTCCTCAACCTCTCTGTCCTCGGTTTCCTCATCTGTAAGATGGAAATGATAGGGATGCCTGAGTGGTGCAGTCGGTTAAGCATCTGACTCTTGGTTTCAGCTCAGGTCATGATCTCAGGGTTGTGAAATCGAGCCCCGCATCGGGCTCTGGCTCAGCACGGAGTTGACCCAAGATTCTCTCTCCCTCTCCCTCTGCCCCTCCTGCTCATGCTCTCTCTCTAATAAATAAATAAGTTTTTTAAAAAAGATTTTTATTTATTCATGAGAGAAAGAGAGAGAGAGAGAGAGGCAGAGACACAGGCAGAGGGAGAAGCAGGCTCCATGCAGGGAGCCCGACATGGGACTCGATGTGGGATCACAACCTGGGCTGAATGCGGTACTAAACCGCTGAGCCACCCAGGCTGCCCTAAATAAATCTTTTAAAAAAGAGAGAGAGAGAGATGGAATGGTCAGTACCTACCAACTATTTTTTCTGGGGGTTACCTGAGTTACTGCTTGGGAAGGACACTTAGAATGGTGCCTTGTACACAGCAAGTATTGGGTGAGACTCTGCTAGACAAATAAAATGGAAGAGAGAGAACAGAGGACAAGCCAAGCTGGGCTCCGTCCCATGGCCCTTTCTCTAGCCCGGGGGACCAAGGTGCCAGAGAGGAGCAGCCTGATGATTCTGCCAGCTGCTCTGTCACCCAGTGAGGTCCTGAAAGCAGATTCAACTAAAATGAGTGTCTCCCTCTCTTGGGGAGAACTGACAAGACAGGAGGGGAGAGCTTCTTCCATCTATAAGCAAAACGCCTTTATAACAGGATAACATATTAAGACAGGCCTTAAGTTTCAGCTAGTAAAAGCTCCTCTTTTAAAATTTTCATTCTTGGGGCACCTGGGTGGCTTAGCGGTTGAGCGTCTACCTTTGGCTCAGGTCATGATCCCGGGGTCCTAGGATCAAATCCCACATCGGCTCCCCCTGGGGAGCCCGCTTCTCCCTCTGCCTTCTCTCTGCCTTTCTCTCTGTGTCTCTCATGAATAAATAAATACATCTTTAAAAAAAATAAAGTTGTCATTCTTTCTAGGATACTCCAATCAGCATCCTTCCTTTGCTCGCATACCTCCAGTGACAGGGAATTCACTCCCTTATAGGTCAGGCTGTCCTTCACTGGTGCACAAGTTTCATCCACTAGCTTCTGCCCATCGGGCTTAAGTCCGGTTCCTGAGGCCCCGTAGACAGAGCGCGCCCTATAATCTGCTCTCCATGAGCAAGGGGAACGTTCACAGAGAGGGAGTCCGCGGCCAGAGCTGGAAGGCTTGGGGCCTGGATGCTGTCCTCCTGTCATAGGAAGCATGGGGATGTTGAAAAACAACAGTGGCTTCATCAGCTTTCTACTTTAAAAGGATCTCTTTTGGTGGCTGTGTGGCGGATGGACGGCAGGGGAGCCAGGGTGAAGGCAGGGGGCCAGGTGCTCAATTACTGCTCATTAATTAACGTTGAACACCTCAGAAGGACTTGCCTGCAGCAATGGCCAGTGATAAAAAGGCACTTCTTCGTGGGGTTTCCTGAGCCGCTGGGCTCGCTCCACTCAAAGCTCTAATCACACTGTGCTGTAATTATCTGCCTACTGCTCTGTACCCCCTCAGAACAGAGCTCCCCGGCCGCAACTCACCCCCATAGCTCACCCCCTGCTCCTGGGCCCAGGATCATGCCTGAAGCAGGGCAGTTTCTGGCAGGACTGCGCGAACACTAGCTGTTCCATGGTGGTTGGCATGACTGGAGCCAGGACCGTAGGAGCAGTCCTCCGTTACAGTTGGAAGGGTGTAAGTTAAACAATAAGCAACCTTTCCCAACAGCAAGGAACACGTTGGCAGCTGCCCAAGGATTGGCGGTGATGATATGATTTAGTACCTAATTGGGACACTTTTGTTGGGGACAAAGGCTGAACCGAAGGGAACAGCAGGACAGCAGGTGTAGGCTGGGCAGATAGGGATGATGATCGCCCATTATTTTCTGCTCCTTAAATCCATTTGTCAGCCTGAAATAATTCTGTTAACGGCAACACCAAACTTCCACTGCCAACCCTCCAACTCCAAAGGCTAAAATCTTATCTCTTTTCTGTCTTCTCTGACTCATCTTATTTGGCAGATGTATTCACTTGCTTCTGGATTTTCACCAGATGCCTCCTCCTTCGGTTTTCTCCCGATGGCACCCTCTTCTGGGCTGCACCGCCTTTCTCTTGGAAAACCACAGTGCTCAATTAACAAAACAACTGCATTCACAGCTGTGAGGGATCCTTTTACCTGATGACTTGGCTGGACCACAGGGTACCCAGATATTTGGTCACACATTTTTCCAGGTGTATCTCCGAGGGCATTTGGGGATAAGATAAACATTTGAATTGATAGACAGTCGAACAGATTGCCCTCCCTGATCATGCAATCCACTGTAGACCCAAATACAATACAAAGGCTGACCCGCCTGGGGAGAAGGGGCATCTCCTCCTGCCTGACCGCCTTCAAGCTGGAGCACTGGATTTTTCCAGCCTTTGAACTTGAACGGCAACATCAGCCCTTTCTGGGTCTCCAGCCTGCTTGTTTTAACTAAAACTTATACCAATCGGCTCTCCTTGGTTTCCAGCTTACCAAGTGCAGATCTTGGGATTTGTCATCTCCCATAATCGTAACAATCAGTTCCTTATGATAAGTCTCCCTCTCTCTACATATATATAATATATATTTATATTATAATTATAATATATAATATTTATATAAATATTATAAATATTTATATTTATATAATTATATATTTATATTTATTTTATATATATATTTGCATATATCTCCTATTGGTTCTGTTTCTGTTTTTAAATTTTATATTATTTAAATTCAATTAATTAATATATAACGTATCAATAGTTTCAGAGGTAGAATTTGAACATATAACATATAACATATGTTATATGTTATAGAACATAGAACATAGAATTTGTTGCATATAACACCCAGTGCTCATCACATCACATGTGATGCCCGTCACCCAATTACCCCATCCCCCCACTCATTCCCCCCCCAGCAGCCCTCAGTTTGTTTCCTGTAGTTAAGAGTCTCTTATGGTTTATCTCCCTCTCCAATTTCATCTTATTTTATTTTTCCTTCCCTTCCCCTATGACCCTCTGTTTTGTTTCTTAAATTCCACATGTGTTCTGTTTCGCTGGAAAACTCTAAGACAACAGCTATGTCCCAGTACCTAGCACAATACTTGGCACTTAACAAGTGCCAACACTCATTAAATGTGGAACCAGATTTAGACAGTGTTGAGGCGCTGAGCCTTGGAAAGATAACAGAGTCCCCAACTCTCTGTATGTAATCTGAAATATAAATACACAAAAGATAAAATATATGCAAATGCTAAAAAAATATTTTAAGGCCTACTCTAAAAGTATCAGATTATAAAATTAAGGAAAAATCTATTGAAGTTGAATGTTGAGGGGAGCTGGAGTAGGAGTTTCCCTACTGTGCTCAAGCCCTAAGCACATACTGAGTCTGCGACTGGGTGATCCCAACCGCTTGAGTGAATGTATGAATGTATGCAGGAGCTTGCAGGTGTCTCCCACAAGGCAGAGGAACTGTCATGTAATTTACACTTGACTTTCTTTCACCTTTCCTTCACCTTTCTTCATTTGACCTTTTTTTTAAGATTTATAATGATTATTCTTTTTTTAATTTTTTTTAAAGATTGTATTTATTTCTTCATGAGAGACACACAGAGAGAGAGGTAGAGACACAGGCAGAGGAAGAAGCAGGCCCCATGCAGGGAGCCCAATGCGGGACTCCATCCAGGACCCCAGGATCACGCCCTGGGCCGAAGGCAGAGGCTAAACCGCTGAGCCACCCAGGGATTCTTTCATTTGACCATTAGCCTATTTCCAGCAGGGAATTTGTTTTTTTCTTTTTTGTGGTGCTGGTTACTTGAAACCTGCCCTTTAATTCCCGTTGATGCAGCAGTTTAAACTAATTAGCTTCTGGGTAGGACTCCTTCCCAGCTCACCATCTGACCCCGAAACCCGAGCTTGCTGTTGGACTCCTCTGTGGGGCCCAATGCAGATTCTCCAAGCAGCCTCTCCACACTGGGGAGGATGGTCCCCACTGACGCTAGGACAAATCAGGCCTTGGCTCTGCTATCTCCTCGTTCCAGCTCGGCAGCAACATGAGCAACCGTTCTCTCAGAAGTTCTAACAGCCACAGTGGAGCGGGCGAGGGAGCCGAGGTCTCCAAGCATGAGCTTCAGTAGGGCACCTGCTCAGTAGCAGCCACTGTCCTCTCGGGAGCCCGGGCTGATGTTGGCACTTGCATTCGTTTCTGCCCTTTGGGGGTAATTCATCTCTGATGACAGATTCCTGTGTCACTCAGCTATCCTTGGCTGTTTAAAAAAAAAAAAAAGTGGCTAGAGCCTAGCCCAGATCTGTGCCTTTTGAATCAGCCCAGAGAGAGGCAAAGAAGAAAACCTTCCCAGTCAGGCTGCTGTATGCGACACCCATTGGCTGTGAAATGCGTGAGGTTTCCCCAGGATTTTTGTTGTTTGCTCTTCGCCTAGGCTTTTTCAAGCACTTTCTGTGCATCAGGCACTCCTTGGAGACCTTTAACTAACTGCATCCCCTCTATGAGGCAGACAATGCGGGGCGGTGGTGGGAAGCCGTCCTGGCTCCGATCCCAGCATTTACTCGTCAGGCGAATTTCTGAAAGTTCCTTAACTGTCCTGAGCCTCAGTTTCTCCTTCTACGGAATGGGCAATGTGGTGATAGTAGTGACCTACTCCATGGGGCTGCCTTCAGACCTAAACCACTTAATTCCAGCAAAGCGATGATAAAATCAGGCCTGACCCTTGGTAAGAACTCCCTACGCCAAGCTCCTATTGTCCCATTGTACACGTAAGCAAGTGGAGGAAGCCCAGGGCGGGGAGGCGGGTTTCCCAGGGTCACAAAGCTGCAAAGTGAAGGAATCCAGACTCAACCCCGGGCCTGTCTGATTTCAGACGCCCAGCTCCTAACTGCCGCTGCTCCCTGGTTGAAAAAATACAGAGGGAGCTTTGCCTTGGGTAATTCAAGTTCTGCTTGATCAAAAGAGAATAACAGATCTAACATGTCACAGCATTAGACTTGTCTGACAGGACACTTTCTACGTGACTGTTTGCCGGAAACTAAAATCCTTCTAAGAATTTACCCCTTGATTTTAAAACGTCTTTCTCCAGGTGTTTCTGTTTGCTTTTTTTTTTTTTTTTCTCTGTGTGGGATTTAAGCCTCATATTTCCACTTCTTGTCCCTTTTCTATATAAAGTTATACATCGTGTCTGTCCAAATGCACAGTCACCTGGCACCGCACACATGGGGTAGGAGCTGGAGGACACCTGGGCACGGGCCGTGTTTGTGCATGGAGACACTGAGGCCCAGAGAAGGCAAGGGACCTGTGTAGGGTCCCCCAGCCTCATGACAGGTTGGAACCCAGGATGCGGGCCTGAGTCTACATGGACACTCAGCACTGACGCCGAGCCACACTGGCCACTTAGCTTCATCCGCAGGGTCCCTATGATTGTGGCAGTGCTGCAGAGCCCAGGGTCCATCAAATGTGGTAGAGAGATTGCCAGGTTTCTCTTTCAGTCAGTTGTTGCGCAAACAGTGCAGAGTGACCGGCTACCGCACCTGCTGGGGACTGGGTGGGAGGCCCTTGGAATAGGGGGAGCCAGGGCTTCAAGGTTTGACCTTGTTCCTAGGAATGGAGTGAGTGGGTCCTGAGATGCCTTCTGTTCCTGTCATGCATCTCTTGTTCCATACACACAGCCTTGACTTCAGCATGTCACATTGGGTCCCTTGAGTCTGGGCCATGTCCCACAGAGTTTGGGAGGGTCTTTCCTATAGGTAACCTAGCCAGCTTTGCTCCCCTCTGCTCACCCCCACTTTCATCCACCCACCCAACTCCCCTGTACCCATCTCTGCCCACCTCTGCTCATCCCCACTTCCCTCCGCCCAGCTCTGCTACCTCTGCTCATCTCTGCCTGCCTCTTCTGGCTGCCCTGATCCAGCTTAAGCAGTTCAGCTTCCAGGGAAAAACACGTGTCTCCAAGGAGGCTCCAGAGGTGCTGGGCACACTGGGACTAGCAGTGAGATCAAGCAGGGGTGCGATGGAGTAGGAGGGTAGAAGTCCTGGTCCCTGAGGAGGAGCAGGGCTCCGTGTACAGTGCCCCTTGCATCTTCTCTTGACTTGGTGAAGCAGGCCACAGACAGGGGGAAATGGCCCAGATGACCGATGGCCTGAATTCAAGCCAAGCTGAGTAATAGCTAGATAGCAGTAGCTGACTGTGGAGAACATTCACGAGGTACCACGCTCCATATACATAGGAATTCAATTGATCCTCACAACTGCCCTAGGGGATAAGAACTATTGGAACCATTTTACAGACAAGAACACTGAGGTCCAGAGAGGTGGCCCCAAATGGCATGACTCCTTGACTCCTAGGCTACACTCCCCATTCATGAAAGTTCACATAGAGGGGTACCTGGGAGTGGAGTCCAGAGCTTTCTGACATGCCAATAAGCTTCCAAGGGAGAAGTCAGCCTTCCTCTGCAGACACAGAGCCAATGTTGGAAGAGATGATGAGGCTTGCCCATAGCTATTCTCTGGATCAATGACAAAAAAACGTGGACAAAGTCTAAATCAGGTGGTACATGGGGGGCATTTGTGTCTGGCACGCCCTGCCTCCTTTTTCAGGCCACTGCCTCCTCCAGCATCTTCATTCCCAGGAGTGGTGGAGAAGCCAGCATCGGGAGGGCGCCCCCTCCCCGCCAGGTTCTGGGTTCTTGCAGTACACAGCAGCTGTCCCACCTTCTAGCTCCAAGACCTCAGGTATATGATTTAACTTCTCTTGGCCTCAGTGTCCTTGTGTGAAATGCATACTATTACTAATAGTGTCTGCATAATGGAGGCATTTTGAGGATGAGCAGAAGCAATACGATCAAGGTGCTTGAAGGCTCTCCTTGATACATGGATATGTCGCGGGTCTCACTGAAGGTATGGTTATTTTAGTAACCAAGAGGTCTGAGTTCTCATTTTATCCCATTGACATGCCCACCCCACACCCACCCCAGCCAAGACCATCTGAAACACTAAGATGTTTATGACAGGAGATGGTCCCTCTTCTAGACTCATTTGCCTAGAAAAGCTTTTCAAGGGAAGAGGGCAATTGTTAATGCCAAGGAGCAACTTGCTAATGGCGTCAAAACCAAGAATGCTGAGGAGTGTGCGTGTGTGTGTGTGGGGGGGGGGTTATATGTGTGTTGGGGTAACATACAATTGTTCATTGTCTTGTACTTGCAGAACTCCACACACCTCCTCTGATTAAACGCAAAGCTAGCTCTTTCCAGAACGGTCAGAAGAGTGAGGACATTCTCTGCAAAGGGCCAAGCCTGACTCTCAGGAGGACACTTGATGCATCTGAGAACCTGGCGTGAGGAAACGCCGAGATCAGAGCAGGATCCTATAGGAATCTGCTGCCAGGGGAAGGAAGGGGAGGGATGGGCCCACGACTCAGCTCTACCTACAAGGAGACTGCTTCCTTCTGCTCTAGATTAACTTGGCCCCTCCCAGGCTCCCCTTCAGATGGGCAGTTCAGGTGCCCTTGAGCTGGTTAGAAAGACGGAATCCCTCTCACAGGTAGCATCAGAATCTTCATTTTAACAAGATTCCTGGGGATTCATATGCACATTACAATCTGAGAAGTCCTGTTTAGTCCACTTGAGCTGAAGACTCTTGATTTTGGCTCAGGTCATGATTGCGGGGTCTTGGGATCAAGCCTCAAGAGGGGTCTCCACTCAGCAATGAGTTTGCTTGAGATTCTCTCTCCCTCTCCCTCTGCCCCTCCTCCTGCTCACTCTCTCTTTCTCTCTCTCAAATAAGTAAATAAATCTTTGAAAAAAAATTTTTTTAAAGCTGAGCCAGGTAGAATGTGTCAGGAGCACTTTAAAAGGAGTCAGTATGAGTCTGGTGTTAAGTAGCATAGTTTGGTGTAAATGGTGGCTTATGGGTTTAAGGAATCAATGGAAGAAAACCAGGAAGGCTTCAGGGTCTGGTTCGGGGATGAAGTGCACATGATTGGATAAACATAAGGGATCAGGAGGCTGTGACAGACCCTCGGCTGGAGAAGGGGGCTCCCCGGGGTTCCCAGCAGCCTTACTGTCCCGCTGGAGTCGCGCTGCTCTTGCAGTTCCCTTCAAACCTCTCTGAGCACAGAGTGCAGAGAGTCAAACCTCTCTCCAGCAGAAAGGCGGGGTGCACATAAAAGGCTGCACAGGGAAGAGCCCCCCACCCCGAGGCTGGTCCCAGGCAGGCAAGGAGCCCTCGCAGGTGAAAGCCCTCAGGATGCGGGGCATGGCAAGTCCCGGCCTGGCTGGGCCGCTTCCCTCCCCAGGCTGGTGGCGCTCTCTGATCCAGCCTCCCCAGCAGGGCTCCCGCTCAGGGTTCTCGTGAATGTCACATGAGAAGCTTGGCAGGAGCTCCGAAAAGCGCCACCACCCAATGCACTTCTAGGAATCTGCCCTCGTGGTCCAGAAGGCGCGGTCCCCCGAGCTCGCTGGAGGTCCACGGCAGGGGGCCCCGGGCACAGAAGTGGGGTTCTCCACATGCATTGGCACAGGTGCCAGCAGTTCTGCTTCCGCCCCCCGGAAGGAGAGCCCAGGAAGTTAGGGAGCCAACACACGGCAGAGCACAGCACCTCGGTCCACAGTAAAACAACTGGGTTTTCTTTTCAGGGTCTGGAAGGACACACCCGGAGCCAGTGGACCCTGGCACAGGGGCCAAAGCATTGTTTCCCAACCTTATTTATGTCCCTCAACGTCCCACAATGACCTGTTTGCACAGATACTCTGTATAGAAAACAGTGTGGAGGTTCCTCAAGAAGTTAAAAATAGAGCTGCCCTACCACCCAAAGATACTGATGCAGTGAAACGCTGGGACACCTGCACCCCAATGTTCACAGCAGCAGTGTCCACAAAAGCCAAACTGTGGAAGGAACCTCAGTGTCCACCGACAGATGATGGATAAAGATGTGGTCTATATACAATGGAATTGGGATCCCTGGGTGGCGCAGCGGTTTGGCGCCTGCCTTTGGCCCAGGGCGTGATCCTGGAGACCCGGGATCGAATCCCACGTCAGGCTCCCGGTGGGTGGAGCCTGCTTCTTCTCCCTCTGCCTATGTCTCTGCCTCTCTCTCTCTCTGTATGACTATCATAAATAAATTTAAAAAAAAGAAATTTATATACAATGGAATATTCTTCAGCCATCAGAAAGGATGAATACCTACCATTTACATCGATGTGGATGGAATTGGAGGGCGTTATGCTGAGTGAAATAAGTCAGTCGAAAAAGGACAAACATTATATGGTTATATGGTTTCACTCATACGTGGAATATAAGAAAAAGTGAATGGGATTATAAGGGAAAAGAGGGGACCTGATGGGAAAATTAGAGAGGGAGACAAACCATGAGAGACTCTAACTCTTGGAAACAAACAAAGGGTTGCAGAAGGGGAGGTGGGTGGGGGGATGAGGTAGCTGGGTGATGGGCACTGAGGAGGGCACTTGATGGGATGAGCACTGGGTGCTACATGTTGGCAAATTGAATTTAATTTTTTTAATGTAAAAAGAAAGATATTCTGTGTATCTGTTTATATACTGTATCTGTATCCATGCTTTATACAAAAAGAATTAGATTTTCTTAGACCCTCAAGAATCAATTGCACCCCCTTGGGGGTGATATCACCTCTGTTGAGAATGGATAGGATACAGATGTAAGCCTTTCCCCTTACTACCATTGTTTACTTTTTTTATTTTTATTTTTTTTTTTAGCATTTTGGAGGGGTGCATTTTTATTTTATTTTATTTTTTTAAGTGATCTCTACACCCAGCATGGGGCTCAAATCCACAATCCCACAATCAAGAGACACCTGCTCCACCTACCAGGCCCCATTATTGACTTTTTGATTAAGTTTTTATTTAAAAAAAGTAGTAGCAGAGACTTATATAGCACTGGGTGCACACCTTGCACTACTCTAAAAACTTTACACACTTTAAATCATTTAATCCCCATAACAGCCTATGAAATGGGGGTTGTGCTATCCCCATTTTACGGATAAAGAAATTGAGGTTCACGAGGAGTATGTCTCTTGCCCAAAGTCAAGCTAGTAAGTGATGGAGACATGATTCAAACCATGGCGGCCTGGGTCTGGAGTTGGCATTCTTGATGAAATAGAAGTATCACATTTACAATGAAAGAAAGTGATTTTTGGGGACACCTGGGTGGCTCAGCAGTTTTAGCGTCTCCCTTCGGCCCAGGGCATGATCGTGGGGTCTGGGATCAAGTTCCTCATTGGGCTTCCTGCATGGAGCCTGCTTCTCTCTCTGCCTGTGTGTGTGCCTCTCTCTATATGTGTCTCTCATGAATAAATAAATACAATCTTTAAAAAAAAAGGAAAATTATTTTTAAAAAAAAGAAGAAGAAGAAGAAGAAAAAGTAGAACAGGGATGGCTTTTGTCTATAAATGAGTTAATATAGATAAAAGTACTTTGGGTGCTTAAAGGTAAACATAGGATTACCTTTATGATGATGACTAGTACGTGAGCACCACCACCACTAGCACACCAACCAAACCACCACCGAGCTTGGGGATTTCACGGGGAGCCGCGGTGGGGGTGGGGAGGGACCTTTGACAAGGGAGCCCCTTTAACGAGGATGAGGCAAAGCACAAGCCGCTGTGAGCAGGAACCAGGGGGCAAAATATTTAGGCAGCTGCACATGGTTGTGCTGACAGCCCCAGCGTGGGAGCAGTGCCAGCGTCCCTCCCTCCTCTGCTCGGCTCCCGGAGTGCCAGCCCCTCGCCAGGGAGGACTCACCTAGCCGGGGAGCAGGAGGGGATCCCTGGAACACCGCCCCTGGGTCCACGCACACAGCAGGTCACTCCAGTGGAAATGAGGAAGGGTCCCCCGGCCCTACACATTCAGCAATACCCTCCTCCATGCAAAACATTGTCTCTGAATCTTTGGTATCCAAGGAACACAAGGCAAAACCCACTCATCTAGGGGCGCCTGGGTGGCTCAGTCGGTGAGTGTCCAACTCTTGATTTCGGCTCAGGTCAGGGCACGATCTCAGAGTGCGATTGAGCCCTGCATGGGCTCTGGGCTCAGTGTGGAGTCTGCTTGAGATTCTCTCCCCCTGCCCTTCCCCCCTGCCCTCTCCCTCTCTCTCAAATAAATTAAAAAAAAAAAAAAAAGCACTCATCTAGTCCAAAACCCTTATTTTGAAGAAACTGAAGCTCAGAGAGGGGATATCATTTGTGTAAGGCCCCACAGCCAATTGGCATCAAGTTTGGACCTTGAACCACATCTCCTGGCTCTGCGGTCACCAAGCCTAATGGCACAATAGGACCCTCCAAGGTGTTAGTTTCCTTCCTCTGGGCCACTTTGGTGGAATGGCTTATCATTCCAAATTATATCAAGATGATGTGTTCATTCCCGGGCCTCCAACCTCATCATCTCAGATTTTTTAGAGGTTTTTGTCCAAATCGGTCTGACTTGATTAAAATCCGACTGAAACTTCCCAGGGTCAAAGTCATTAGTGTTTCTCTTTCAGTGAGCTCTTTTAGAACAATCTAGCACAAAAGTGAAACGGAAACCTGGGTAGAATTTCCAGGCATCCATAATGCAGACAGCTTGGGATCTTTGAAGTTGAAACTGCTAAGGGTCTCACTAGAGATGGATTGACCGCCAGCTGTCCAGTCTCTGAGGTGACCCTCAGCTGGACACTTTTGCTATATGATGGGCCCACAATGAGACTCGTAGATGTCAGAGAACATCTGGCGTTCCATGGCAGCCATCGGCATGCCCAGCCCTTCCCATCCTTCCCGTGCCTGTACTCTTAATTGGCTGTGGTTCTCTGAGGTAGATCCAACCTCAGAATCTTTCTTAACACAGTGGTCTAAGCAGCCCTTTCCAATCTATCCGTGTTGCTCCTCCAAATGAACTGCACTTGCTAGTCTCAATCTTGTCCAGCATCCCCATTTTACAGATAAGGAAACAAAGTCTGGAGGAGTTAGTTGCACCAAACAACCCCTTGGGTCTTAAGAATCTCCCGGATCTGGGATGCCTGGGTGGCTCGGTGGTTGAGCATCTGCCTTTGGCTCAGGGCATGATCTCGGGGTCCTGGGATCAAGTCCCAAATCAGGCTCCCTGCAGGGAGCCTGCTTCTCCCTCTTCCTGTGTCTCTGCCTTTCTCTGTGTCTCTCATGAATAAATAAATAAAATCTTAAAAAAAAATCCCCCAGATTAGTAAAAGCCAGCCAAGGACTCCCCACAATTTTGTCCTCGTCTCTCATATTATTGACCTACATGTTGGGATAAGAGGTCACTCGGGCCCCATATCACCTGACTCTTGGCTCTACACCACTGCTCCGGCCTCAGGCTCTTGGTCTTGGTGTCTGATCCTGTATGAGGCCACAACGCTGTGGTAACAGACTCCAAAACACAATGCGTCAGACACAGTCCACCATGACCAGCCCTTAAGTGACAGCCTTAGGCAGATGTTCCCGATCAGTGGGCACTTTCCTCTGTGTTGTGATTTATTGCCCTCGCCTCTTTTGGTGTGTGGCTCTATCACCTCCTGGGCAGGGGACAGCCTTGTCATAACAGGCGTGCAGCCAGAGGAAGGGGAAAGAGAAGATGGGAGGGTGGGAGGAACCTCTTACTGCCACACATCCTTGGCCAAAAGGAGCACATGTTCATTTGTGCTCACATTCTGTTGGCTGGGATGCAGCCACACAGCAAACCTAAGTTCAGGGGGTCTGAGGGCTAGCTCTGTGACGATGGTGATGGTGATGGTGATGGTGATAACAAAGAAGGGGGGGAGGCAGGAGGAGGAGGAGGGGGAAGAGAGGGAGGAAGGGGAGGGAAAGGAGGAGGGGAAAGGGGATGTAGGGGACTGGGAGTGGAGAGAGCAGGGGGGGGGAAGGGGAGGGGGATAAGGAGGATTTTTGGTGAACAGCATGCCATCTTTCCCTGAGTCTCCGCAATCCCTAACAACTCCATTTGACTCTCCCCTCTCTCCTTTTTCCTAGTTGGACCATCCATTCCAGGTTCCACTTCCCAGAACCTAATCCCAACCACTAAGTCCATGTCTATCCCATCGTGTAAGCAAATGATTGGCCCAAGTTTGCACAGCGAGATGGGACTGAGTCATGACTCTGGAGCCACCATGCTCCGAAGTTTACCTGAATAGGCATGATTTTAGGAATTCACCTCCAACACTTCGAGTGTTATAAATAAGGCGCACTCAAGCCTGCATTTGCATGAGGGAGGTACGGCTTTTCTCTTTCATGAACCTCCATATCATCTCCAAACCAGGTTCCCATAGACACTCAGTCTTCGGCTGGCACGGGACTGACTTGTAAAAGCAAAAACAAAGACGACTATCACAACAGAAGGAAAGCACAGTGCCGCCTTGAGTAGATGCTCGGTAAAAGGGCTTTTGTTAATTTGAGTGGAGTTCAGGTGGCGTCTGTTCTAAGATCAGTGCACCAGGAGCAAAGTGAAAAAGCAAAACTTTTTGAGTTCTCTTTTTGCTCGATCATAAGGACCTCCTATTTTTTTTCTCATTCCTAGAGCCATGTTCTTCTATGACGAAAGAAAAAAATTAGAAAGCACGGGTAAACAAAGAGAAGAAAATTAAAATCGCTTGCAACCCACCAGCCAAGAATGGCCACTTTTCACATATTGATGGGCATTGGGCCAGATTTTATAGACCTAAAACTTAATAAAAACAGGGTGTGGGGCTTTTAAGAGATTTTACCTAATTAGGCAAAAGTGACCGCGTCCCATCCTGCTTCTCGAGAACTCAATAATGTTTTGCAAGCCACGCTTGATGAAATCTTTGGGCACGGGGGCAAACGCGTGACCTGCATATATTCCTCATATGCTAATTTTTGTTTGGGTTTCCGAACAAAACCCGTCTTTTAAAGAAAAATTTAACAGATTTGAAACCAGAAACCCTGTCCTCCCTAGAGGCATTAAAAAATGCAAACTGAAGGCTTCCCATGTGTGGGAAGGCTATTACGGATTTCCTTCCAAAAACAGGAGAAGTGTTGCCCTGGCTGTAATGCTTGAGGTCCCAGAGCCAGAAACTGTTTGCTTTCCGCGCACTCATTAACCATGGTGTGGGATCCAATAACTGCTCTAATTTCCTACTTTAAATGTTTTTCTTTCCCCTGCTTTTCAAAAATGTCTTTTTATGTTGTACATTTACATATTCGCATTCAGTCACTTAGGCTGCGAAGCCTGGTCGCTGTCAGACACAATAAGAGACAGACACCACCGCGCATTACAGTAGCATTAGTGTTGAAAATGGAAATTTAATTTCCAGAAATGAACCTCAGCGATAAAAGCTCCCTTTGTTGCTGTTCAGATCAGAAATGAATCAGGTCTGAAAGGAAGCTAACGTGCAATTAAAAACATCTCAAAGAGGTATTTGTTATGTGTTAGAACAGATGCGTTGGAATGGTGTTTTGAACACAGGGGGGGCCCTGGATAAATGTTTTTGATGAGAATGGAGATAACAGTAATGCCTTACATGTGTACCGTGCTTTTAGCCTTGGTGACATATTTGGATTTTCACGGGGACCTGGCAGGAGCAGGGCTAGAAGCAGGGTTAGCAGAGGCCCTCGGTGCTCTGCCTAATATAGTGCAAATGAGGGAAAAATCTCAAGCTTCCAACCAGCACTTGCAGGGAACCATGTTACCTGATGTTGTGCCATAGTGGAGGCATATTTTGAAATATTGGCCCAGGGCCTCTCGGTCACTATCTGTCTCCTATCCTCCACCTCCCCCTCAGACAGCAGTGGCCAGCGTTCTAGGTGACTGCCCTCCAGGTGCAGAAGGGAGAGAGAAAGAGAACATTCTCGTTTCAGTTTCAAAACAGACATTGGAAACTCAAGGCAAAAGCAATCATTTGAGAGCAGAGTTCTTAAGCCCCTGAAACCTGAGGTTTTGAGGTTTGAATATTAAAAGGCGCAGCCCTAAATGTCACGAACAAGAGGTTTAGGAGCAAATTCAGCCAGTGCCATCCCCCTCCCCCAGCCCAGCTCAAGTCAAGATCTAAGGGTGGGGACAATACAACTCCCTGAGAGGGGAGGGGACCCCAGAGGGGAATCCTTGTGGCTCTGTTCCTGGGTTGAGACAAGGAAGGCAGCACACCATTTATTGTTTCCTGGGGAAAATATGAATCGGCTGAATTTGTAAATTGATATGTAACTGTTCAGTTCACATATGAACTGTAAATTGACTTAACTGCCGCCATCACATCTCAGAGCAGCCAAGATCCAATGGGCCTGTCCAACGCTTGAAGCTGGAACAACCATACAACCAACACAGAGAAAAAAAGAATCGAGTTTTTCTATACCTCACACCTGAACAACTAAAACCTGACCAAATATTGAAATTTTTTAAATGAAGTCATAAAAGTTCCAGAAGAAAATGGTAGAACATTTCTTCATCACCCTGGAGAGGCAAAGATCTTTCTAATGATGGCTCAAAGCCAAGATGTCACAAAAGATTGACAAATTTGATTAAATAAACAAAAGAAAAATCTCTGCAAGTTCCAAAAAAAAAAAAAAAAAAGCAAAACACAATTAACAACTACGTGGATAAGAAAAAAATCAGCCATGAGAGAAAGACAGACAAGAGTAGTAAAAGTAAGTTTTATGGAAAGCGCATCGAGCTACTGTTAGTCACCTATCAAGTTGGCAAAAGTCCAAGAGTCATGTAGCACGTTCTGTTGTCAAGGGCAGTGGATAATGGGCACGCCTCATAAGTTATTGGTGTAAAAAGAAATTCTACACCTCTTGTGGAGGGTAAATTGGCAATACTTATGAGAATTACTGATGAGGATAGTGTCCTGGCAATTGCAATCCTGAAAACATATCCTAGAAATATAAACTTGTGGAGAAAAGTGACATAAACACAAAACTATCAGTTGCATGCAGCTTGTAATAGCAAAAATAAATAAAAACAACTCAAATGTTTATGGTACAAGGAAATACGATGCATTTGTAAAAAAAAAAAAAAAAAAAAAAAAGAACTGAAGAATTATTCCATGCACTGACATAATATAGTAAGGAAGAAAGATGATGGTGCAGTATTTTATTAGGAGGAGAATAGGAAAATAAATTCATACTTTTTTGAGTGTGCAGAAAGATATTTTGGCAGACACACAGAGCAGATAAAAATGGATGCTGGGGGAAATAATGGGAACCAGGCAGACTGAGGAAAGGATGAGAGAAAAACTTTTTACTCTGCGAATGCAAATGTACTCTAGTGATGTATTAAAAAGTCAGTGAAAAAAAAGTCAGTGAAGGGGCACCTGGTTAGCTCAGTCGGTTAAGTGTCTGACTCTCCATTTCAGCTCAGGTCATGACCTCAGGGTCGTGAGATTGAGTCTCACTTAGGGCTCTGCACTGAGCATGGAGCCAGCTTAAGACTCTGTCCTCTCTTCCTCTCTTTGTCCTTCCCCACCCAGCTCATGTGCTCTTTCTCTCTCTCTCTCTCTCTCTCCCTCTAAAAGAAAAAAAAGTGAAAAATCTTTAGGAAAGATGAAGTTTTATGTCATTAAGTGGATGAAGGATGAAGATATAAATTATAATAATTTACAAAAGACATCTTTGAAAGTTGCATTTTCATATAACCTGAGTTTGTGGCCAGTGAAATTTGTATCTTTTACAGCCTTGTGTAAAAGAAAAACAACAGGGTCCTTGTAGTCAAATGTAACTGGAAGCTATTGAATTAAATTAAAAAAAGATTTCATTAGGCAGAACTTTCCAGAGCCTTAAATAAGCTAATGGACATAGTGAGTCTCCAAGGGGGAAAGTATAGAATGCAACATGGCCCGACATATTTGACCCAGAAACCCTTCTTCAAGGAGTATTTTGTGGAAATGTTGCCTTACCTGCATCAGGGATCCAAATTTTTGCATTTTGGGACAGAGATGGCTTCCTTCTTCAAGGACACAATATTATCTGCCTTTAGAAGGAAGTATGACAGGACACCTGGGTGAGTCAGCTGTTGAGTATCTGCCTTCAGCTCAGGGCATGATCCTGGGCTCTGGGATCGAGTCCCATACCAGCCTCCTCGAAGGGAGCCTGCTTCTCCCTCTGCCTGTGTCTCTGCCTCTCTCTCTCTCTCTCTCTCTCTCTCTCTGTCTCTTGTGAATAAATAAATAAAATCTTTTAAAAAAGGAAGTATGAGACTTCTGATTCTCACCAAGACAGTAACTAGTACCAGACTCTCCCTTCCATTACAAACAAGAAAACTGAAAGAAAACAAGGACATGAATCAACTGTCTTCAGACACTGAACAACAGGCAACATAGAACTGTGTGGTCTTTGAGTAGCTTTGCCAGATTTAGTAAAAGAAATACATGATGCCCCAAATGATTTTTAATATGAATATTTTCCATCCAATATTTGAGACATATTTATGCTAAAAAAATATTCACTGTTTACCTGAAATTTGAAATTCAGTGGGTGTTCTGTATTTTATCCGGAAACTTTATCTCTGAGAGAAGAAAGATGTAGGAAGTAAGCCCACTTTAGTTTCTACCTGGAGAGTTTCTGGCCACAAAGCAGGAAGAGGAAGCAAATTAATAATAAAATATATCTGGAAAACCTCTAATTATATGGAAATTAAGCAACATACTCTAATTAATAACCTGTGAGTCAAGAAAATATTAGGAGAAAACTTACAAAATGTTTTGAAATTAAATGATGATGAGCATACAATGTATAAAAATGTGTGGTCTATACTTAAAGCACAGTTTAGAGGAAAATTTTTTATTAGCCTTATCTGCCTATATTGGAAAAGCAGAAAAGTCTAAAACTTATGTGGAAAAGCAAGGGTAATAAATAAGACATTAATAAGACATTATTTCAAAGGAAATAGAAGGAAGGAAATAAAGATAAGCATGAACATCAGGGAAATAGAAATATGCAAACAAGAAAGAAAATTAATGAAACCAAAAGTTGGTTATTTGAAAAGATCAATAAAAGTAATAAATTTCAAGCTAAACTACTCAAAGAGAAAGGGTTAGAAGGAAGAGAAAGAGAGGAAGCAAAACAAATTACTGATATTATGAATGAGAAAGGGTACATCACTACAGTTTCTACAGACATTAAAAAATAATGGGGAATTTTAATAACTTTATGCTAACACTTTTGGCAATTTCGATGAAATGGTTGAATTCCCTGAAAATATATTTAATAAATAGACAAAGGATGAAATGATATTTAAACAGCCTTGTATCTATTGAGGAAATTGAATTTATAATTTAAAATCATCCCATAGTAGAATTCCATACCCAAGTAACTCTACTCAATCTCCCAAACATCTAAGGAGGAAATCATTTCAACTCCACACAAACTCTTCTTTGCTCATTTTATGAAGTCAACATTATCTTGATGCTAAGATCATTCAAAAAAAAAAAAAACTATGGAACAACACTCCTAAGGAACATGAACACAGACATTTCTAACAAAATATTAGCAATTGAATCCGGCAATAAAGAAAAAGGGGTAATACAGTATGACCAAGTAGAGTTTATCCCAGGAATGTGAAATTGGTTTAACATTTGAAAACCAGCGTAATTCAGCTTATTAATAGAATAAAGGGAAAAAAATCACATGTTCACTTCAATTGATTCAGAGAAAGCACTTGAGAAGATTCAGTACCCACTCGTAATTAAAAACTCTTTGCCATTTAGAAATAGAAGAAAACTTTTTAAGGGCATCTATGAAAAAACCTAAGCTAAGATTATATTTAATGATGAAAAACTAAGTACATTTCCTATGAGATCAGGAACACAACAAATTCTCACTTTCATTCAACATTGTACTGGAGGTTCTAAGCTGCTGACTAGGACAAGAAAACAAACTAAAATGTGTACGTTTTGGAGAGGAAGAAGTAAAATATCTTGATTCACAGCCTACTTCTGCCACAGAGTGCTAAGAAGTCACTTAATTAAAAGAACCCACTTAATTCTCTGTACGCCAGCCTCCTGCCCAACTAGACCACAGGCATATTGCTGGAGAGAGCAACTAGCAGCTTTAGACTGACTTTGTACATGTGTGTTAATAATTGCTGAAATTGTAAGGCAGATACATGGGGATTCGTTGTATCAGTTCTCTACATCTATGGGTTTTTTAAAATATTTTATTTCTTTATTCATGAGAGACACAGAGAGAGAGGCAGAGACACAGGCAGAGGGAGAAGCAGGCTCCCCATGTGGAGCCTGATATGGGACTCGATCCCTGGACTCCAGGATCGTGCCCTGAGCCGAAAGCAGACACTCAACCACTGAGCTGCCCAGGAGTCCCTACATCTATGTTTTTGTTAATTTTTTTTCTTAAATAGAATGACTATTTTTAACTTGATGTCTCTTGATTTCTATTTGCATGACAAAATATTAGCCTCAAGAGAGCACTGGAAGGGTCAGCTGAATTTAAGACCTAGCCAAACTAATAACTTGCGGTGTGACACCTCAGGCAAGTGCATTCCTGTCTCTGGGCTTCAGCAATCCCGAGGTAAAATGAGATGGTGGACCATATCACTGGTTTTGAATTTTGCGCATGGAGCCCTTTTACTCCCATGAGGTTGTTTTGCAAGAAACTGCTAGTGCAGGTTAGGGGTGGGGCTAGGGATCGGACTGGAAGCATGAAAGTGCCCCCCACAACAACTCCGTTCTTATCTGCTTTGTCTACTGCAGTGGTGCACCTCAAAGTATTGTCTTTTGTTTGTTTTGCTTGATTTTCTACTTTCAGATCCTTCACGTGGCCCACTTTTTCATTCCCTCAGTTGATACGACAGCAGAAAAAGATTCCCAGTTTGGGCATATGTTTTTCTGCTCTAAAGACTAAAGAAGGGGTGGAGGAAGGAAAGGAGAAGCCAGAGGGTTATTCAGGTAGAAGAAGAAGGTGTTCACAGAGCAGCATCCTCCACAGTGGAAAGGAGGTGACCACAGAGTGAGAGCAAAGAGAAAGAGACTCAGCCCACAGCTACTCTCCAGTATAGACAGCAACCCCCCAGTGTAGCCACTCCCTCCCCTAATACCCCCAATATCGTTCACCCATGCGGAGTCCTGAACTCAGGGTGAAGAACTCAGATACCCGCTATGGGCACAGGGACATGAAGGGAAAGCCTCACCCTATACCCCAGTGGCTCTGATCTGAGCCAGTTGGAGATCTGCTCATGAGCCTGAGCACAAGTGGAATATCAGTTGATATTGAACTTTCCCATAAGATTTAATTTTAAAAGGGTTCCCTGTACCAGGTGATATTCTGTGAGATGATCTAACTGAATTATTAAATGAATTTACCCCTTGACAAAGAGAATGTAAAACCAGAGGCATGAGGTTCTGTTTCTGACATTTTGATTTGTTAGGTTGCACAGTTCCTTTTCTCCTCCCATTAAACAAAGGTGTGTAAGAAAACATGCAGTTTTTCCTGAAGAAGCTTTCTCTGAGTGTTATTCCTATAGAACAGTCACTTTGTTACCCAGGTCTCTGTTTTTGCATGTGAACATGAAGCAAACAGTAATAACCTCAGAAGTTCTTCCCAGCTCTGAAGTTTTGTGAACTTTGAGAATGTTATTTGTCACTTTACTAGACTATATCTCTAAATTTTAAATTTTATGGGTTGAGAAGTAGCACATATGTAATAAAAAGGAAAAATGAAAAACTGAGAGAAAAATGGATAACAGATTAATGCCCGGCATATGTAAAGAGCATCTACAAATAAATGGGAAAATATAACCATAATATAAAAACTTTAACAAAAGACATGAACATGTGACTAACAAAAGAAGCCATGCAAATGGTTTATAGATATGGAAAAATGTTTGGCCTCACTATGCATCACAGAAATAATTTTTTAAAGATTTATTTATTTATTTATTTATTTGAAAGAGAGAGAGCACAAGTGGGAAGGCAGAGGGAGAGAAAGAGACAATCTTGAGCGGACTCCACCCTGAGCATGGAGCCCTACACAGGGCTCCATCTCATGACCCTGAGATCATGTCATTAGCTGAAACCAAAGTTGGACATTCAACCAACCGCACCACCCAGAAGCCTCAAGAAATAGGGTGCTTTTTAATAATATATTTTTTAGCTACTAAAAGGCAGCATATTAGATGAATTCAGAGTACAGTGTCAGACAAGCCTGGGTTCAAATCAGAATGTGGCTTCAGACATATAATTTAACCTGAGTTTTGGTTTTGGTTTCTTTTTAAAATAGACCCAATAATTAAATATACTTCATCTAGTTGTTAGCACTTAGTAGCACCTGACAGTACCAGAAAAATTATAGCTCAAAGAGAAGGCTTTTAAAATAATAATGATAATTCTCAGCATTTGAAAGGGTCCTGGGAAATTTGTCAATTTCAATGCTGCTAGTCCACAGAGAAACTTCCAATGTTCAAAAGCCTGAAAAATGTACATAAACTTTATACCTAACAATGTCATTTGCAAATATGAATCCTAAAATATAACCAGCGATATGAACTAGTGGTTATGACATGGATATTAATTACAATAATATTTATAATACAGACAATTTGGAAACAAGCTGGATATCCAAACAATATGAAATTGGTTCCATAAATCATAGTCTATCCGTAACACAAATTTTCTGTGCGACCATTAAAAATCACATCGAAAAATGTTTCATCACATGGGAACATGTTCACCACGTACTAAGTGATAAAGGCAGATTACATATCAGTGAGGCCAGTATGATCTCAATTTTGTTAAGGAAAAAAAAAATGGAGAAAGCTCCGGAAAGATAAATAAAAAAAGATAGGGACAATTTTTAGGTAGAAGATCATTTCTTTTTTGTGTGCTTTTCTGTGTTCTTCAAATTTAGTGCATTGATATTGAGAAGAAAGCAGAGAAAGAAAAATAAAGAAAGAAGAAGAAAGAAAGAAAGAGAAGAGAAAGAAGAAAAAGAAAAAAGAAAAGAAAAAGAAGAAAGAAGAAAAGAAAGAACAAAGAAAGAAAGAAGAAAGAAAGACAGGGAGTAGGAGGAAGGAATAAGAGGACTCGTGCCTTTTCCTTGAAGGAAGGAGGACGGAATCCGTACTTCATTACGATGTCTTAGTCCTTCCTACTTCATTTTGAACTCCCTCCGGGATGCGCAGGCAGGCCAGGCCGGTCCCTGGGATCCCTAACTTGCAGCAGCAGCCCAGAAGGCGAGTGCGCCGGCCAGGCAGGCGGGGCTCGGGCTCCGGGCTGTTCCTGCTCCTCCCCCACCAACGTTCCCTCCGGGCATTCAGCGGTGGCCACGAGCTCTGCAGGGACCCAGGAGGTTCACCCCACGCCTGACCCGTGGGTGGGGGAATTGGACGGACTGGGGCCCCGCTGCCCACGTGGCCTCAGGTGTCTCCCACGTTGGGCCTCCAGCTGCCCAGTGGGGCTGTTCGCAGAGCAGCTCAAGGCCCCAAGAAGCCAGTCCTGCACCCACACCTGGCGTCGCGACACCCCTACAGTGCCCCCTTGATCCAAGACGGTGCAGACCTTCCCGGACGCACCCATCTCGGACGGGGAAAGGCTCCGGAAACGTCTAGCCCCCGTGGCAGCCCCGCAGCTGCGCGTTCAAACCGCGAAGATGCTGCTCCACTCGGGGAAGGAGAAGGCGCTCAGGCTGGGGACCCCGCCCACGTCTCCACCTCGCGCAGCACCTAGAGAAGCTCCTCCTCATCTGGACCGCGGGGTCTGTAACCCTGATGAGAGTGTTTTCTGGGCAGCCCTGGTGGCCCAGCGCTTTAGCACCTGCCTTTGGCCCAGGGCGTGATCCTGGAGACCTGGGATCGAGTCTTGCGTCCGGCTCCCTGCATGGAGCCTGCTTCTCCCTCTCCTGTGTCTCTGCCTCTGTGTGTGTGTGTGTCTCATGAATGAATAAATAAAATTAAAAAAAAAAAGTGTTTTCCTACGTTGTCAACTACCGCCCGACCTGGAAAGAAGGAGACGTCGTGTTCCAGAGCCCCACGCCCCCGAGCAGGGCTGCGTGTTCACAGATGTAAATGCCAAACCCGTCTCTGGGAGCCGAGGACCATAATCAAGCTTTTAGAGCTTGCTTTGAAGATACAGACGCCAGTTGCGAACTGGGCTGTGATGCTAGGGGCCCCGGGGCGTGTTTCAGTGGGGCTGCGCATCACATGAAAAATCCCAATTCCTGCCCGGGCCCACCGCATTCCTGCCTGGCAGCAGCTGACTGGGGCTGAGTAATGGGTGTTCTCTGATGTGGAGACAGGGCCCCCCACCTCTCACACCAAGCCTGTGCGTCCTGAAACCTGGCCCCTTGGACTCATGGCCCTTGACTGTGCCTGCGCGTTTTCACTTGCGACACCTGACACACGATGTGCCCACTTCGTTCATGAGTCACAAGAGAAAAGCCCTCCCTCTACTAGGTCACAGGTATTTTCAACATCACCCCCAGCATCTGATGGCGGATCCATTCTGCCCAGTGACCTAGGGTTCGTCTGACAAAGGTGGGGATGTAGAGCCAGGGCTCACGGAACACAATAGAAAATGCGAGTGGAAAAGGCAGGCCCACCACCATGTGAAGCAGCCTCTGAGGTCGAGGAACCGTGTAGAGGCAGAGCAGGCTGCGCCTGGTGCGGGCTTGCTGGACACGGCCTTGGCAGCCCGCGCATCCCCACGTGGGAGGTGCCAGCCCTCATGTGATCCTGCCCCAAACCTGGAATGCATCTTTTCGGTTGAAAACTTGAAATATTTTCCCTCCCAGACGTTAACCATGAAATGGCAGCGCTGCTAGAGACAGACCAGTGGTGACTTTGTTTTTTGCATGTGCTGTGCTAGAGGGAGGTCCTTGGAGAAGTGGGTCCTTATAGAGGTGCTCCCGAGCACCACCCCCTCCGTCCTCCCGAGAAGAGCCCATGACCCTCTCAACAACCAGCAAGCACAACTGCTTTTAATTCCAGTGAATTGTTTTCTTTTATCATTAATTTTGGCAGTAGAAAAATACCCCTTTGATATCAAAGAAGGCAGGCCTACCAGAAATTATTATTAGATTAGGGATCGTGGTGGTAATAAATTGGATGGAACAAGAGTTAATGTAATGGACCCTCCTGGCCCCCAGCACAGGACTGTCAGCTCTGCTTACCTCTATCTTCATTCTGCCCTGGGTTATGAGTCCCTGTGTGTGTGTCTGTCTCTCTCCCTGCTGGAGTTGTCAGCACCTGGAAGGCACAGGCCTCGTCTTGTTCACTTTTTACCTCCCAGCCTCCATGCGCACGCAAAGCCGAGAGGGGTGCTTAATCAGTGCATCAAGTGGGGTAGTCAGGAAAGCCTCAATTAGCTGGAAACATCATTAAACTGAGTTTTAGAAATTACCCTCAACTAAAGGAGGACAAGGTGAATAGGAGGGGAAAGCTCAAGGATTAGACGCTTTCTGTGCTGTTGTGGCTTTTGTCTTTTTTTTTTTCCCAAGATTTTATTTACTTATTCATGAGGGACACACAGAGAGAGGCAGAGACATAGAGGGAGAAGCAGGCTCCCTGCGGGGAGCCTGACGCAGAACTTGATCCCAGGACCTCGGGAATCACAACCTGAGCTGAAGGTAGATGCTCAACCACTGAGCCACCCAGGCGCCCTTGGCTTCTGTCTTTAAAGCATCTGTAAGGCTGGCCTGGGGTCTGCACTCACTGACCCTCTGCATCCGCCCCATGGACTTGCCCTCCCCAGGCCTGGAGAGTAAGTCAGAAGAAGGCCTGATTGAAACAAGTCACTCTTTGTCCCCTGAACCACAAGAGGATGGAGACAGGAAAATAGTTTCAGACATTGAGCAAATGTTATCCTGGGGCCCAGGCATACATTCATTCATTCATTCATTCAACAAGCAGTCATCCATAGCTTCCTATGCACAATGCTCTAGGCGGTGAAGATGTGACACAGAAGAACCCCTCCAACCCCCCACCTTCCCACCCCCACTCTCTCCTCTCCCCTCCAACCCCCCCACCCCCCCACCCCCCCACCCCCCCACCCCACCCCCACCCCCCGTCCTAGCGAAGAAGTCAAGCAGACAATAAACAAGGAAACTGTAAACGTGCTCTGTCAAGTGACTGGAAGTACTGCAAGGAAAAGTAAAACAGCTTCAGGGCACAGGATGGGGAGAGGTATCCCGCAGGAGAAGGCCTCTCCGGGAGGGGATGAAAGCCACAGATAACAGGAAGAGAAAAGCAAGTGCTCGGCTGGCTAGCTGGGGGAGAGCCTGGGAGTTTGAAGGAGACTTCAGGTTAGCCAACCACCCTAAAGATTTAGGATTTTACTCTGAATGAGTTGGGTTTTGTGCGGAGGCATAACGTGATCTGATTTGCATCTGAAAGCACCACTCTGGCTTCCACCTGGGTGACGGAGCAAGGGGCCAGAGTAAGTAGGGAAGGGCTGGTAGGAGGCTGCTGCAGGATCCCAGCTGCCTGTGATGGGGAGCCAGACAGGGTGGGGAGCTCCAGAAGGATCCGTTGGGGGGGGGGGTGTTGTGAGGCTATAAGGGGGCGGGAGACAGAGGCAAGGATGATAGCAAGGTTGGGGCCCAAGCACCTGGAGAGCTGGTGTGGGACATGAAGGTGTAGCGTGGGACCCTGAGTGCACCTGTGAATCCAGGCGCCTTCCCTTAGAAAATAATGAGGCTGTTATTGACCTTGAGGGGCTGCTGTGTTGAATCAAGAGTGTGGGTGGAGGCAGACTGAGAACCTAGCAGGGCTCTGCAAAAGTATCTTTATCCCCTCATCATTTTTGTTGAGAATCCGTGCCACGTTCTTTCAGGATTTCTTGCCAATTGTGTGGAATCAGAGTGTCTCTCAAGGGAACCATCAGAATTGCAAGAGGAGTGTTTTCGTAACACGGATGCCGGGGCACAGGCTTCACCTGTGAGAGGGCAGTGGGGTAGGGGTGGGGGGAGGAGATCCCCTGCCTAGAGTAGCGGGCAGGGGCAGGTCACAGAGCTCTCCTAGTAGGTCCCAAACTGCAGGTTTGGAGGGAAATGTGCAGACATAAGAAGATAAGAGACACACAGGAGAGGCAGTGTCCTGTCTTACAAGGATCTCTGACCTTGGGAGTTGAGACCTGAGCTTAAAGAAATATTATTAGGTTTATTATTAACAGCATAAGATACTAAGTAAGATTCACCCTAATTCTCCCTAGAAGAAAATTTGGGGGGACATGAAGAGAATTGAGTAACTGAGTACTTTTATCATTTCTATATTAAAAGTGATATTAAAGTGATTTTACAAGGCAAAGAATATTGCTTTATAATTTCTCTGTTTTGTATTTTATTATTATTAATACACTAGACTGTATAGTGGATTCAAGTAGAAAATTGTAATTTCTGGATATTCCATAATGGTCGACTGACTCTTCCAAGACACAGCTTTAAAAATTACATGTGTTGGGGTGCCTGGCTGGCTTGGTCAGTAGAGCATGAAACTCTTGATCTCAGGGTTGTAAGTTCAAGCCCCACATTGGGTGTAGAGATGACTGAAAAATAAAATCTTAAAAGAAAATTATGTATATGTATATATGAACATACACACATATATACATATATTATACATACATATGTGTGTACATACATGCATGTCACATGTATATGACATATACACGTATAGGTAATATATGCACAAACACGTATATCAGTGACTATGAAAAATAAGAGATAATTCAAACTCCAATCAGTCATATGGCCTGTGGTGGGTTTTTTTTTTTTTTTTTGAGATGTTGTCTTGTTTTGTTTTTAATTCATAAAGTAAATACTTAGGGACCACTGTCAAAAGGCAAAGTTTCTCTCTTATCTTTGCTGTGAAGTTCTGAATTACCTAACTCTACCACTAGGGGGTAGCATCTTCCATTACTTTTTGCAACACTCCTTTCCACCTGGATTATGGGCGCATTGGACCTACAGTTTTAAGAGTGTAGAGGAGAGAGGCAGAGATGTGTCTTACATACCACCAAGTTTAGTGGGTCTCTTTAGCGTCGCCGTTTGAAAGATCAGGAAAGTGATGCTCAGAGAGGTTAAGTGATTTACAGGAGGCCACACAGCTGGGACTACGCGGAGCCACTGCTGAAATTCTAACTGCAGGAACCCATTTGCTAACCGCAATGCTGAATACCGCTCTGCGTCCAATGAAATTATTTCAATCTACTGTCAAAAGAGTCCTGTGGGATCGGTGGGTCCAGCTACTTATGTGATTCTTGAAGAGTTTTTGAAAACTACAAAGTGCTACACAGATATAAGGAGTTTTATTGGTAATAAAATTGTATCCTGTCTGTTCCAAATTGCCCTACAACATGACGAACTCCTTGAGAATGGGAAGCCCTTCCTTTCCTTTTTTTCCAGGGCCCTGCTGCCTAGCACCCACTGGGCGCCCCACACATGCTCACTGAAGTGTTCGTCTGAATTTGTCTGCTCTCTGAAATCAGAGAAGCCACAATTAATTTGGTTGCGCTGTATTATTAATGTTGCTGAGATTGATATCAGTGCTGAATGCCAGAGAAGCATTCCAGCTGCCTGTCCTCTTGAATAGGCAAAGAAAGAGAGATGAAACAGTTTCAAGTTTCCCCAGCGAGGCCCTGCCTAGCACTGATTCATGACTTCTGTTCAGACTCCATACCAGCGCGTGCAGCCCACGCCAGGCGCAGCTTCTCACCAATAGCATCTATGTCCACGGCTGACGCTATGGGGCGTCTACCAGATGCCAGGCACCATGCTAAGCATTTTTAGTGTATGGACTCATTTAGTCTTGCCCACCACCCCATGAGACAGGAGCTACCAAGCTTGATTCCTTATTTGACGGCTGAGGTTCAGAGAGGTTAAGTAACTTGCCCATGGTCAAACAGTGGTACTGGCATTAGAGCTGTGTTTCCAAGCCCTAATTTTTAATCAGGGCACCTTCTGACCTCTGAACATCAAAGAGGAGTCGATGCATAATACTTGACTGTTTCGCCAAACTGTGGACGCACAACAAGAAGCCCACAGTCCAAAGCAACACACAACCCCTTAAAAAAGCCAAAGGAGGGAGAACTGATACCACAGTCAATCACTCTCCTCTCTCTTTCTCTCTCTCCATCAGGATGCAGATATTTCTTCTGTATGTGGACAATGTGATACACTGAGTCCGGTGCATTCTGTATGTACACCAGTGAAACAGAAAGGCAGGAAATCACTCTTACTTCAACAAATAACAGATTAAAAAACAAGGGGCATCATTTGAGTTCCTGAGGTTCCAAAGTATCTCAGGGCACATTAACTGTGGGGCCAGGCCTCTGCACTCTTGGGAAACAATGCCCAGGTAATTATTTTAAATGAGCATTAATTATGTCATTATTAGAAATGGGGAGAAAATGCAATTTCCTTCTGTCACTTCTTGATATCTTAACTAGAAGAATATTTGCCATGCTATTATAACAAGCCACTGTTCGCATAATGGTGCCCAGGCAATAATACAGAGACATGTACATTTTCATATGAATATATCATGCCTAACTAATGAGATTGCTCATTTCATAACTTCAGTTCCATTTTTATTATTTCATAAAACTGGAAGTCCTTATCCATTTTATGAAAAACACCAAACCTTTGTGAAATTCATTAAATAAGCATAAAAAATTCATTAAACAAGTGAATTGCATTCAGGGCTGCTTTGATGCAAATGCCCTTTAAGCAATGTAAAACTCCATATTGATTTAACCTTTCATGTTCTGATATTTCCATGTGGATATAAAAAAAATTCTTTATTCAGGGAATGAAATTAAGTGCTGATCCCCTGATCTTCAGCTGGGCAAGATAGATTGGTCAATTTAAGTAGTGCTGCTGATCAGCAAACAACTGAATTTAAAAGTATTAAGGCATGTCGATATTTTAAGTATTGTCACCTGCACATCAAGCAAAGGGGAAGAGAAATTATTATTCCAGCTCAATTAAGTTTGTGTTTGCTGTCAAACTGACCTTGAAAGGGCTAGCCCATTGGGCCGTGGCTCCGTGCCCTTGGAAGTTGACAAGGGCAACAGTGGCAAGATGTAAAACACCAACAGTAGACTGAATATTTTGAATTGTGTGGTCAGAGCAACCACAAAATAATTAGTCTGGAGACGCAGTCCCCTTGGGTTGTGTCCTCTCATTAGAGGGGGACAGCCAGTAGAGCAAACACTAGTTCAGAAGAGGAGAAAGGGTTTGCCCTTCACCCAGGAAATGCTTTGGGAGCCCTTATTAGGCAAAGAGCGTAAGACAGGTTTTAAAAGGCTTGAAGGCTACACAGCCTCCTTGAATTCATTGAGCCACTCATTCACATATTCATTCATTCATTCCAACAATACACATTGGATGTCTACTCCTTGCTGAGTCTATGCTTGGTGCTGCAGGTCTAAAGTGTGAGTGACAGCTGAGGTCCCCAGCCTCTTAGAGCTCACAGGCCATCTGAAGGGTTTTGCAATGAGGAAGCTACTCTTGGGGCACTTGGGTGGCTCAGTCGGTTAAGCGTCTGACTCTTGATTTTGCCTCGGGTCATGATCTCAGGGTTGTGAGATCCAGCCCCGAGTCGGGCTCTGTGCTCAGTGAGGAGTCTGAATGGGTTTCTCCCCCTCTCCCTCTGTGCCTCCCCTCATTCATGTCCTGCACCTTCCAACATAAAAATAAATGCATCTTAAAAAAAAAAAGAGAGAGACTACTATCTTTAAAAAAAAAATTCTGGTCCATAATGCTAGATGCCTGAATCAAATCTCAGCTATGTTATTCACCAATCATGTTGTGTAGCCTTAAGCAAGTGATTCAGTCTCTCTGGTCATCAGCTGCTTGTGTTAGTTACTACGTCATGAGGCTGTTGAACCAACGAAATGAGATACTGCATAGAAAAACCCTCAGCAGAGCAGGTGGTAAGCAGAAAGTGCCTGATAAGGGGTGGTCCTGACCATCATCCTCATCATTACTGTTATTTCTTTTTTAAAAAGAGATTTTATTTATTTATTCATGAGAGACACACAGAGAGAGGCAGAGACATAGGCAGAGGGAGAAGCAGACTCCCTGCGGGGATCCTAATGTGGGACTCATTCCCAGGACCGCGGGATCATGACCTGAGCTGAAGGCAGACGCTCAACCACTGAGCCACCCAGGCACCCCTCATTGCTGTTATTTCAATCTGAACCTCTCATGTTACAGATAATGAAACTGAGATTTGGAGAAGACACAAGAAGCCTGGGTAGCAGACTCAGGAGACTTTCCCATACCAATAGTCACTCCTACAACCTCCTGAGCTAGAAGCTCTGTAATCAAATGGACTCCTGACTCAAGTGCCTTTTGTGGCTGAAAAATCCAGGGCTGGATCTGCTAAGGCTTCAGGTGAAGCATGATCCAGGAGCCAGTGATGTCACCCAGATCCAGCTTCATTCTCTTGATTTCTCTGCTCCATTGGTTTGGTGATGACCCCCCCAACCTCAGCAAGCATTTCTTCTCCCAGTCCCAAGATGGCTTTCAGTAGCTTAGACAGCTTCCTGTTTTTTTTGTTCATGCCGCTGAGGGGAAGAAAGAGAATCTTTGTCTCAGCACTTCCAGGCAAAACCTGAAAACCAATATGATTCAGACCAGCTAAAGTCACACTTTCACTCCCGAATTAATAACTGGAGCCAATAGATAGAATGCACTGATTGGCTTAGCCTGGTCTCACTTGCATTCCACCTTGGGCCAAGGGTGTCATCAGCCTGCCCGAAATCACAGAAATCAGGGGCTGATGGGAAATCGGGAGATGGTAGGAAAATACTGGCGATAATAACCACAAATATCCTCACACAAACTCAAAGGCCACATACCACTGCAGGGTGAGGATCCTACACACCTAATTAGCATTCCTAAAAACAGTGCCGTGAGAAAGAGTGAAGTCTGAATTCTTATCAACACACACTGGAGTGTGAGCATTGGGAGGGCAGAGATCACATTTGTCCTCCTTCACCAACCTCTCCCCAGGGCATGACACAGTGCATTTGGGGCCATTGAGTAGTGGTCATGAGCAGCAGATGACTTGGCAGGAGTCTGAAGCCCAGCCCTGCCCCTGACACATGTGAACTCTCATGTGAAATGGGAAACAGTCAGAGCGATCTTTCATTGAACATGCAATGAAGGAATATCTGTAAAGTGCATAAAAGAAACCTGGCAGATAGGAAGCATTCAAATGGTGTTACGTGTTATTGTTATTATTATTACGAGACCCTGCCAGACCCCCATGGGTACTTTCAGTGACGTTTCACATCGAACATGCCCCTACAAGGATGTCGCTGCCTGACCAGTTCTCTGCCACTGATGCACCCCTCGTCCTCAGGACCCAGAGCAAAGCCACCTTCTCTGTGGACCCTGTCCTAACACCCAGAGCTGGAAGTGTCCCCCTCCGCTCTGCTCCCCAGGTCTTTCTCTCCCCTCTCTTTGGGAGCCCCTGATTCATTGTATTGCCATTTGCCTCTTACTTTGCTAGAGGCACTCAGAGAGCATTTGAGACAATGAGCTCCGTTCTGCCTGTAGATTAGCCCAACTGTGGTATTTCAGTAAAACACACGGGGCAGCAGGGAGGGGACTCAGTCTCTGATGTTGGAACCAGGATGGAAACATCTCTAAATGTGCAGGGCTCCTTGGTGGCAAAGGCTAAGCCCCCAACTCGAACTAGTGAGCAGAGTGTATGGGAAGAGAACGTAATGGTGTGGTGGTCATGATGGGAGGCTCAAGTTCTCGATGGAAAGATACCCACAGACTCAGAGACTATTAAGATTTTGTAATACCAGGATGCCTGGGTGCCTCAGTGGTTGAGCATTTGTCTTTGGCTCAGGTCGTGATCCCAGGGTCCTGGGATGGAGCCCCCATGGGGAGCCTCCTTCTCCCTCTGCCTGTGTCTCTGCCTCTCTCTTGTGCCTCTCAAGATTAAATAAATAAAATATTAAAAAAAAAAGATCCTGTAATACCAAACAACTCAGGAATGTGTAGATATGCCATGTCAAGCAGAAGATAACCCAGCATGCACTCCCTGGTGCTCCCAGAGTCCCCGGCCACCGAGGAAGCCACCTGCACAGAGGGAGGACTTACCAGGTGTAGGGAGCATCATCTGCCATTCCCACAGGGGATGAACCCATCCCCCTTATCTTTTCTATGTTTCTGTAGCCTCTTGCCCCTACCCTGCTAACTCCTAACATCCTGTTCCTGAATTGAGAGGTGGAGCGAAAGGAAGGCTGATTTTCCGGGACCAAGTCCTAGAACGCTAGTTCTTCCTGAGTGCTTCCTGAGATGCTCTGAGACAGGTAGTTATCTTCCTCATCCGATCCATGAAGAAATTGAGACATACAGAGCAATGAAGTGACCCATTCTAGGTCAAGAGTTAGTGACCCTATTGACATGATTCCAGACCCCAAGACCTCCATCTCCAACCTACGGTGCCCTGTAGGTTCTGCGAGATTGAAGGAAGGGTCAGACAGCGGACATGGGAGGGACGGGGTAGCAGCTGGGCCTTATCCACAGCCTGTAAAAGCTGAACTACGGGGCCTAGGAGCTGACTCTCTCCTCAGACTTATCCTCAGCAGGTGGAATTCCTTCTGTCACCGCAAGAGAATCCCGCTTGGGTTGGAACATGGCTGAGTCAGAGCTTCCGCTTCTCATACCAATGGATCTACCCAGTGTCCAGTGCTGGTAAACTGAGGGCAGTGGGGTGGTGTGCTCGAAGAACTGGGCTGCTTGAGCCACACGGCTGAGGCGGGGGGAGGAACTCTAGGGAGGCCTCAAGCCGGTAGGACCACGGATGTCCAAAAGTAGCTGAAGTCCCAGCTCCTCTGTGCTCATGGTAAACCGAAGAGATGAAATATACATGGCAAGCATCCAATGTTAAAAAAAAAAGAAAAAAGAAAAATGATGAGGTGCAAATAGTCACCAGAACTATTTGTCATCTTTAGATCTGCTTAACAAGAAGTATTCCTGCTCACTGCCAGGAAGAATAAAGCAAAAGATGGGAAAGACAGTACCGCTTATAAATAAATAAATAAATAAATAAATAAATAAATAAATAAATAAATAAATAAAAATAAGGCAAAGCATGTTGCAGGCAAGGCATGGCCAACGAAGCAGGTTGTCTGCTTGGAATCTTGGCAACTGTAGCATACAAAGCCCCTACTGGCACTACTCATCCCTCTCTGGCCTTAGTGAGCTGTGTGACTTTGGACAAGTCGCTCCGCCTCTCTGAGCCTTTCCTCCACCTCTTCCTCTGTGATTGGGGGTAGGGCAGCTAATAAGCAGTGGTTTTAAAATGATGTTCTGCTGAGCCTTTAGGCATCCCTCAGAAGCCCTTGTAGAAAGAGGGTCGGGCGCTCAGTGGGTGGGATTTCTAGCCCCCCCAATTCCGACCTTAACCAGAGCATTCTGCTTTTATCTCTTTTATAATCAGAGTTCTGCATAATATTTGAAGGGAAGAAACAGCTCTGAGGCTAAAAGGAAAATGAAAACCACTCTGCCGACTGAGCTCGGAGGCCTTCCAGCTCTCACAACCCAGCAGCGCAGGGAGATAATTGTCTTGGTTTCCTAGACCTTCGGCCTCTTGCAAATGATTTGGGCACCAAAGAGAAACCACACCCAGACGCCTGTCTGCACGCTGCCTGCTGGGGATACCAGATGGCTGTCCCCTCCACCTCCCCACGATGACAAGAGCTCTCCCTCCAGAGTTTGAAACCCATCACAAAGAAAGGGCTTTCTTCTTGGGCAGGACCTCACCTGACATTGCCTCCTTTCTGCCTTTACTGTTCATGGTCCCCAGAGAAAATCCACCAGATGGTAAGATGGGGAGTCCTTCTCCCTCTTGGCTAAGGTGTTTCATGGGTAGTCTCTTGGTGTCCGACAGGTTGAAATAGAGCTTGTAGAGGCCTGGGTAAAACTATGTTCATTCGAGTTCATAACAACTGCTGACAAACACCATCTTTTCCATCTTGCTGATAAATTATGCCTGTCGTGACGGACATTTGATTGTAAAGGCCCTTGGCAGGACTTGAAGGCATTTCACTTAAAACCATTATTAGATTTTCGTTTAGCTCTCCCTCGACGCCCCCCTCCAAAAATAAGGCCTTCAGGTACCTCTGAGATATTTAAGTACACGTTGTCTTAAGAGACCACCCTCACACCGAAGGCAAGTACTTTAAAAGTTGCTTTGTAATATTAAAAATGAGAGAGAAAGGGGGAGGGAGTAAGCGCATGAGAGAGAACCGGGTAGGTTTTCCATGATTACTAATTTAGCAGACTCTCTGTTATGTTTTATTGATAGTTCTAAACATAAATTTGCCTTTGGTATACTTTGCTGCTGATGCCTAAAATAAGACATGTAAGAACACATAATCCTATGCCTACGGCTTTTCAGAATAATGTACAAAGGCTCTTTGTGGCAACCCAAGCAAGAGATATTTAAATGGAGAGATGCAGGGCTTAGGCAGTTCTGCAAATTTGGGCAGAAAGAGAAGTCGCTTGCTGCTCACTGGCGGATCTCTCGAAATCCCAGCGTTCATGCAGTTTTAAATACAACATTTCTTCTGGTTTATTCTTGAATTAGGAATCCTGATCTCGCCCACATTTTATTATTTGCAATTGGAGAATCGTGTGTGTGAGGTCCCAAGTTCACAGGAGAAAAATAATACATATTGCACCACTTAAGAGGGTAGTTATTTATGACTCCAGCCTGCCGAGGATACTAGCGTAATATGTATTACGAGATGCCTTTACATGCTCAGAGTAACACAAAACTCTGTGCACACAGCCCATAAAAAGCAATCCCTTTAAAGGATTTGCTGTCAGGGGTTTGTGTTTTTTGTTGTTGTTGTTGTTTCCCCTCTTCCTTCTTCCTTCCCTTCTTCTTCCTTTTTAAATCATGAGGTGCCAAGGGATAATCAAATGTGTGTGTGTGTATATATATATATATATATATATATATATATATATATATATATATATATATTTGGAGGATTATATATATATAATCCTCCAAATACTAATGGGCTTGAACACTGGGTGGAAGATGGGAGGGCTGATTATCAGGGAAGGTCACGATGTCATCAGAGGCACTATTTGTAAATAAATGATCTCCATAAAATATTTTGCCTGCGAGGACTGCTACTGTGAGCGATCTGATAGCGTTTGCAGTGGGAGATGATGTTGACACCACGGCACCATCTTCATCCTGCCGGATGATGCTGCGTTTTCACAAATGTCATGTTCACGTTCAAACTGGTCGGTTTTCTCCAGCCTGCGAACTGCTGGGGATCCAGGCACTCAGGAAGACCTCGGGCTGCGGTCCATCGGGGCCCTTCCGCAGGGCAAGCGGCCTGCTCTCCCGCCTCGCTGGCTCTGCAGGCAGCAGGGCAAGGCAGGAGCAGAGAGAGATCCAAAGCCATCTCTTAGTATTATTTTAAGGGAGACAAAGTATCTAATAGTGTGCTCTAGGCAAACACACTCTCCTAGACAGATCAGCTTAACTCCCTGGTATCCTGGAGCACAAAGCATTTTAATAAAAAAAAGATTTCGGCTGCTGCACGGGTTTGAATCACGGGCCTCTTTCACAGATACAGGTCCTCAAAGAGAGGCAGCCGGTAGCACATCTGATGTCCAACTGAGCTCCAGGGCCTCTCCTCCAGCCTCTCCTCCTGAAACACTTCCTCAGGCCCTAGGAGGCCAACTGGCAGAGCAAAGAGGAGGCCTCCTTTCTGTTCCCCTCCCAGCCACTGCTTGCCTTCCCAGGCAGGTGAGCCCCTCCCAGCCCTGGAGCTCCAACCTCAGCCTGGTCCAGCCTCCACTCCCCCCCCCACCCCCACCCTCAACATGTGGGGAGCAGGCTCCTGTTTCCAGCACCAGGTTTTTCTGCACTAGGAGTTGTGAGCTCTTGTCAGCACCTTTTCTCATGAGCTTCTTTAAGCTGCCTGCAGGCTGAGAGGGAGGGCCGGAGTTCCAGGGGCATGGGGGGCTTTGCCCCTCACCAGGATCAGTTGTTTTTTTTCTTTCTGCTCCTGCTGCATGCAAGGTGTGGATCCAATGACGTGAAATCGGACCACGAGGTCCAAAGGGGGAAGACAAAAGAGAGTCTATACATAGGTCCATGTATGTGCCTCCACGTTCACACTGTGTCCTACACGATGGGGTGTCATGACAGTGAATGAACGTGATTCCTACTGTCGTGGGAAGCACCTAATGCAACTCGAGCATAATAAACATATCAGGGGCTAAGAGAAAAAGAGGGTTTTTGGTGGTAATGGTGTTGTTGTTGTTTTGTCGTTGTTGTTGTTTTAAGCAGACCCTTCTTGTGGTGCAAATCAACCCAGTGCTATTTGCAAGGAAATCTTGGTAAGTCACAGGAGTGCAGGGGGTCCCTGAGAAAGGTCTAGAACAAAAACATGCAAAATGATACATTTAAGAATAATTCATTTTGGGATGCCTGGGTGGCTCAGTGGTTGAGCATCTTCCTTTGGCTCGGGTTGTGATCCTGGGGTCCTGGGATCGAGTCTTACATCAGGTTCCCCGTGGGGAGCCTGCTTCTCCCTCTGCCTGTGTCTCTGCCTCTCTCTCATGAATAAGTAAATAAAATCTTTAAAATATATATATATAACTCCTTTTGGGGCACCTGCCTGGTTCAGTCCGAAGAGCATGTGACTCTTGATGTCAGGATTGTGAGTTCACACCCCACACTGGGGGGTTCAAGCCCCACGTTAGAGATTACTAAAAAATAATAACAATAATAAATGAACTTTTAAAAAAAAAAGAATAAATCCTTTTAATCCAAGGTCTCTTTGTTCGCTGGGTATTATGATGATTTGGAAGTTTAGGGCTAACTAGTTAATTCTACCTCTCCAGGAAATAAGAGTGATGAGGGGAAGAAGGAAGACAGAACAAGAAAGGAGGCTGGAGTCAGGTCACTTCTGAGACCCATGAACACGTTATGTAAGTTCATAATTTAGCAATCACTAACATTTTTGCTGGTCATTGCAATCACCTTGGAAGCAGATCCAGGACGAGGGTGAGCAGAGTGAGGTACCAAGGGGGCAACATGTTAGGAGGTGCTCACTCCCAGGGTCCTGCAAGAGCAGTCAACACCCCTTAAATTTTGCACACAAGGCAGTTCACTCACCTTTCCCTCATCCCAACCCTGTCAGGGAGCTTTTAAAAATACTGATTCCTGAGCCACAACTCAGAGGTTCTGATTTCATTGGTCTAGATATGGGCTGTGGCACTGAGATATTTTAAAGCCCCCCAGATGTTTACAATGCACAGCCAGTTTTGAGAACTGATGTTCAGACTTAAGTGGACAGTGAGGTAGACAGGGCCAAGGCCCCCAACAAGAAGATACAGAGTCAGGACAGCTAAAATAAAATATCACTGACATCCTATTCTACAACTTAGACAGGACCACACTATCATTCTGCTTTGCAGCCTTTGCAGAAATGACTTCTGCAAAATGTTGTAAAATGAGACGGTTAACCACAAAGCATTGGTCAATATCATGGGCAAGGAGCAGTTAAGACATAAGCCCCCAGATGTCAGCCAAAAAAAAAAAAAATCAGCAGCACAGAGACATTAACCTAATGGGTAGACAGGTACATGGCCAGCACCCTGATTGGCACGACTCAGCACACCCTGATTGCTTCAGATAGTTCTGCAGAAGAGCTCATAGAAACCCTGAAACTTAGAAACTCCACAGGCAACCTTCTCGGGGCCTCCCCTCCCACTCTGGGAGCTTTATACTTTTGCTCAATACACTTGATTTTGTTGCCCACCACTCTTCATCGGGTCTACCTCTTCATTCTTTGAATCGGTGTGACCAAGAACCATAGGCTCTAAGGGGTTAACAATCGTGGGTAACATTGATCCAGCAGTTCCCGCCAAGCAGGGTACCGTGAGCAGAACTGTTAATGATCATATAGCACTTAAAGTAGAGATAGATGGTCAGATTCTTTGTCTACACCGGGCTCTGCCCTGGGCAGCTTTGCCAGGTTCAGATTTCCCTCTTCTGCTGATGCAGGGTTGCTCCTGATCAGAGTGGCCATTGGGGGGATCTCCAGACCATAGGTCGCTTAACTCTGGTGACAACTCTGAAAAGTAGGTATTACCATCTTCATTTTATGAAGAGGAAACCAAGGCCCAGGGAGGTTAAGCCTCTTGTCTAGGATGC